>NW_026712619.1:1200000-1516517 GCF_030625045.1 Achroia grisella
TTGAATCGGTTTTTTAAATAGATAGAGTGATTCTAGAGGAAGGTTTATATTATACATATAAACCTTCCCCTAGAATCACTCTATGTACATGTACACCCGGGCGAAGTCGAGGCGAGTAGCTGGTTATCTATTATTTATAAAAAAAAACACAGCTTTGGAAAGTTAGGTGCTACCACAAAAAATTGCAAAAATAAATATACACAGTACAAAATCAAGAAATGCACAAAGATTTCGTTAAAATTGCAGGAATGAATAAATATACAGTGTGAAAAATCGGGAAATTCACAAAGATCTCGATTCGCAGACGGTGAACGAAACAAAAATTGAATGGAACGGCGTAAAAAAGGATTGAATGAAACGAGGTATATATATATATATATTATATATTTTCTTTTCCGATGTATTAGGCCGGCGGTTGGGACCTTCACCCTACTTCATATTTATAAATAAACATTGTGCATTAGGCTCAAGTAAAGTACTAAACCGTGTTATATTGAAAATATGTACAAGTATGCGTACATTATACCAGTGCCAGATCTTGATATGACTTAAATATTTATGATATTACTGTAACTAGTTGATACACGCGAGTTCTTCTGTTTTTTTTTAAATAAAATAATTAATAAATAACCTTTGACAATTCACACAGCGCTCACGATACTAGACAACTGATACAAATGCATAGATATTTTTTTTGTAAATACATACATATTATACATAGAATACACCCAGACGGATACAAACAATCACACTCATACAAACTGATAGATACAATCATACTCATGAATACAAATCTTTGTATCGTTAGAGGAATCGAACTCGCGACCATTGGAAGAAAAGCGGTGTGCTAAACCGCTAGACCACCGAGGCAGTCAAAATAGAATCTATCTTCACGTTAAATTTCATTAAGTTCTGTTCAGCCGTTTAGTTGTGAAAGGAAAAATCTAGGAACAGTTAATGATGATGATGATCCTTGATGATGGCCGGCATATAAAGAAGAAGAAAGGACAGACAGTTATATAGATCTTCAAACAGACACACTTTCGAATTTATAATACTAGTTTGTATCCTAAAGTAAAATTGTCTGTAGCCTGCTTATCATGGCTAAACCACTGAAACTATTTTAATAAATTATTATTTGAAGATAGATCGAACTTTAGCGAAACACACATACATAGTGGTGAAAAAGTAAAGGGTACGTCAGAAGGGATGCATTCTCATGTAAAGATATAAGTTAATGATCATAGAAATGATCGCTAACTATGGGCCCCAGTGGGCGTCAAGCAGTGCACGTCATTCATTCACGTCAGATCATTCATCATCATCATCGCAGCACGTCTTCCGGGCTGCGATGATGATGATGAACGATCATAGAAATAAGAAACATCTCAAAATATTAATTCAATGCAGACCAAGTCGCAGGCATCAACTAGTTTAAAATAAAATGGAAATGTAATGTAAAATCACACTAGACACGTCCAAGACATTTTGGCTGTAAGAATGCATTCCTTGTGTCAGTTAAGACAAAAAAATACATATAAAAAGAAAACATAATAACATGCAAGGAACAGTAGCAGTACTGGCCACCTGCCAGAAAGTCAGTACGAGCAGCGGGGCGCATAAAAAAAGAAATAAAACCTGTTCGAATTTCAAATGTATGTGCTGGTATATGAAAATGTTATTGTATTCGAATTTTTACTCTATTCTTATATTAAATAAGGTTTAATATTCGATAAGCCTGTTCGATAATTTACAATGACCATTGACGTATAGACAAAGGTGTTTCTATTCAGTTCTCAATATTTTACGATGGTATCGGACAGTGCGGTTTCAGAGGATCTTCCTCCCGCGTACACTTAGATTGTAGAATGAACTACGCTCGCCATTAACGGGAATTCATCCCCACACGTTTTCTCGGACAGTGCGGTTTCAGAGGATCTTCCTCCCGCGTACACTAAATAGTAGAATGAACTACCTGCCGAGGTTTTCTCACGAGACTACAGCATGGGGTTTTTCAAGAATACCCTTCTTGAAAAACCCCATGCTGTCCGAGACCACTTAGGTTCCAGCGTGTGGGGATGAATTCCCTGTTGATGGCGAATGGTGCGATGGTAAAAGATTGAGAACTGAATATAAAACCTCGGCAGGTTATATATTAAGGTTTCTTAAGGGTCGGCAAAGCACACGTGGCACCCCTGGTGTTTCAGGCGTTCATAGGCTACGGTAACCGTTTACAATCAGATGGGCCGTATGCTTGTTTGCCATTTACATGGTATAAAAAAAAGAATTTCATAGCACTTTGGATAGAACTTAAAACGGCATCTCTCTATCTATCTACATGAATTATGTATGGTCATTTTATTCAATCTGTTCGTAATATGAAAGAGGCGTTATTTGGAGAGAAAAAAGCAATTCATGTAAGATCGGGCCGATGTTAGTGATATTTCTATTTCGCGGTTGTAATAATAAATGATCGCGCTTTCAAACCGTTTGGAATAACGAAACGCGGATTTGCGGTTCGACAATGTAAATAAAACCTTAAACCCTTATATATAGGGTCTCGATTTATTATTTTCAGTTGAACCAATATTATTAAAGGCATTAACTTAAAAAACTTCACAGTAAAAACATCTATGAATGGATATAAATATGAAGAAATTTAAAAGCAGATTAGGCTGTACGGTCCAAGGATCTTTGCCTATTCCATTATTGAAAAGGAGTTGGATGAATATGGGAATTAAAAAAAAACATCTATGAATGGAATAGAATAATTCTTTATTCAAATAAACTTAACTTTCACTTTTGAATAGTTGAATATTTATTGCTGTGAATTTACCATTTTTTCGGAAAACTGTCTCATTACAAGAAGAATGAGCAAGAAATATGCGCATTGTTCTGGACCGTATTTATGTTTTTTTTTATTTCTGGGAACTGTGCTTTTTTTGTATAGAAATATAATATTAATGATAATAACCCTGGACAATTTCCATAGCACCCTGCTAAGCAAAGCTTACGTATGCTTACTAGACAACTGATACAAATATTTAAAAACATTTTTTTATCTAAATACAAAAAAAAAACACCCAGAGTAATACAAACAATTATATTCCTGAATATAAATCTTTGTACTTTGAGGAATCGAACTGGTGACCAACGGAGCTTTGAAATCTTATTTCCAGGGAATATAGAATAGAAACGCATAACCGATATCACGGCTATAACTTGATAACGTGATGTCCATGATGTGATTCCCAAAGTGGCCTATATCGACCCCCAGGGGACTATAACAAACTCCAAGGGGTCTACGACAGCGGTTGTTGTTGTTTCATCTTGTTGTTTTTATGTTTTTAACACGAAACTTTACTACAGTTAGTAATTTACAAAAAATCAACACCAAGTAAGAATGGGGGGTCTACCCAAAACCGAAAAAATGGCAAGGATGATAATCTGATCTCTCTGATCTAAAGAAACATTAAACAATTCAAACACTTGCCATTTAAATCTCTACTGAAGTATCATATATTATATACATAGTAATTCAATTGAGTTTCTTGCCAGTTCTTCTTAATTGGATCTATATACCGAACTGGACGGTAGGGAAAAAATAAAATTATAATGTAAAAATTTGACGTTCATAAGCGGCTAAAATGTCGTACATGAATAAATGATTTTTGAATTTGAATTTGAATTTGAACATATATAACCAGAAATTATACACAAGAGAAGACAATTTATAAAATATACAAAAGAAATGTAATAAAGGAATACTTATATTCTTCCGTCAACAATTTGTTTTTCATTCCAATAATATAGAAACTGTATTCTATTATAACTAAATGAAGTGTTACTTTTTTATTTATTTGCATTATATTTATACATATCTATATATTTTTGTGTTTTTGTATATATATATATATATATAGTAACTGTTATAGCAAGTATTTAAGTACGTATATATGTATATTCATAGGTATGTAAGCTTATTACTATCGATATATATACCTAAGTTAGGTAAATACAAATAGTATGCCTTTTCCCATTGCTGCCCTTAAACCGCTTTCTGTTTCTACCCATTGGTCAGCTGGTAGAGAATGCCATATGGCATTAAGCTCGCCAATTGTACATTATTTTAAATAGTGCAATAAAGGATAAATAATAAATAATAATAATTATATATTATCTTAATCAATCAAGTTATTAATATTATACACGCGAAATTTTGTGAGTTTAGATGTTTGTTTGTTACTCTTTCACGCAAAAACTACTGTTTGTTTTTATACCAATTATGTAAAAACATAAATGTTACTTTTTTATCATCATTACATAGTATAAAATAAAGTCGCTGTCGCTGTCTGTCCGTGCCTATGTATGCTTAAATCTTTAAAAGTACGCAATAGATTTTGAAGCGGTAATTTTAATAGATGGAGTGATTCTAGAGGAAGGTTTATATGTATAATACATGTGTGATATAGTGATGCAAATCAGCACGTTCGATAGTAGATTGTGCCAGTGTACGTTTTGTATAACGACACGTAGGTCACGCAGTAGCTCATATATATAGTTTATGTAATTAGTGTAAGCGAGAGTAAATCAAGATGTAACAGTTAATATACAAGTTACACCCTACTGTGTGTGTTTACTCTCACCACCGCTCCTGTCATCACACATGTACACCCGGGTGAAGCCGGGGCAAGTAGCTTCTTTACGTATATTTTATGTTATTACTAACATTATAAATGCGAAAGTTTGTGAGTATAGATGGATGTTTATTACTCTTTCACACAAAAACTACTGAACGGATTTCGATGTAACTTTACAATAACATAGGTTATACATCACAATAACACATAGCCTAAATTTTAAGCGGATGAAACCGTGGGCAGAGCTAGTCAGTCAAATAAAACATTCCATTAGATGTGTATATCTAAGAATCCCCAAGCACAATCTTGAGAGGTAATTTTAGATTTTATTCAAATATACTTGATTCACAGTTGTTATTTGATAATGTCTTTTATATTTTCCCTCTTAGAAACCTTTCAACTGTTGTATCCCGAGGGATACGGGCCGTATTTCAAATTGACAGTACTAGCGAGTATATCTTAAAATGCTGGATGTAATCCTAAGGTCTAGAACACACGACGCCATAAATTGGAGGATGATAAGATGAGTATGAGGTCAGGTCAGTTGGCCTATCGTGGTAAATTCACAATGAATCACGATGGTTTCCAGGAACCACGTGGAGGTCAACCTGTCTTGGTACATTGCTAGCAAGGAAACTATTAGTCCCATTACTAACAATGCCCTTCTGCCCTCAAGATCTTATTAGCTTAGCCTAGCCTAAAAATACCCATCGATAGGGTTTCTTAGTAATGAGGACAAGAAACACCATCAATGAGGGGATTGTTAGTAATGTGGACTCATAACCCCATTACTGGCCATTACCCATTCTGAAAACCATCGTGATAAATTCCTGGTGAATTTGTCACGATGGGCTAACTGACCTGACCTCATGTTCATCTTATCATCCTCCACTGGCGCCCCGTCAGTGTAAACCGTTATCCGCAAGCAGGTGCACTATTTTATTATAATCCATAAAAAATACCATTTCAGGATATCCTCCGATCAAGACAGTAAACCTTGTTGATTCTAGTAAATTCTAAAGGCCAACTGAAGGATATGTTTTTTTTATTTACACACGTTATTTCACTAAAAATAGAGAAAAAACATACTTGTGGCGGCGTGGTGGGCCGGGAAATGTGATCCCTCTAATATGTTTAAGAGCTGGCTGGTTCATCCGTCATATTTGTGAACAGTTGCTGCTTGTGGAGGCTGATCTGTTCGTGTTACAGGCACTCATTATATTTCCTTTTGACTAAATTGTAATGGCATAATTATGCTGGTGGTCACTCTATTCTCCCTAATTTGAATTTAAAAATGGATCTCTATTTTTATAATTATACTCGTATACAAGCACTTTTGAAAATAATAAGAGCTGAGTTTTTTGTCAGTTCAGTTCTTAGCTCGAAAGCACTCCGAACTGACGGTAGCTTTGATATATCATCAGAGTCTGATAAGAAATTCAGAACTTATTCTTTTCAAATGATGAACATAATTACAGAAATAAAGAATTTTTAATAAAATTAGGCAGAATATAGAATATAGTGATCACATATGCTATTGCATATTTGGCAAAGTTACTGATTACTGTTTGAGAAAAATGCAATAATATACCTGTAACTACGCATTTTAATTTTTACTTATTTGGTGCTGGAAACTAGTCCTGACCCAGTTTAGATACTACATAGTAGTAAATTCTCTGAAATTCATGCTGAGTGCGTATTTAGTAAGAATGTAATAGTTTATGAGAATAAATGTAACTATGTATAATTGGTGTCAGTAACAATATTAGTTTCCATATATATATATACTAGCTGTCCCGGCAAGCGTTGTTTTGCCTTAATATAAAAAAAAATTAGGGGTGGACTACCCCTGACATTTAGGGGGATGAATAATAGATGTTGGCCGATTCTCAGATCTACTCAATACGCTCACAAAATTTCATGAGAATCGGTTAAGCTGTTTCGGAGGAGTATGGGAACGAAAACTGTGACACGAGAATTTTATATATAAGATATATCTCCATTTGATGGGGTGATAGACTTGTCATTGCGGGTGAAATTCACCAAACAATGACAACTATAAAAGAAATGATGATGATGAAGATTATTATTATTATTATCATCAATGTTGTCTCATTTTCTCAGCTTTTGTTGGTTTTGTTGTACATTGTTTATTAAATATTGTGTCATTCATTTTTAATCTATGGTAACTGTACAGTGGCAGATAGCTTTATCTTATTTATCTGTTTTTTTGTTACGCACTACTCTGTGCAGTTTTGGTATTAAAAATATTTTTTTTGTATTTTAAAATTCGTTTGTCCGTTTTTGTGTATTACTGTAATAAAAGTATTTTTTCGTATGTGCTCTTAAAGTTTTATTCAAGTAAAATACCACCACCACTTACGGGTCGAAACCGAAAGTAAGTGCTGTGTGTATGTGTGTGTATGTGCGTGTAAGTGAGTGTGTGTACTTATTGAGGGCCTTTTTATTTATGTGACTGGTGTTATGTCATTATTATTATCGTCACTGTTGTCTCATTTTCTCAGCTTTTACTGATTTTTTATGCATTGTGGCTTATACCACACTTAAGGGCCGAAACCAAGTGCTGTGTGTGTGTGTATGTATGTGAGTGTGTGTGTATTTATTGTGAGGCTTTTAGTTTATGTGACTGGTGTTATGTCATTATTATTATCACTGTTGTCTCATTTTCTTAACTTTTGTTGGTTATTTATGCATTGTGACGTATACCACAGTTACGGGCCGAAACCAAGTGCTGTGTGTATGTGTATGTATGTGAGTGTGTGTGTACTTATTGTGAGCCTTTTTATTTATGTGACTGGTGTTATGTCATTATTATTATCATCACTGTTGTCTCATTTTCTCAGCTTTTGTTGATTTTTTATGCATTGTGGCTTATACCACACTTACGGGCCGAAACCAAGTGCTGTGTGTGTGTGTATGTGTGTGAGTGTGTGTGTACTTATTGTGAGCCTTTTAATTTATGTGACTGGTGTTATGTCATTATTATTATCACTGTTGTCTCATTTTCTTAACTTTTTTTTTATTTTTTTTTTTATTTTTACACTTTTTTGCACCAGTTACAGAAAATATTAATTACTATAAAAATATGTATAACAATGACGAGTACAAAAGGCGGCCTTATCGCTAAGCAATCTCTTACAGGCAACCTTTAGGTAGACAGTGAAAATATAAGAAAAAGAGTAGGTGGTACAAATGACAACACAACTAAGATGGGTATGAATAATACATGCAAATATACATAAATATATATTAAATAGACATACATATGTACATACCTACATAAACATACATAAACATACATAAACTTAATAATACACATATCCATGAAAAGTTTGAAGGAAAGAAAGGGACTATAAGAAAAGGGAAAAGTAGAACTAAAGGGAAAGGAAATGAGTTTTTACTGATGCTTTAAAGCTAGCAAGAGATTGAGCGCGCCGAATAGGAGCGGGAAGCGAGTTCCACAGCCTAACAGCCTGGACAGAAAATGATTTTGAATAGAAGGAAGTGGAGTGATTGGGAAATCTAAGACGGAGATTGTTTACGCTGCGCAAGGAATGACAACTACTCTCACTGAGAAATAGGAAGCAATTTTTAAGATAATCAGGAGTGGCGGGGTTAAAAAGAATGTTATAAAGGAGAGATAGGATATGTAGATTGCGACGAAAACGGATTGGGAGCCACTTGAGTTGAATACGAAACTGTGAAATGTGATCATATTTCCGAAGACCAAATATGAAGCGAATACATAAGTTTTGAAGACGCTCAAGTTTGTTTAATTGCTCCTCAGTGAGATCCAAGTAACAGGAGTCAGCGTAATCAAGGATAGGAAGGAGCAAGGAGTAAGCAAGTGCAATTTTGGTGTCAAGGGGAAGGAAATTACGCAATCTGTTCAAGGCACCTGTTGCTGCAAACATTTTCCTACTAACCTCGGAAATTTGATGAGACCAAGACAAAGTATTATCAAAGATAATTCCAAGATTTTTAACGGATTTACTGTATTCTATTAGAACCCCATCGAGAACCACAGGCGGTAGGTCATTCCAAGTGATTTTAGAAATATACCTCGGGCTACCAATAAGAATAACTTGTGTCTTCTTGGGGTTTACTACGAGACCGTAAGATTTGCTCCAAACAGATATGCGAGCAAGATCTTCGTTAATATAAGTAATGGCTTGACTAATATCACCCAGGGTTGCTTGAGAGTAAATTTGGAGATCATCTGCATAAAGGTGGTAGGAAGATTGAAGTTTGGAAGTGATTGAGCTAATAAATACGGCGAATAAAAGAGGAGATAAGACACCACCCTGAGGGACGCCAGCAGACGTGTCACACCATGCAGACAGAACGTCATCGATGCGAATACGCTGCCGACGCCCCAACAGGTAACTACGAAACCAGTCAATTGCCATTGGAGATATGTTGAGAGAGGATAATAGACCTAATAGAACATCGAAATCTACAGTATTAAAAGCATTACTGAAGTCAAGTAAAGTGAGAGCAGTAAGTTTAGAGTTCTCCATACCGAAACGAATGTCGTCAGTGATTTTCACGAGAGCGGTAGTCGTACTATGACCAGATCGGAAACCGGATTGTAAAGAATTCAGAAGATTATTTTTAGATAGAAACGAATTAAGCTTTTGTTGAACTAATCGTTCTAGAGCTTTGGATAGGAAAGGGAGTATAGAAATAGGACGGTAGTCTGCGAATGAGCTAGGAATTTTCTTTTTAGGAAGAGGAACAATAAACGCATCTTTCCAAACTGAAGGAAACATACCTGACGAAAGAGACGTATTAAAGATTAAGGTAATGGTGGGTAAAAGGATATCAAGGATAGGCAAGATCATATTACGACTAACGCTATCGGTACCTACGGCATTCGAAGAAATTGAGAGCAAGCTCTTCTCAACATCACAATCGGTCAATTGATCGAAGATAAAAGGAGTATAATTAGAGTTGGAAATTTTAGAAAGGTTACGTAAAGTAGTAGATTTTTCAAATATATCTATAGTAGGAGAGCAACAAAAATGTTGATTGAGACATTCAATATTAATATTATGCACTGAATTATCATTACATTGTTTTCCAACCCCCAGTGATTTAAGAAATTTCCAGACTTTGGCTGGATCACCATTTTCGACAGATTTTTTAATGTGGTGTCGTTGAGCCTCTCTACACACCCTATTGCAGAGATTCCTGGCCCTAATATAAGCATCCCGATATTTGTCAGGATCCGACTTAAACTTAGACTTAGCGTTGTTTTTTTTAGTTATGAAGGTCTTGATCTCATCCGTAAGCCAGGGAGCAGGCAAATGCTTAACCCTGACAGGGCGAATAGGAGCATGTCTGTCGTAAAGGTTTAAAACCAGTTTATTGAAATGTTCAACTTGATCATTGATATTAGATAGAGTACCTATACCAGACCAGTCACATTCCGACGCGTCCCTACGCAAGCAATCTATGTCAATGGCACCAAAATTGCGCTGCATAAGGATCTTACGTTTAAATTTAGGAGGGCGAATTTTATAGGAAAGGAAAATGAGATTGTGGAAAGAGAAAGCATCTGCAGGGAGTTGACCAAATTTAGCAACGTGATCAGGTGATGAGACTAGGATTAAGTCAAGCAAGGAAGGAATGCAGCTAGGAAAGAAGTGGGTGGCTTGGAGGGGTAGGATATTTAGGTTACAAGCATTGACTAGACATTTAAGGCGATTCGCACGGGAGTCATTTTTTAAAAGGCAAGTGTTGAAATCACCCATAATGATAGTATGCTTATAGGTAGGTATAAGGTCTTCGAGGAGTTTTTCAAAAGAGGGGAAATAATCAACGGTAGGCGGGCTATAAAAAACACCTAGAAGGATTTTAGAATGAGAAAGCGTTAGTTCGATAAAAAGATGTTCAGATTCATTACAAGGATTTGTGCTGAGAGAGGAATTAATTAAAATAAAGGGAATATCGGAACGAAGGTATATGGCCACACCACCACCACCCCTACCAGTGCGATCACAACGTATTAAGTGGAAACCAGGTAATGTGTAGGAGACAGAAGGAAGACATGGCTTCAGCCATGACTCGGAAACGAAGATAGCATGGAGATTATTTATATTAAATGTAGCAAGCATTTCGGTAAAGTGTGCAGGAATACTTTGTGCATTTATGTGAACTGCATTAAAGTTCCTGGGGAGGTCAGTAAAAGTAGTATTTAAGAATTCATCTAACGGAATAGGTGTGCTGTGAAAACTATCTTCACTAGATGAATACGATACGGAATAAAAGGAATTATCAGAGTCACTATCCATAAATATGTGTAAAGAAAAAAAAAAAAAATTATATATATATATATAAAATAATATAGAATATAAATAGTTATATTCTACTAAATATGTATATAATAAGAAAAGCAAACAATTTATCAACGCATCTACCCGCCAGTAGTAGGAGTAAGAGATTAATGAAATACAAAAAGAAATCAATGATAATATGAAAATAAACACAACAATTTATAATAGGTGGCAACATTATTATTATTGATATAAAAGAAAAAGAAAAAAAAAAAAACCAATTGCTATAGTAATTTTAAGAACTTTTGGCATATTTAAGCCTGATTTGGCCCAAGTTACCATAGATAATTGGTATAATGACAGCTCCGTCAAATGTCAGATCTATCAAACTGGCATATTGCAACTGTCATACAATTTAAGTAGATTGATATATCTAAAGTGTAATATTAAAACGGGTAAACTCGAAAATATTTCTAAATTTAAACGTAAGACTATAATAAAAAAAATAATAATAAAACATATTTACCTACTGAATCTACCCACCGAAAAGTTACGAGTGTAGCAGAATAACGCGAATAATATTGCCACCGATAATAATAGAACACTGAACAGCGTACAAAAACAAATCACTTCTTCACAAAGCGTTTGGAACGTGTTAAGCCTGCCGTTTCCGATGTCTTCAGGGCTGACGCTGGCGGGTTAGCTGCTGGAATCGTCACATTTTTAGTAGCAATCGGCGACAAATTAATAAGTCTGTTAACCTCACCAACTGAACACACTCGATGTTTCTGACCATTTGCCCCAATGATCATCACGGCCCCGTTGTGTGACCAGCACTTAGACACGCCGAAGTGTTTACGAGCATTCATGAAAGCCTCATGTCTTACTTTAGTGAGAAACTCTGATATTGTGATGCCGCTACTTTTGAGCCCAGTTTTCGCCATCCAGACTTTATTTCTATCCTCTATGCTATGAAATTTGACCAGAATGGGGCGAGGTTTTCCACTGGTTATTCGCCCCATGCGATGAGTACGGCTTATGCTGTTTGTTGGGATGGATATTTTAAGTTTCTCAGCAAGGATCTTGGTTACTTCAACTGTTAAATTACTGTCACTGTTTTCACAAATTCCATGTAACAACAGTATCTTGCGACGACTGTTCATTTCAAGGCGATCCTGCTGTTGTGCAATAACCCGCACCTGTTGCTGAAGGTTTCGAAGTGTCTCACCGATTAAGGATTTGAAGCGTGAGAAATCAGATGCAAGCGAGGCCAAGCTAACCGGTGAGGCACCGGCTTTATCAAGACCATCCTGGAAAGCTGCCATCCTTGTGTTGAAGTTTTCCATCATCTGTTCCATTGACTGCTGCAAAGACTCCATTGAAGTTGTTAAAAGTGACTAGTGTAAAGGAGATAATACTACTGCAGGTAGATCACTAATACTATTATACTTTGTGCATAAAAAATGAGTAAATAAGTAGTAATTTAGAAATAAATAATTAAATAATTAAGATCAAAAATTTTGTGTCTTTACTGTTTCACACCTACCCACCAAAAAAAACTTTTGTTGGTTATTTATGCATTGTGACGTATACCACAGTTACGGGCCGAAACTAAGTAACTGCAATGTGTATGTGTGTGAGTGTGTGTGTATTTATGTGAGTCGTGTTATGTCATTTTCATTATTTATTATCATTATTAATTGAAACATAGACCACACAAACGTAACCTGTATAGTTACAGTTTAAGAATGTTCGTGATACGTGGTGTGTTCTTGGCCTAAGATGCGGTTGAAAGCATCGAGAGGCATCAGGCACGTATCGGATTATTCCGTCGTATTTGAAGGCAACTGGGTTTGAGTGATGTAAACGTGTTTTAAAGTACTGGATTATATCAATATTAGAATTAAGCTTCATCTTAACTGTTTCATAACACATTTATGATTTATGGTTTCATGATACATCCCTATACACATCCAGATACGATCAATCGTTACTAATAAGTGCGGAAGTAAGTCTATCTGTCCGTCGCGCTTTCACGCTAAAACTACTGCGATTTAAAGGAAATTTGGTACGCAAATAGTCTAGACCCTGACTAAGGATATAGGCTACTTTTAATGCGAAAAATTAGCAAAAGTGTAAGAGGTTGAAAAGGGAGAAGATAGGTTGTAGAATCGTTAATCTTAAAGATTAAATATGACATAGAAAGATTGTTTTTACGAGCTTTCTATATTTTACCCTTAAGGTTGTGGTACTTTACCCTGTAAAATAAAATAGGTGATTAAAATTTGTATGGAAATACGTAATTCATCATCTATTCCACGCGGACGAAGTCGCGGGCGTAGCTAGTAGATACATATATGTTGAATGAGGTTTCATTTTCAGTGCCAATATTTTTTTTAATACAATTAACTACCAGATACAGATACAAACAGAAGACTTTTTTTCGGACTACTCTAATGCTGTTAGCCACAGCTGTCCTCCATTGCTTGCACCGAACTACAAATCCGCGGAAATACTTATAAGCGGTTGAAGGCCAAACTCTGCCTGACGGATACGACTTTGATCTTAGGGCACCGCTAAGTATTCGAACCTCGGTTCTGGTCGTCGTAATATCGATCCCCGTTTGAATTAGACGAGGTTTGATCGGAGGGAAAGAAACTGAAGACGTAGGACCATGTATGTATAATTAAAGTAAATAATTTTATATTTTAAAAGACTATTCTTCAAGTGTCATCCGCGATATTTCCATATATACTACAGAGATGCAAAAAAAAAAATTTTTTTATTTTGCTTAATGTTTTTTTTTCTTCCATAGCAAATACGTAACGTAACGTAAAGTTATACGGCCATATTATACATTGTCACATTTTAAAGCTATAGTTTAAACCGTATTACATTTGCTGCTATTTGATCATCGAGACTATAGAGACGACTATCATTTCCCATGAGGCGGGCCGGCAGCTCATTTACCATTCCCATTACGTACATAAAAACCCCAATAAACATGACTTTGATGGTAATTACAAGTTAGCTCAGCTCTGGCTTGTGTCCGAAATGATGGATTGCGCGGGCAACGCCGCGTGCGTAGCCTAGTTACGTTTTGTATGACATTTCTCCTTAACGAGGGTCGAATGCTGAATAAAACCTCAGATGTAACGTCCCACGGCCGCTTGAATAATGTAACAGGTCAAGGGTTCCGTAGGAAATTGGTTTTTATGACCCTATTGCATTCGTTTAAGTATAGTTTGGTTATTGATTTTGACTATGGCACCAAAATAATAATCCCCCATCGAATCCAAACGGATACCTAAATATAAATACCCTGAGCCGAGGTTCGAACCCCCAGCGGTGCTCTCGGACGAAAGTCGTATCCGTCAGGCGGGAGTTGGCCTTCAGCCGCTCCATAAGTCCTTCCGCGGATTTGGAGTGCCATCTGCACTCGCCCCCTATCGTCCGGTGAAGCTGTAAAGGCCAGATGCGGCCAACAGCATTAGAGTAGTCCCAAAAAAGTTATACCTACTAGCATAATATGCAGGATGTTGAGCTCTACACTTGGTTGGTAGTAAAAAAACAGCCGATGTTGTCTATTCGCTTATATCTTTTTAATTACGCAACAAATTTTAATGCGGTTTTAGCAATAGATAGAGTATTTCAAGAGCTAGGTTTATATGCATAATACATGCGTGTTATAGTATAAAACAAGCCGAGAAATTCAAAGATTGTAATGACTCCATGCGAAGCCGCCTCGTGTTGCTAGTAGAACATAATATACAGCCTACCTAACCTAGCCTGGTATTGATTAATCTTCAACTAATAAAGTACATAAACAATTTTCAAGCTTTAAAAATGTGAGAGAGGTTGTGTGTCGGAGGGACTGTATTGAACATTGGTTTAAAATGAGACACGTTCCTAGGTGAGGTAAAATATGTATATTCAACTCGCTAGCAAAAACGAAAAGACCTGGAATATGGCATTAGAAAAACAATAGGTATATAAACACAGAACGTCAAAATATACGTAAAAATATGGTCGAGCGCAGTGATGGCTGGCTCATCCGTCATACTCGTGAACGAGTCCTGCTTGTAGGGACTGGTCTGCTCTTATCACTACGACTGATTTAATCTTATTGTGTTTTTATATTTGAGCCTAAATAAATTAGTGCTGGTTGGTAGTTTGTATTCACACGTTTCGACTTGTAAAATGTTGTAAAACTTACAAGGATTGTTTAAAAGAGCAACACACAAGTTTCTTGTTTATTCTTCTTGTGAAGAAACAGCTTTCCGAATAAGCGGTAGATTTAAAAAAATGTTGACTATTCAAAAGTGCTTAAAAGTTTATTTGAATAAATGATTTTCTATTATATTCTATACAATTCAAAAATATATAAAAATTATCAAAAAGATTGCCTGTGGTATATTAGTGGTATTATTTGCAGTGGGGATAAGTGGCTCTATTGCCATATATCCTCAAATTTCCCCATCGTGGTCAATTCCTGGTAAATTCGTCACAATTAGACAATCGGTCTCTACTTCATCCTACTATCACCCTTCAGCCTGCCCATCATCATCCATAAAAATGTCAGGACAGCTGCTAATACATTCTGAAGTTGATATAAATTAAATCCGCCTTCTACGTTGGCACAACTGAATTTTATTTATCAAGTTAATATTTTTTACGGTCAAAACGGTGAACCGGACACTCCGCAAATAAAACGCCGGTCATTTCGTAAAACGCAAAGTGAAACTAAAAATCCAGTTCAATCCAGTTGCGGCCGGTTCTCGTGGATTTCCATTTGAGTTTTTTTTTTGATAGGACGTGTTTATTTTTGTATGACCAACCAACATTTCCAGTATTTATTTCACATCGTTCAATTGCCAAAGTTAATTCACGTAGGTATCTGTTGATATTTATGCTGAAAACCAAAGGCTTTTTGAAACAATAGTGGCAACAACTTTTTCAAATTCAAATTCAAAAATCATTTATTCATGTAGGACATTTTAGCCGCTTATGAACGTCAAGTTTTACATTATATTTTTTTTCCCTACCGTCCAGTTCAGTATATAGATCCAATTGAGAAGAACTGACAAGAAACTCAATTGAATTACTTTTTTTTTTAAATCCAGTTTTTTACAATGCTTAGGTATTTATATAGGTGTCTATGTCTAACATTAAATGAAAATCCCGAACATGAAAACTATTGCCATGCACGCTCGTCATTCAAGTAATCGTTTAGTGAGTAATAAGCCTTGCTCAGTAAATATGGTTTAACAAATGTTTTGAATTTATTTAAGGGTAATTCCAATATATCCTTTGGTATCTTATTGTAAAATTTTATACCTATTCCCATAAAAGACCTATTGACTTTTCTAAACGATACTTGGGGAAAACAAGTTTGTCTTTAAATCTAGTATTAATATTATGAAGTCAAATTCAAGTCAAAATTCTTTATTCATATGTAGGGTTACCATCCGTCCGGGTTTCTCCTGATTTATCCTAGTTTTGAGGACATCCGGGGAGCGTCCGGGGTAATGTAATTTTTTAGGTTTAATAATAAAGTAGATATAGTAATAACTTGTGTTTTATTTTAAGAACAAAAGTGATTGATTATTTAAACAATTTGTAACAAATTGTAGTAAGATTCTGTTTTGTTAGGTTCATTAAAAATGATGATAAAATATTACTACATTTAATTTTAACTTGACTTTGTGGATACTTATGATTTTTATATATATGTTAAGGTCTGTCTGAGTAGTACAATACACTTTAAAATAATATTTACAATATTATAAACTCGATTTAAATATCCATTTCGATGCACAAGAAAACAATGTAACAAATTATGAAAAACAATGAGAAATCGTTACGATGAGGGCGACTCCTAGGGAAAAAGAGAGAAAAGCAAGGGAATAAAGATCAAAGATGGAGAAATTGAAAGAAAAAGTACTTTGAAGCCAAAACACGGTGCGGAAACGTGGCTCGGTTGGCACAATAATAACGACTCGAGGAATCGTTACGTCCCTAACGAGGATTATATATTTATATAGTCCGAATAACAATCGCAGAGCGACATTTTGTAAAGTCGACTTTGATTAGGCAACTACCCATCACTATTACTGGCAACAGAAAGAGTGATAATATTCTTTTAGAATACAATTAATTAATTACATGACTTTAATGCAGAAGATAGTTATAAAGGCAGAAGAAGGCCGAAAAAGAGATGCAAGGACTGTGTAAAAGATGATATGGTAAGAAAAGTAGTAAATAACGAGATGACTGCGAACAAGGATGAATGGAGAAGAAAAACTTATTACGCCGACCACAAATAAATGGATAAGGAAGAAGCATCTGCTTTAAGTAACTACATAAAGTAGATAGATAAACTATTGCTCCTAAGAATATCTGTTGTAGTAATAAGAAAAAAGACTAGGTAAACGGAGAAAATATATTAATATAGACTAGTGACAATTAGAAATAGCAACAAGGAATTGAAGTATCAAAAACAAGAATGTAATATAAAAGAACTATAAATTCAAATACAAATTTAGAATATAAAATACATATCTGATTAGCCAGTTACAACAATATCCTTCAAATCTTGTCCCTGATGGGCCTAGGTAGAGAACTTTGAGAAGGGCGAGCACATTAGATCTATGTAAGTCGCAGTACTAGAAGTCCAAGCACCTAACAATAGCACAAAAACCGCTAATGAAAACAACGCCTAAGCAGTGAACTAGGCCGATCACGATGGATGTATGTAGTTCGCAATGCTACAGGTCTTAACACTTGACAAAAAATTAAAAAAAAAATATATTTATCAATTACAAACACATATCAGACATGAGAGACAAAAATACAAAATTGTACAAATAAAAAATTGGAGCTGGCTTTATGTGTCGCAAAGATGAAGAGGCAACCAACTCTGCATAAAAATACGGATAAATCTGCAGCTATATATATATATATCTGTGTGTATATAAAGTATGATTGTATTTTTCTGGGTGTTTTATATGTATTAACAAACTAATAATAATGAAATAAATAGTATATCTAAGTATTTATATCAGTTGTCTAGTACCCAAAACAGAAGCACTGCGTACCGTGGGACTAGATGAAGCTGTGTGAAATGTCCAAAGCTCTACGTACCGTGGGACTAGACGTGACGTGACGCTGTGTGAAATGTCCAGGGTTATTATACATAATATCGTGACAAACGTACACACTCTTTACCTTTTTGGTTCTTTAATTCGGAGCCCTACAAATATGTGACAATAATACCGCAATACGCACATATAAATAAATTGGCTCACAATGATTATGCTGTTTTGTTGAACCGCCATTTTCTAATATTGCGTGACAGTCGGTGTTAATTACAAGTCATTAATTAGGTAATGCTTCGGCTATGTCGATGGTCTAACGGTTTAGCACGTTGCCTCAACTTCCAGTCGTTGCGGGTTCGATTCTCAATCAATATAACTAAATTTATTTCATGAACATAACAGTTTGTAATGGTAGGTATATTTTTATTTTATACTAGCTGTACCCACGGTTTAACCCGCGTGAATTTTATAACCTATTATTATATTATTCTGATGTATATACTATATTACTGTAATGTTTCATCAAAATCCGTTCAGTAGTTTTTGCGTGAAAGATTAACATGTGCAAACTCAGTTAGTTTGGAACTAGATGGCGCTGTGCGAATTGTCCTGAACCTGAAAAACCACTAGGAATTTAGGTAATGCCTATGAACCCACGCAAAGTATCCCTCGGGATATGTTTTGTCATAAACCATATGGGCAAAGCCGAAATTTATAACTATTATGCTATTACAGTATAAAGCAAAGGTTCCCAAACTTTTTTGTCGTAGACGCCATCTAGACTCAAGTTAAGCTAGCTAAAGCTTGTGTTAAGGATACTAGATATCTGACATAGATTTTTTTGTACAAAAGTTCCCAAACTTTTTTAACTCGTAGACGCCATCTAGACTCAAGTTAAGCTAGCTAAAGCTTGTGTTAAGGATACTAGATATAAATACATAAATTTTTTTTGTAAATACATACATATTATACATAGAAAACATCCAGACCGACGCAACAAATCATACTCATGAATACAAATGTTTGTGCAGTGCGCGGAATGGAATCTGCGACCATCGGCAGTAAGGGGCAATCTCTAGACCAGAGGTTCCCGAACTTTTTTATCTCGTAGACTCCTTGCCATATTTTTCGGTTTTGGGTAGACCCCCCATTCTTACCTGGTACTGATTTTTTGTAAATTTGTAACTGTAGTAAAGTTTAGTGTTAAAAACAACAAGATGACTGCTATCGTAGACCCCTTGCAGTTTGTCTTAGACCTCTGGGGGTCGATATAGACCACTTTGGCAATCACTGATGTAATGAGTGGGTAGTGATACAGATCTAGACACGGATATAGTGGGTGTTTATAGTTATTTCGCTAGACAAATAATTATTGTAATGTTAATATGTAGGAGGCATTTTACGTAGAAATTTAGGCAAATATCATAGTCAGGTATGAAAGAATTTCACGCTTGGTAGATTACTTTATTACAGACTGATTACAAATGTATAGTTATATCCTAAATATATATTATGAAGATTGTAAGAGCGAATAAAAGGTAATACAAAAACGTGACGTATATAAGCAGCTAAAATGTCCTACATGAATAAATAATTCTTGTTTGATTAATTGTTAATATTGTTTCTCAATTATTTTCAGGTTTTACATACATTAAATGTGAAATTAATAATTAAGTTTTACCCGCGTTTCATTTCAATATAAAATATGACCCATGTGTTATTCTGATACATAAGCTATATGTCTGTAAAGTTTCATTAAAATCCGTTCAGTAGTTTTTGCGTAAAAGAGTAAAAAACATCCATACATACAAAATTTTGCATTTATAATATTAATAAGATAAGTAGGTAATTAATAAAACTGTTTTTTTTTTGTAAATACATACATATATAATATATTTAGAAAACACCCAGATCGATATAAACAATTATACCTACTCATGAATACAAATGTTTGCAAGAACCGAACCCGCGACCATGAGAAGTAAAGCGGTGTGTTAAACCGCTGGACCACCGAGGCCATCGAGATATATAGGTCTCAATTTACAAACATAGCTGGACAATATTGGATTGTCGATGGCGAATGATTTTAAAGTGAATTTGACGAAATAGATATTGACATATTTTTTTTATAGTATCGAAGAATTAAATCAATTTATAAATGCAATGTAGTACATATTATGGATGTATGTGCCAGCAATTCCATAGAAATGTTTCTTTAAATTTACGTAGTTTTTTAGTACAAAAATTTTTTTTTTTTCGTTTTTTTTTCATTTGGGGTTTTGGAGTTTGTGTACTCATAACACAAATTCTGCGTAACTTGGGACTAGATGGCGCTATGTTAATTGTCCAGGGTTATTTACTTATTTACTATTCATTAAATATATGTAGTTTATTATATGTACAAAAATTCTGAATATTTTTTTGTTTTTATTGGGGTTTTGGGCTATTGTCTAGTACCCATAACACAAACTACCGTGGGACTAGATGACGCTGTGTTAATTGTCGAGGATTATTTCTTTATTTATTTATTATCTATAGTGGAAGTGTCATTCCTAAAATAAATACAAGTCTTACTAATTGTCAAGTTTGCTAGCAATTCAATAATGGTATATTACGATATAAGTGCTGGTTATAACACACGAGACGATATTTCAGCTCTAGCCAGAGGCGAGGGCGTAATAGTGGCTCTATTACGCCCTCGCCTCTGGCTAGAGCTGTGAGAGTATATAAAAACGTTAGTATAGTATGTTAAAAACGTTCGTATATTGTATGACATTTATCACAATTACAAGGAAACAGAATAATACGACGACCTCGGTGGTATAGCGGTCTAGCACACCGCTTTACGTCCGATGGTCGCGGGTTCGATTCCTCGCACGGCACAAACATTTGTATTCATGAGTATGATTGTTTGTATCGGTCTGGGTGTTTTCCATGTATAATATGTATGTATTTACGAAAAAAAAATATCTATGTACTTGTATCAGTTATCTAGTACCCATAACACAAGCTTTAGGTAGCTTAACGTGGGACTAGATGGCGCTGTGTGAATTGTCCTGAGATAAAAAAAAATCTCTTACAAGATGTTAAAGCCAAGTACCAATAAAATAATAAAATAATCTCAGGACAATTCACACAGCGCCATCTAGAGCCAAGTTAAGCTAGCTAAAGCGTGTGTTATGGGTACTAGATAACTGTATACAAATACATAGATATTTTTTTATTCGTAAATACATATCGAAACAATTAGATCCACTTCACGAGCTAAATGTATTGAAAAAGAAACGGTACGTTTTTAATTTAACAAAACACCGTAACAAACTGTTTGAAGTTTACATTGGATAGCAGTAAAGGTAATTTTGTTTGGTTGCGAATTGAAACAAATACGTACAAACAAACGAGTAAATAGCTTGCAAATGGCGAAACGCCTCTCACGTTCGTTTGAATGTACGTTTCAGTTGACACGGTCGTGTATTCGATTCTGTATCTTTATCTATACTAATATGATAACGCTGAAGAGTTTGTTTGTTTGTTTGTTTGTTTGTTTGAAAGCGCTAATCTCAGGAACTACTGGTTCAAATTAAAAGTGTTGGATAGTCGATTTGTCAAAGAAGGCTTTAAGCTTAATATAACATTACGCTATGATCAATAGAAGCGAAGCATTAGTGAATCATGTGAACAAAGTCGCGTGCGCAGCTGATGTAGTCACTTGCGCTGTTTGTTTGCTTATTTTTTTTAAACTATGCAATGGATTTTAATGCAGTTTTCAGCAATAGATAGAGTGATTCACTTATTCAGGGTTCCACTGAAAATCAGCGTCGTGGCTTTTGTCATGGCATAATGCTGAGATGGGTCCCTTACACACACATCAGTACAGTGACGCGGTGGCGATGCTCCGCAGTGGTGGATAGGAAATGCATTTTACTTTATTATTATTATTTATTATTGGTTTTATTATTATTATTATTTATTTGTTTGTTACTATGTTGTTCTTTTATTTATTATTTTTTTTTCTTTGTATATAATGATTTCATCTCTAATTTTAATTGTTTTTATTTACGTTTATCTTATATAATAATTTATATGCAGCTGTCGGCATCGTTTTTATTGTGTTGAGATGTGTGTTGTAATAAATGTTATTCTATTCTATGATTCAATAGAAAGGTTTATATGTATAACAAGCTGTTCCCGCGACTTCGTCCGCGTGGATTTTAACTTAATTTTTCTAAAATAAAAGTAGCCTAAGTTACTCCTTACTACTATTATTATTAGTTACCTGCCAAAAAAGTCCCGTTGAAATCGGTCCAGTCATTTCAGAGATTAGCCTGAACAAACAGACAGACAGATAATAATTGTAAATTATATTAATTTGATGTATATACCATATTTATATTCATATGCACGTAGTAAAAAACGATTATATCAATATTACAAACAGACACTCCAATTCAATTTATATGTAAGATACAGTTTTGTATAAAAACATACTAACATATGACTAATGCATCAGAATAACATATAAGCTATATTTTTTTATTGAAACTTATATATTGAAAATTAACGCAGTGAAACCGCGGGTATAGCTAGTTATAATAATATAATGTACATATATTAATATTTAATTTAACCAAAGCGTTTGAGTATCTCTATATATATATTCCCTAAGGTTGGCCGGTAAAAAATGGTATTAGCATTACTAGCACTATTACTAGTTAGTATAAAATGACTAGCTACTCGCCCCGGCTTCGCTCGGTGTACATGTATTATACATCTAAACCTTCCTCTAGAATCCCTTTATCTATTAAAAAAAATCGTTTCAAAATCCGTTGCATAGTTTTAAGGATTTAAGCATAGTATGTAATGATGATGATGATGATGATGTTGTTGTTGATGATGATGATGATGATGTATGTATTTTTAAATATTATCATTACATTATGTATTTGCAAATAAAGTAAATTCTATCTATCTATCCATATATATGTAGATAGAGTTTACAACACAAAGGCTGCTGTTAAAAATAACGTTTATCATACAGTCTTCCACAAGGATATCCTTCAATTCCATGAATACCTTGTTTTGGGTTGATATACCCACTCTATTGCTCTATAGGGGACAAAATCGATTTGTACACACCTGTGCACGACGACGTATCTAATCAACTTTATAACATAGGCAATTGGATTGAAAGTTGATTGGCATAGTTTATAAGATGCAAAAGTTCAGAAACATATCACGTACAAGTAGGGTTGTCAAATCTAAGTTAAAAAAAACAGGACTTAAAGTTTTAATACCAGGACTATGTAGTTTAAAAAATAGACGCGGAAATACAGTTGCAATTAGGGGCGAAGGATTGTTAATAATTTGGACTGATGGCCTCATTGCTAGCAATGTAATTACGGGTTGTCCTCTACGCGGTTACCCCTGGAAACTATCGTGACAAAGTACCGGATTAAAATAAATAAGTGAAATGAAATACAATTCAAATCATCTATACCTACGTATAAATAAAATTGGAGTGTCTGTTTGTAATAGATATTGAAATAACCGTTTTTTACTACATGCATATAAATATAAATACGGTACATACACCAAAATAACATTTTTTAAAAATTTTTGCCTGTCTGTCTCTCTGTTTGGTTGTTCCGCCTGATCTCTGAAATGGCTGGAGTGATTTTGACGGGACTTTTATTGGCAGAAAGCTGACGTAATAAAGAGTAATTTAGGCTACTTTTATTTTAGAAAATTTCTTGTATTTTAGAAAAATAAAGTTAAATTCCACGCGGACGCAAGTCCCGAGTACAGCTAGTATTATTAATAGAATTTGTATCCAATTGTACATGTTAGAAATTAGTTATTAAAAGAGGCGCGTGAATTGATTTTTTTTAAACCCAGGACGCTCCTTATAACCTATTCAGGACGTCCCAAAACACTACAATAACTAGGATTCTTAAACCATAGACACTTAAAACGACGACCTCGGTGGTCTAGCGGTCTAGTCTACCGCTTTACGACCGATGGTCGCGGGTTCGATTCCTCGCACGGCACAAACATTTGTATTCATGAGTATGATTGTTTGTATCGGTCTGGGTATTTTCTATGTATAATATATATGTATGTACATAAATAAGAAAATATCTATGTATTTGTATCAGTTGTCTAAGACCCATAACACAAGCATTAGTTAGCTTAACTTGGATCTAGATGGCGCTGTGTGAATTGTCCTGAGATTTTTTTTTTATATATGTATTATATATCTACCATTGATGGGGTAATAGACTGATCATTGCGGGTAAAAATCACCAAACAATGACAGTATAAATTATTATTATTAAAACCTATTCAGGACGTCCCAGAACACTAAAATAACTAGGACATGTCCTGGGCAAACAGGACGGGTGGTTACTCTACCTACAAGTATTGTCCAAAGGTTTCAACCTTGGCATCGTCGGTGCCCTGCAATGCGGCGCTCCATTAATATTTTACGTTACACAATGATCTAGAATACTGAATTATTATAAGAACATTTACCTTATTAATATCTATCTCGGTGGTATAGCGGTTTAGCATACTGCCTTACTTCCGATGGTCGCGGGTTCGATTCCTCGCAGGGCGCAAACATTTGTATTCATTAGTATGTTTGTATCGGTCTGGATGTTTTCTATGTATTTACGAAAAAGTATATTTATGTATTTGTATCAGTTATCTAGTACACCCATAATTAATAATTGAGTTTATTGCATGACTCGACCCATTGGCTTTGCGGCGAGATATTGCATCTCTGTGCATTTTCTACCGCATATATCACGGGGAGTGTTCGGATTAATACCAGCTGCTGAGTTTCACCACCGTACCACCCGCCAGAAACTGAAATACCATCCTGATCATCTGGATGAATGGCGGTCTTCCACAGTGCGGTTTTCTAGAAACTTTTTGCCTCGCACAACCACATTGGAATCACCTTCCAGCAATGGTATTTCCGAACCGATACGATATTGAAACCTTCAAGAAAAGAGCTTATTCCTTTTTAAAAGGCCGACCATCGTGATAAATACCCAGTGAATTTGTCACGATGGGCTGTCGCACCAGGTCGTGGTCGTCGTTGAATTTTTATCTATCTGTCTGTTTGTTCCGGCTAATCACTGAAACGGCTGGACCGATTTTGACGGGACTTTTATTGGCAGGTAACTGATGTAATAATGAGTAACATAGGCTACTTTTTTTTAGAAAAATAAATTAAAATTCCACTCAGACGCAGTCGCGTTTACAGCTAGTTATCCATACAAAAAATACTAGTAAGATAATAAAGAAAATAAGCAGAAGATTATAGGTACTGCACTCGATACATAAGTTCAAGGCTGAGTAGGCAATAAATATAGCTGTATCGTAACGTGAAATGTACACAATTTACATTCATCTCAGCAGATCATGAGGATTCGTTGAATGTCTACGCAAATGGATGCAAGGGTTTTAGCAAAAAAGGGGGTTTATCCGCGGCAGTAAATATCCGAAGGGTGGCTTTATTTCGAGGTGGCTCATTAACCACAGGAGTAAGTACTTAACGGTGCTAAGTTTAACCCGGTAACCAAATGGAATGTTACACTTTTATACACACAACTGAGTTTTATACATCCTTACGTGCTTTTGAACCGACTTCCAAAAACGGAGGTTATAAATTCGTGTGTTTTTCTACGTTTGTTAGCTCAGAACTCGTTCGTTTATGAAATTATTGGAGTTTTGTTTGAAAGGATACACTTTCAGATTAACCTCAAGTTTGTTTCTTCTTTTGCCGCGGGCAAAAGCTAGTGTTTATATAAGTGTATAAAATATCAAGCTTTAATCTATATTATCTATTTTGTTTCAGGTAATCAGGCTACGAGAGTATATCTATAGACATTGAGAGGAAGCGTTTGGACAGTAACGGGAAGTCTTTTGACCTGGCTACACATTTCTAGTAAGACTCGGGCGGCTCGTGCTGACGACATAGTGCATTCGTTAGATTTCTACAGAGGTAGACTTTGTAAAAAATTATCTGCGATATTACCTGTATACCTATTTTAGCGTACAATGTAAATAAAGTAACTTTAAAAAACAAAGAAAATCAGTTGAGTTTCTTGCCAGTACTTTTCGATTGAATCTATATTACTGAACTGGATGGTAGAGAAAAAAATATTAATACAAAATACGACGCAGCTAAAATGTTCTACATGAATAAATTATTTTTTATTTCGATATGGGTCATAACATCTATGATATATATAGGAAGGCCGAAAAAGAGATGGATGGAATGTGTGAAAGACTATATGTTAAGAAACGGAGTAAATAACGAGATGACTGCGAACAGGAATGTATGGAAGAGCAATACATATTAAGCCGACTCCAAATAAAGAGGATAAGGAAGAAGCAGATGATAATGATGATGGGGGCATAACATATTAGTCATCACATAATAATGTAATACCATGATACTATTCATCACATGGTGATGATTAGCGCTTATCATCAGGAGAACCTTGCCATTCCAATAATATAAATAAACAGCTTTGATTACATTTTTTTGGGTACCGTACCAACTTTCCAATCTGAATACAAAGAGAACATTATAAATGCGAAAGGTTTACATGAAATCGGGTTTTGTGAAATACGATTGCGAATATGTTAGACGCTGCGAATCAATAGCCACTCTAAGGGATTTGACCAACTCCTTTATATAATTCAGTGAGATTGCAGAAACGAGGCGAAACCTATCGAAGGCGTAAAATCCACCCGAGATCCGGCTCTGTACTGATTTATATATTTTCCTTTGAGCTCGAGAATTAATATTCATTAGTCCAAAACTGTATGCGAGAAGTCCAATTCATTGGCAATAGTGCAAGTCATTAGCGTTATTTCCAATCGGAGTGCTTTGAAGAGGCGGAAGGAAGTGGCACGAGATTATTTGTTATTTGGTCCATTGCTGGCAATGTACCACATGTCTGTACGATCTTCACGCGGTCTTCTCTCTACTAGTGTCCCAGACAAATGCATGTGCTAACGGTGGCAGTATGTGCTGGCAGGACATCAGTAGAGGATGATCAGATTAAATTAATCACAGTGGAAGACCACTACACAGACAGATACTGGCCCCTTAAACCTACACCTGTACAGCAGAAACTTCGAGGAGTCCCGGGACTTGGTCACAAGTTCCGAGATTGCTTAGAAACTGTCACAGCCACACGATTGACTAGGCGGTTGTCTAAAATCTAACGTCAACGTTACCATCATCAATCATACTCAGAACAGGTGAACAGGTGCTGCTTGTGGGGACTGGTCTGTCAGCATATGCTGTTGGTCACTCTATTCTCCCAAATTTGAATTTAAATGATTTTGTATTATTGTAAACATGTACAACATTTATTTGTAATACCATTGTCAGTTATTCTCAGAATCATTCCGAACTGTGTAGATGGAACATATCATAAGTCTGTAATAGACCTACATGAATAAAGATATTTCTTAGTTATTTATTTTTTCTTTTATTTAGCTAAACTGAGTCTGCACTATGGGTACTAAACAACTGAAATTTAATGTAAACATGTATAACATTTATTTGAAAAGAACACGAGCTGAGTTTCTTGTCAGTTCTGCTCATCTCGAAATCATCCCGAACTGACGGTAGATTTGACATATCATAAGTCTGTAATAGACCTACATGAATACAGATAGTTTGAATTTGAACGTGAAAAACTCCAATAAATTTCTAAAGACTTTGCAACAGCATTACACTTTAATTTCCAAACAATGTGGCACTCATTTGTATTCAAAAACGTATCTACTTCGTTAAATAGAATTCGTAAATTATTGTTGTACGAAAGTATAGCAATTCCCCATGATTTACATATAAACTAGGGGCTAATGATTGAAGTCGGTGGCGTGACTCGTTGTAGTTCGGCGTATGAGTTATTTGGTGATATATTTAATGTTATTTTTCCGTATAGAGAGCGTTAATGTACCCACTCCAATATAGGGTTATTGTTCGTATAAGTTGTTTGTTTCTTTACGAGCAAATTACAATTTTGTTAGGTACTAGCCGCCCGTTGTGTCTTCGCACGGGTGTACATGTATCATATTTAAACCTTCCTCTAGAATCACTCTATCTATTAAAAAACGCTTCAAAATCCGTTGCGTAGTTTTAAAGATTTATGCATACATAGGGACAGCAGACAGCGACAGTGACTTTGTTTTATACTATGTAATGATTAATGATGATGATTATTATTTGGATAAGGATTAATATGATGTTTATACAAACACCTTCGCAAATAATGCATTATTTTAGAAGAAATTTGATTATCATAGAAAAGTTTATAGTGAGTTAACTCGTCATACTCGTGAACAGGTGCTGCTTATAGGGACTGGTCTGCTCTAATCACTATGACTGATTTCCTCTTATTAATTGTTTAACCAGTTGGTTGTATATTCAATATTTTCTCTATTTGAGAATTCAATTGAATTAGTGCTAATTAGTAGTTAAAAATGTAAAGTAAGAATAAAATTATTTAAAAGAGCAACACACAAGTTTCTTGCTCGTTCTTCTTGTGATGAGACATTTTTCCGAATGAGCGGTAGATTAAAAAAAATGTGATGACTATTCAAAAGTGCTTCAATGTAAGTTTATTTTAATAAATGATTTTCTATTCTATTTTATTCTATTCTTAACCATAGAAGATAGACAGATGACAAATAAATAAAAGTTATAAAACACTTAGTTTGATAATTATAAATACGATAATAGTATCTGAATTATAAGTCACTTATGTGTGTGTGTGTGTGTATGTGTATAAAAATGTATATGACAGAGTTTCATTTTATATGTTTTTAGAATCATTACGTAGTATAAAACAAAGTCGCTGTCGTTGTCTGTCCGTACCTATGTAGTTTTTTACTACATGCATATGAATATAAATAAGATACATCAATATAACATTTTTTGCCATTTTTCTCTGTCTGTCTGTCTGTTTGTTCCGGCTCTGAAATGGCTGCACCGATTTTGATGGGACTTTTATTTGGCAGGTAACTGATGTAACAAGGAGTAACTTAGGCTACTTTTATAATAAACTTAAATTCCACGCGGACGAAGTTGCGGGTACAGCTAGTTTCATACTAGCAGTACTCGCAACTATACGTATACGTATACTAATATATACAAAATAAACAATTAATACAATAAATTATTCATATGCGTTACAAATTGGTAATCAACGTCTATGTGACAGACTCGACCCATTGGCTTTGCGGCGAGATATTGCATCTCTGTGCATTTTCTACCGCATATATCACGGAGAGTGTTCTGAGGAATTGTACGGATTAATACCAGCTGCTGAGTTTCAACACCGTACCACCCGCCAGAAACTGAAATACCATCCTGATCATCGGGATGAATGGCGGTCTTCCACAGTACGGTTTTCTAGAAACTTTTTGCCCCGCACAACCATATTGTGGAATCACCTTCCAGCAATGGTACTTCCGAACCGATACGATATTGAAACCTTCAAGAAAAGAGCTTATTCCTTTTTAAAAGGCCGACAACGTACTTGCAATTCCCCTGGTGTTGCGGGTGCTCATGGGCGGCGGTAATCACTTACCATCAGGTGAGCCGCATGCTCGTTTGTCCCCTGTGTTATAAAAAAAAATATATAAAATAATAATTTGTCCAATGTTTTATATGAAATAATTGTACATTCATTTTGTCTCGTGTTTCCATTTGTCCAATATTTTATTAAGCAGCGTTCGCCCTGCAGCGTCAATTCGACACCAATAAAAATGATGCCAGTCTTAAAAATATACAATTGTATTTTATTTATTCATTTATTATAGCTTTGCATTCCATAATTTTACAGTAGATAGGTAGATAGGTATATTTCAAAGTAGGTTAATTATGGACCCTGCTGGGCAGCAAGCGGAAGAGAATAGAGAAGGACGAGTTATAATTTACATAATTATAGTATTGTACCTATAACAATAATTGTAATATAAGCTGTAATATTAAACACTTGTAGAATAGTCCGCAAATTTTTGTCTTCCACTTAAAAATTATCCATCCTCATCATTCATAATTTATACTATCATTGTTTGGTGATTTTCACCCGCAATGATCAGTCTATTACCCCATCAAAGGGAGATATATATATATATATAAAAATAGTAATAGTAATAATTAATAAATTGAAACTGTATATAATTTAATTATTAAAAGTATATAATATTTAATTCAATACGTCATTTTTATATTCTAAAATTTTATAATAACATTTTTTAATCAATAATGTCTTGTTTATTCGATTATATTATTCATTTCATTTATTAGTTTAGTTTATTAGATTTATTATAAATATTTTATAATTTGTTTCCTCTTTTAAAGAAAGCGGTACGTGTAATATGTTATTTAAATGTGTACTTTTTTATTTTTAATTTTAAAATCGTTTTTCATAATTGTGGATTATTTTCTTGTTTGTTAAAATCTACAGACGATCCGTGCTCTCGTTATAATAATGTTAATAATTAACATTATTGTAATAATATATTAGTAATATATCATTTGCCAAAATAATATATATGACATGTCATTTTTTTAAAATCGTATTAGGTGTTTTTTTACGGAAGTCAATTTCACTACTCGATGGATTTATTTTATTTTGTTTAATTCCGCTACAATTAACATGTGTGAGACTACGAATATTCGGTGTGGAAACCTGACTAGCGCTACGACCTTCTCCAGTGGTGATCAAATTCCGACCGTTATTGAGTCTACACCCATATCGCGACACGTGTTTCGCCTCTGAACGAGGCATCATCAGGCGTTAATTAGAGTTCGGGTACAGCTCGGAAGCCTAGTGTTGACTCATCGGCGACCAAACCGCGACATCGCGGTTGCAGTCGCGAAAAATATTCGTAGTCTCACACATGTTAATTGTAGCGGAATTAAACAAAATAATAAAAATCTATCGAGTTGTACCACAAGTTCACTTCAAATCGCCTGAACTTGTTTCGCAAAATTTTATTTATTATTAACACTTTTCAATTAATATGTTATTACTCTTTGGAAATTTGTATATGGTGCGTTGCTAATTAGGAAATCATTATAGTTAACTCATTTAGTGAATTGTTGTCGTATTATTATACAATGGGAACTGAGAGGAATTGCTTGGGAACAAATATTACCTTTGTCAAGTCTAAGTCCAAGTCTGCCAAGTCAAGAATTAACATTCTTTGAAAGATTATTTCTTATATATATCCAGTAGCATGCGCTTTGATCGACATGGGAACAAATATTACATTTGTCAAGTCCAAGTCCAAGTCTGCCAAGTCAAGAATTAACATTCTTTGAAAGATTATTTCTTATATATATCCAGTAGAATGTGCTTTGATCGACATGGGAACAAATATTACATTTGTCAAGTCCAAGTCCAAGTCTGCCAAGTCAAGAATTAACATTCTTTGAGAGGATATTTCTTATATTCGTTCCCATGTACGCTCCCATGTCGATCAAGGCACATGCTAATGGATATCTATTAGCATGTGCCTTGATCGACTTGGGAAAAAATATTACATTTGTCAAGTCCTGGTGCTCTAGTTAATTATTTTTAATTGTAACATTCCTCACTTCGTCTCAACTAAATTAAAATAAATTTAAAAGATAAACATGCATGGTAATAATAGTTCATGCACGGGATTTTCACTTAATATTAGTCATAGATACAATGTAAATAAATTGGCTATTAAAAAAAATGGTTGAGTTTCCTTCCAGTTCTTCTCAATAGAATCTGTATACTAAACTGGTCGTTAGGGAAAAAATTATAATACAACAAATTTGACGTTCATAGGCTGCTAAAATATCCTACATGAATAAATGATTTTTGATTTGTTTTGATTTGATTTAAATTAAAATTAGAGTAAAAATTAAGTTAATTGTGATTAAAATCGGTTAAAAGGATATTAAATAAAAAATGGTATGTAGAAATGGTGGTATATGCTACATGTACCACCTAAATCGACTGTAAACTCGGGAAACACCATACTACAATAACAAAAAGGCTCTCAATTTAATCATAGAATGTGTAGTGTTATTTTAAGAATTAAATTGCATTTTTATTCCATTGTAGGTTATTTTCTTGTTCGTTTAAATCTACAGATATATGGTCCTCGGTCACTCTGTTCCAAAAAATTAACGGTAGGGAAAAATTTATAATATAAAAAATGGGACGTTCATAAGCCGCTAAAATGTCCTTCATCAATGAATGATTTTTGATTTGATTTGATTTAAATTAAAATAAGAGTTAAAATTAAGTTAATTGTGTTTAAAATCGGTTGAAAGGATATTTCATAAGAAATGGTATGTAGAAATGGTGGTATATGCTACATGTACCACCTAAATCGACTGTAAACTCGGGAAACACCATACTACAATAACAAAATGGCTATTTATTTATTCATAGAATTTGTCGTGTCACTAACAGCTTTAATGATTACGTACCATTTGAATAATAATGAATAACATGAAATTCAGGTTAATTTGTTTATTCAGTTTGCTGTCGTATTACCATTTTTATGATGGCGTTACTTTAATTGGGTTTTGTTAACCGACGTCGAAACGGCAGTGGCGATTTGGTCGTAATTCATCAAGTTAAACAAATATACATCAACCCAAATAAAACCAATGTTAGGGAAGGACAACCCTTGTCACTTGGGGGTATATACAAAATAGATAATAGCCGATTCTAAGACTTACTTAACATGCATATAAAATTTCATAAAAATCGGTCAAGCCATTTCGGAGGAGTATTGTACATGTACATGAGAATTTTATGTATAAGATGATAATTTTTGCCGTCCGGAGAAAATTAGGGATATCTTTACATAGTATAAAATGAAGATGCTTCCGCTATCTTTTCGCTCCAACTTTTAATCTACGCAAAGGTTCTTAATGCAGTGATGTAGCAATAGATAGAGTGCTTCAAGACGAAGATTTATATGTATAATACAAAGCGAAACTGAGGCAGGTAGCTTGTCTCATAATGTGACCAACTGTGACAAGTAGAAAGTAGCGGTAAAAGGGTTAAATAGCCACGAATTTCATATAACATAAAATACAGATGACCTCTAAGGCCCGTGAGCCAGCGACAGGTTAATATAATCAATTTCTCCTTGAAAACTTTTAAAATGGTTAAGGAAGTTCTATTATGAAGTCTAGTGAGCGTTACTGCGTTTTCCGAGGGTAGGTTGAGAAGTAGGACTTTAGTAAAGATATAAATGATTTGACGCCCTCTGAATCACAGGTGCCTTTCATTAGGCTTCATAACACAACTTAACTATTTTAGAAGATTTCAAATGAGAGCAAAAGGTTGATGTAATTAGGTTTTGGCTCGTGGACTGTTTGCCATATTTTTATTCGGACAAATCGGTATAAAAATAAAGTCTTCTGGCATTAATATTTAGTTGTTTGTATTATTGACACTTTTCAATTAATATGTTATTACTGTTTGAAATTTTCTCCATGGGTCGTTGCTAATTTGGAAATCATTGTAGTTAACGCTTCAAGTCCAAGACCAAGTCCGCCAAATTCAAATACAAGTCGGCCAAGTCCAGGTCCAAGTACGCCAAGTCCAAGACCAAGTCCGCCAAATTCAAATAAAAGTCGGCCAAGTCCAGGTCCAAGTACGCCAAGTCCAAGTCCAAGTCCATGCCCGCCAAGTACAAGTACGCTATGTCCAAGTCCAAGTCCATCGGGTCCAAGTTCGTCAAATCCAAGTCAATATTTTATTCACTTATCCAAGAGAACAAGTTATTGGCAGTATTGGCAGACTGATATTCAGTTATATAGGTTCTTATTGTTTTTGTTTATTTCATTAAATAACTGCAGAGGGACAACTGAATTCAGTCACGGAGTTAACTACGACGATTTCCAAATTAGCGATGGGTCCCCCACATCATCCCCCTATTACTAATAATAGTAATATATTTATTTTTCTCCACTAAAACATACATAATGTAAAGTGATGCAGAGTCTTTGAGCCATGTAAAATTTCATGCAATAATACAGATTTGTGGAAAACTGGTGCCTGTACTATGATAGAGTTTTTATTTGCTTTACCATAATTATATATTATGTTATTTGCGTATAGTCCCTGATTACAACTAACTGGTGTAAAGGAGGTCTAATGCTCGGGTCAAAGGTCTGTGTTACAACTTGTGACCTGAAATATTATACACCGCTCCCGTGGGATACATAATTAAACTTCGCACGGGATATGTTATAACATCATTGACCTGCTGTTACGATACCCTTCTGTGTTAACATATTATACATATTAAGATACGGTTTCGAAGTTAATTAGAGGTTCCTATTCGCTGTTTATTATTATTATATATAATATATAATTATATATATAATTGCATAAAATTTTATAATAAACTGCCAGAATCTGCATTAAATCTGACAGAGAGGCAATTCAAATCTTATATTAAACAATTTTTATGTAAGAAAGCCTATTACAGGATAGACGAATTCATAGATGACAACATATCAAGTAAATAATTAGTTTATTAGCATACAACGTTATAATTTTATTTTCTCATTGCTTTCTTGATTTAATAGATTGATTTTAGAAATATGAAAGCGTAGCGGTTTTTGTATTGCTTGCCGCATGCATTCTTATGTACAATGTGAATACTATAACTATCAGATGACAATTGTAAGTAGCTTTGACGTGGTCTAGTGTTTTGAGTAGTCATGCTCACTAAAATGTCCAGACTTTTGGCGGCGTGGTGGGCTAAAATATGGTCGAGCGCAGTGATGGCTGGCTCATCCGTCATTGAACGGGTGCTGCATTTATTCAAGTAAACTTAATTTAAGCAATACTATTTGAGTATTTTTGAATAGTCAACATTTTTTAAATCTACCGCTTATTCTTCAATGTAAGTTTATTTGAATAAATGAAAGCTGTCTCATGCAGAAGAATGAGCAAGAAATCAGAATAATTGTGTGTTGTTGTTTTAAACAATCCTTGTAAGTTCACATTTTACAAGTCGAAACGTGTGAATACAAACTACCAACCAGCACTAATTTATTTAGGCTCAAATATAAAAACACAATAAGATTAAATCAGTCGTAGTGATAAGAGCAGACCAGTCCCTACAAGCAGCACTCGTTAACGAGTATGACGGATGAGCCAGCCATCACTGCGCTCGACCATATTTTAGGGAGCCCAATGAAAACGTAGGAAAAGGGAAATAAGGAACTCACCCAAATTGCACAAATTGTAGTATAGATGATCTGCGTCGGTGAATTGAAGCACTTGAGGTTATCAATAACAATACACCACACTCGCGACACAAATACAGTTTGTTGTAATATTTAAGGAGCTCCTTGTTTTAAATTGACGCATGCGGTGGTTGTTTCACTTGTTAGATGGCGGCGAATAGTGACTGTCCATATTGTGCAGAAGGGGGGCGGGAAAATGCAGTGTGGCGGCTTACAAACTTTTTTTTTATTTTTTTTAATGGTTTTAGAAGACGCTTTTTTTTATTTTTTTTTATGGTTTAAAGAAGACGCGCAAATATTAGCCTTCCAAACGTATACTTAAACATAAGTAACTCTGTCTGTCAGTCGCGATGTTACACCAAAACTACTGATCGATTAAATGAAATTTGATACACAGATATTCAAGACCCTGAGAAAAGATATAGGCTACTTCTTAATGTCAAAAAATGGATATTAAGGGGTTAAAAAGAAGATGCAAGGTTGTATGGAAGTATTATCATTTTTAAAGCTAGTAGCTTGAAACTTATTTTTCAGGCTGTTGATTAAATATAAATAATGAAAGGTTGTATGGAGGTATCATTATTTTTAAAGCTAGTAGCTTGAAACTTATTTTTCAGGCTGTTGATAAAATATAAATAATGAAAGGTTGTATGAAGGTATCATCATTTTTAAAGCTAGTAGCTTGAAACTTATTTTTCAGGCTGTTGATTAAATATAAATAATGAAAGGTTGTATGGAGGTATCACTATTTTTAAAGCTAGTAGCTTGAAACTTATTTTTCAGGCTGTTAATTAAATATAAATAATGAAAGGTTGTATGGAAGTATTATCATTTTTAAAGCTAGTAGCTTGAAACTTATTTTTCAGGCTGTTGATTAAATATAAATAATAAAATATTTTTAAATAATGACTTATTTTTCAGGCTGTTGATTAAATATAAATAATGAAAGGTTGTATGGAGGTATCACTATTTTTAAAGCTAGTAGCTTGAAACTTATTTTTCAGGCTGTTAATTAAATATAAATAATGAAAGGTTGTATGGAAGTATTATCATTTTTAAAGCTAGTAGCTTGAAACTTATTTTTCAGGCTGTTGATTAAATATAAATAATGAAAGGTTGTATGGAGGGCTTGAAACTTATTTTTCAGGCTGTTGATTAAATATAAATAATGAAAGGTTGTATGGAAGTAACATCGTTTTTAAAGCTAGAAGTTTGAAACTTATTTTTCAGGCTGTTGATTAAATATAAATAATAAAGGTTGTATGGAGGTATCATCATTTTTAAAGCTAGTAGCTTGAAACTTATTTTTCAGGCTGTTGATTAAATATAAATAATGAAAGGTGAAAGGTTGTATGGAAGTATTATCATTTTTAAAGCTAGTAGCTTGAAACTTATTTTTCAGGCTGTTGATTAAATATAAATAATGAAAGGTTGTATGGAGGTATCATCATTTTTAAAGCTAGTAGCTTGAAACTTATTTTTCAGGCTGTTGATTAAATATAAATAATGAAAGGTTGTATGGAGGTAACATCGTTTTTAAAGCTAGAAGTTTGAAACTTATTTTTCAGGCTGTTGATTAAATATAAATAATAAAGGTTGTATGGAGGTATCATCATTTTTAAAGCTAGTAGCTTGAAACTTATTTTTCAGGCTGTTGATTAAATATAAATAATGAAAGGTGAAAGGTTGTATGGAAGTATTATCATTTTTAAAGCTAGTAGCTTGAAACTTATTTTTCAGGCTGTTGATTAAATATAAATAATGAAAGGTTGTATGGAGGTATCACTATTTTTAAAGCTAGTAGCTTGAAACTTATTTTTCAGGCTGTTAATTAAATATAAATAATGAAAGGTTGTATGGAATCATCCTTGAAACTTATTTTTCAGGCTGTTGATTAAATATAAATAATGAAAGGTTGTCTGTATTATCATTTTTAAAGCTAGTAGCTTGAAACTTATTTTTCAGGCTGTTGATTAAATATAAATAATGAAAGGTTGTATGGAGGTATCATCATTTTTAAAGCTAGTAGCTTGAAACTTATTTTTCAGGCTGTTGATTAAATATAAATAATGGTGTATCATCATTTTTAAAGCTAGTAGCTTGAAACTTATTTTTCAGGCTGTTAATTAAATATAAATAATGAAAGGTTGTATGGAAGTATTATCATTTTTAAAGCTGGAAACTTATTTTTCAGGCTGTTGATTAAATATAAATAATGAAAGGTTGTATGGAGGTATCATTATTTTTAAAGCTAGTAGCTTGAAACTTATTTTTCAGGCTGTTAATTAAATATAAATAATGAAAGGTTGTATGGAAGTAACATCGTTTTTAAAGCTAGAAGTTTGAAACTTATTTTTTTAGGCGGTTGATTAAATATAAATAATGAACGGTTGTATGGAGGTATCACTATTTTTAAAGCTAGTAGCTTGAAACTTATTTTTCAGGCTGTTGATTAAATATAAATAATGAAAGGTTGTATGGAGGTATCACTATTTTTAAAGCTAGTAGCTTGAAACTTATTTTTCAGGCTGTTAATTAAATATAAATAATGAAAGGTTGTATGGAAGTATTATCATTTTTAAAGCTAGTAGCTTGAAACTTATTTTTCAGGCTGTTAATTAAATATAAATAATGAAAGGTTGTATGGAGGTATCATCATTTTTAAAGCTAGTAGCTTGAAACTTATTTTTCAGGCTGTTGATTAAATATAAATAATTATGACATTTAAAGCTTGTAAAATATTAACCTTTAGGGGGAAAATTATTTGGTAGACTTTTTATTAAATATCAATAAATTTGACATTCAAAGTAGTTACCCTTAAGGGGGTAAAATAAAATAGGGGATGAAAGTTCCTGTGAATATCGTCAGTTTTGAAGCCAGAACGATGTCATGCATGTCCTGTTTGTAAAATAATTAAAAATGCGATCCAATCACGCGAATGAAGTCACGGGCATAGCTAGTACTTTACGTAGTTTGAACATCCAAACTCTATTTATTGTCTGATGATGCCTCGTTTAGAGGCGAAACACGTGTCGCAATATTGGTGTACATCTAATAACGGTCGGAATTTGGGCATTAATGGAGAAGGTCATAACGCTTTCTCTAGCGGTGGTGCTGGACTGAATATTTTAGCGGATTTAAAGAAAATAATATAAATCTATTAAGTAATTGAAGCAGGCTTCCGTAAAATAATACCTAATTCAATAAAATACATTTTTCAAGCGAATCAAATCTAAATATCTTGATTCATGTACGTCTATTGCAGACTGTTATGATATGTCAAATCTACCGTCAGTTCGGAGTGCTTTCGAGATGAGAAGAACTGACAGGAAACTGAGCTCGTAATCTTTTCAAATAAATATATAATATTGTACATATTTTCAATATTAAATTTTATAAGGTTACAGATTCATTATTAAATTAAAATTTCGAGGGAATATAGTAACCAACAGCATAGTCTATTGCAATTTTGTCAATAGGAAATAGTGTAATTACTATTCAATCTATTTGTTTCGTATATTTATTATATTTGACGACCTTGGTGGTCTGGCGGTCAAGCACACCGCTTTATAACCGATGGTCGCGGTTTCGATTCCTCGCACGGCACAAACATTTGTATTCATGAGTATGACTGTTTGTATCGGTCTGGGTGTTTTCTATGTATAATATGTATGTATTTACAAAGAAATATCTATGTATATGTATCAGTTATCTAGTACCCATAACACAAGCTCTAGCTAGCTTAACTTGGGTGTAGATGGCTCTGTGTGATTTGTCCTGAGATTATTTATTAATTATTATTTTAGAAGAAGTTTGTCTTGTTTTTTCAATTTGAATGAAATTTCAACTGAAGTTGAAAATTATAAGAATTACGGAATTATTACACTTTAGTCCTTCGGAATGGTAACGTCTGTGGTTTTATTCTTTATATATTCGTATATCACTTACGATCGGATAGTAATCATCATATTTTGACGGCCTCGGTGGTCTAGCAGTTTAGTACACCGCTTTACTTCCGATGGTCGCGGGTTCGATTCCTCGCGTAGTGCAAACATTTGCATTTAGAAGTATGAGTGTTTGTATCTCGGTGTGTTCTAGGTATATTACGTATGTATTTACAAAATAATATCTATTTATTTATTTATTTATTTATTTAATTAACACAATATAAACTTACAGCTAATTGCCAACACGTTTATATTTTAAAACTATTTATACTACTTAAAATTATATGATGATAAAAATATTCTTATTTTAGTAATTATGGAAGGCAACGTCAGCATCTTGGACCTTACCTAAAAATAAATTTAATAATTGTAATGCTCTCATAGTGGGAGAATTGCTATTATAGTATTTATAATATATATAATTATTAGGTTTATAATATATGTAATTATTAGGTTTATGAATAAAATTTGCATGCCTACTGAAAAAAGGCATATTACAGCGCAGCCTGCTACTGTCACTGGGTCTTTATTGTTATGTGCATATCTGTCTGTAATGCGAATAAATGACTCACTTACTTACTTACTTACTTATTTATATCAGTTGTCTAGTACCTATAACACAAGCTCTGCTTCCCGTGGAACTTGATGGTGCTGTGTTAATTGTCCAGGGTTATTTATTATTATATTTGCCATTACCTTCATGGCTATTACTATACGCAATGGCATACGAACGTATATATTTATTTATTCCTTATTACCATATTTCATTCTTTACCAGCTAACCATTGGGTAAGAACAGAAAGCGATTGATGGGCAGTAGTACAAACGTATAATTTTGCCTAACATGCGTAAATAGGTCTTCAAAAATACTTATAAATATACATACATAAAAATAAATATATACATACTATAGTACATACAATATATTGTATATGTATGTATGTATATTTTTAATCCTAAACATTCAATTTCAATCCCGCCCAACGGTTGAGAAGGCAATTCTTTTCTCTAAAAGGGTTCCGTGAGCGCCGTAATGACGTGGATCTGTCGTTGCGAACTCATTCCGATATTTTCCTTTTCCTACGGGACCCTGGCTATAGGGTTGAAGCAAATATAAAGGGTGATATATTTCGACCTATTTCAAAAGTACGTTTTGCAATCGATCGACAATTCTGTCTGTGTTAGAAACAATGTTATATCTTATATATACAATTCTCGTGTCACAATGTTAGTTACCATACTCCTCTGAAACTGCTTGACCGATTTTTATGAAATTTTATATGCATATTCAGTAGGTCTGAGATTCGGCTACTATCTATTTTGCATACCCCTAAGTGATAAGGGTTATTTTTTAATTTTTTGGGCAAAATTTTTTAGTTATATTTTTTATTATGTGTCATTAAAAATACATACAACCCTAAATTTTCACCCGTCTATCATCAACTACTATTTTTTTATAGCGTTATTAATTTATGTATGTATGTATGTATGTATGTGCGTGTATATGCTAGCCAGGCAAGCTTCTTAATGCCTGTTAATAATCGTAAACAGTCAATTAATATTTCAGTATTAAAATATAGGGGTTGATGGTAGGCGAAAAATTTAGGGTTGTATTTTTTTATGTATAATATGTTATGTATATTGTGTATATTGTTGTTTTTAATTTAATTTAACTAATTAATTTTGTCTTCGTCCGCGTGGAATTTACCTTTATTTCTCTAAAATAAAACATTTTTTCTATAATAAAGGTCGCCTAACTTACTCCTTATTACATCAGCTACCTGCCAACAAAAGTCCCGTCAAAATAGGTCCATTTCAGAGGTTAGCCGAAACAAACAGACAGACAGACATAAAAATTGTAAAAAATAATATTTTGATGTATGTACCGTATTTATATTCATATGCATGTAGTAAAAAACGGTTATTTCAATATTACAAACAGACACTCCAATTTTATTTATATGTATAGATAATCTTTGTCGTCATCCGTGCGTGCCACCACACGTATCTCTCATTACAAAAAGGGAATATAAAATTTCCTCATTGTCGCGTTATATGAGGGCGTTCGTTACTTCTAACGTTTAAATATATACAGACAGAAAGGATGTTACACGATAAGATATTCCTTGTACATTACAATCTCTAATTGTATAAAAAAGTTGAAATTTCTGTCTGTCTGTGTCGCCACTTACAGCTTAAACCGGATTTTGATGAAACTTGACAATTAAATAGGTTACACATCAGAATACCACACAGGCTATAAATTTATGCGAATGAAACCGCGGGCACAACTAGTTATTATTATAGACTCGCTTTATCCGTGACTTCGTCCGCGTGGAATTTAACTTTATTTTTCTATCTAATAAAATATTTTTTCTAAAACAAAAGTGGCCTAAGTTACTCCTTATTACATCAGCTACCTGCCAATAAAAGTCCCGTCAAAATCTGTCCAGCCATTTCAGAGATTATCCGGAACAAACAGACAGACATACAAACATTGTAAAAAATGTTATTTTGGTGTATGTCCCGTATTTATATTCATATGCATGTAGTAAAAAACTGTTATTTCAATATTACAAACAGACTTTCCAATTTTATTTATATGTATAGATAGCATTTATTCTAGAACATGCTTCAGTATAAACATTAAGGACGAGTCAATGTGCTCCTTTTAATTGAGTGCAATGATGGCTGGTTCACCTATCATACTCGTGAACGAGTGCTGCTTGTGGTGACTGGTCTATTCTGGTTACGAACACTGATTAGACTTTTTGCTTTTGCAATAGCATATGCTGGTGGTCACTCTATTCTCTCAAAATTTAATTTAAAAATGTAACTGTATTACTGTACACATGTACAACATTTCTTTGAAAAGAATACGAGCTGAGCTTCTTGTCAGTTCTTCTCATCTCGAAATCATTCTGAACTGACGGTACATTTGACATATCTTAAGTCTGTAATAAACCTATATGAATAAAGATATTTTGAATTTCGAATCTTTTTTGGAAGGTTCTTGTCTTAGTAATATTATAAACGTGCAAGTTGTTTTTTTTTATTAAGTATTTTACGGCCCTAGAATTTTCCTTTCAGCCAAGTAATCACTTGTGTTGCCTGAGTTGTCTTGAGTTGCCTCTTTGAGGCTTCAAGACTCCAACCTTGCACACTCCCAGGAAGGGTGAAGACTAAACACTTTTGTCTGTATGTATGAGGGTGATGGTTGCCACTGTTCATCAGAAAAGGGATTCAAATATCTCATAAAACACTTTCTTTGTAAAAATCATTATTATAAAATTGAAACTCTTTAATAAATGATAATAATATTTTTGTAGAAAATATCTAACTTATGATTTATAGCGCTGACAATATTATTTGATTGAACAAAGATTGAGTGTTTAGCGTTTTTAATGATGTTGATTGTCGCATGCCTAATCCTTGTTAATGTGTATTTTCTTAGAACAAATTTTATTTTAAAAGTAATATGCAAATTTCTTGCTCGTTCTCCTTGTGACGATTTCCGTTCCGAATGTGTAGTAGAATAAAAATATGACTATTCAAAAGTGCTTATATTAAGTTTATTTGAATGAAGAGTATTTCTCTTTCTAAGCCTATTAGGGTAGGTAACCTAAATTTGCCCATTAAGTTAAATTAAAAAATAAAACTTACAAGTAGCATTTCGGCATTAAAATACTACATGGTTGCTAAATCCTTCATTTGCAATTTCGGTAGTGGATATACAACGATTACATATGCTCTGCCAGTTAGTGTTATGCAGTGTTGTCAGTTGATTGTTTTGAATTCTCCCAATTTTTTTCCAAATTACCCAAAAGATTGCGCTTTTAGTAAAGAAAAAAATGGCCTAAAATTTTTTTTTCCAAATTGGAAAAAAATTAAATACAACTTAAATTAAATTATTATTAATAATAATTGAATTTCAGTCGTATATTTGCACATTTTGTTGGTAATGTACAAACACAACATGACATAACATACAAAATGATTAAAGGTAAAGTATTAGTTGATAAAGATGTGTTGTTTTAATACATATTAGGCAAAAAGAAAAAAACTAGTACTTTTCTGCCCCAAAACACGTCTGAAATTTCCCCCAACTCTACAAAATCTACCTAATTTTCTTCGGGAAATGTCTCCAACATGATATCATCGGTGATACAGCGCAGCTTGCATAGAAAGAATTGCGTAGAAGATCGGCTAATAATTTCAAGTAAGCAATTTATTTACTTGTCTTTCACAGAAATCTCTCACTCTAAAACTTCAATTTTCTATCCCAAAATGCATCTAAAATTTCCCAAACACCACAAAATCTCCTCAAATTGAGAATATGCATCTGAAATTTCCCCAAACAGCACAAAATCTCCCTAATTTTCGGGAATATCTCCAATATGATATCACCGGTGATGCCGCGCAGCTGTGTAAGTCATGATCACGGATTAACTGCTCAAGCATTGAATCCATCCGAGTGTTACAGAGCAAACAGTGTTGCTGAAGCTGAACGTAATCTCCATAATTAACGTATTTCTAACTTACAATTAAAACATTATTGTAAAAAGTTATATTTTTCTGTAAATGTATTATTTTTTAATTTTTAATAACTGTAAATAATGTTTATCTGTGTTAAGAAGCTAAGAAATACTCTGTAAAAATAATAATAATAATCTCAGGACAATTCGTACAGCGCCATCTAGACCCAATGTAAGATAGTTAAAGCTTGTGTTGTTGGTCCTAGAAAACTGATACAAATATATATATACGTATATATACCACCGCTTTATTACCAATGGTCGCGGGTTCGATTCCTAGCACGGCACAAACATTCGGTGTTGGTCTGCGTGTTTAACAGACCAGATTCGGTGTAGACCGATACAAACAATCATACTGATACAAATGTTTGTGCCGCGCGAGAAATCGAATCAGCGACCATCGGAAATGAGGCGGTTTGCTAAACCGCTAGACCACTGAGGCCATCGTAAAAACCTTAGTGGTTTGTACAAACGGTTATAGGAATAGAATAGAAAATCATTTATTCAAACAAACTTACATTGAAGCACTTTTGAATAGTCATTACATTTTTTTAATCTACCGCTCATTCGGAAAGCTGTCTCATCACAAGAAGAACGAGCAAGAAACTTGCGTGTTGCTCTTTTTAATAATTTTGTTGTTACTTCACATTTTAAAAAATGTAATATATTGTACTAACTAGTATTAGTTCAATCAATACTCAAAAAGAGAAAATATTAAATATACAACCAACTGATTAAGTAAATCAGTCATAGGTACTAAACAACTGACATAAATACATACATAATATACATAGAAAACGGTTATTACATTACTCATACATGTGTAAAAAAAGTCAGTTGCGTTGCGTTGCGTGACAACCCTATCCTGGAATCTAAGTTATCGTTCATACTGGAAGTATTGGATACCTTCTGGATATCGATGCGTATATGAAGAAATACAGGTTTTTGCTCCGTCGGTCGCCGAATAGTAAGTGACTTTAGCAGGCTATATATATATATATTGGTAGCCTCGGTGTTGAAGCGATAGGTTACGTTAATCTCGAATTTGGACAATATTTTTGGTGTCTGTGCTTTATATCTTTGTGATCTGCGCGACAGCCGTTTAGAGATGGTCTCCAGGAGTACGAGCCCAATATATTTCAAGCAACAAGGCTTGGATTTTTTTAATTAGTTAGCGAATTAAAATCATATTTCTGAACCAGCGACTCTGCCCTATCGTATGGTGGTAAAATCTCGATTTCTAAATTTTTCATATTTTCCACAATTTTTCACTAACATGTCGCTCCAGCAAGGTGGACCGACGATCTGGTCAAGATCGCTGGAAGGCATTGGATGCGAGCAGCGTAGGACCGATCGTCGTGGAGATCTTTGGGGGAGGTCTATGTCCAGCAGTGGACGTCCTCAGGGCTGCGATGATGATCATGATGATGATGTCGCTCATGAAAGAAGACTGCGAAGAAGGGGTACTACCTGCGGCCGCACTAGCACTAACGTGGCTAACCGCTAACATGAGTATAGTAACCAGGGAGAAACTACTCCACTTTCTTTAAACTTAGATATAATTATTTTATACTTAAAAATGTAAACCTCGGTGGTCTAACGTTCTAGCACACCGCTTTATGTCCGATGGTCGCGGGTTCGATTCCTCAAACGGCACAAACATTTGTATTCATGAGTATGATTGCTTGAATCGGTCTGGATGTTACCTATGTATATTATGTATGCATTTACAAAAAAATGTATTTATACCAGTTGTCTAGTAGCCATAACACAAGCCCGTTTCAGTTCAGGAATAGATAGCTCTGTGTGAATTTTATAAAAGAGATTTTGGAAATAATCATACGTTAATACGTTCACATGTGGGTTGTAGGATCAAATCCTGGATCTAATGTGTCAAACGATATATCATTATCAAGACCTGTAAAAAATATTTTTTTTTTATTCATGCAAACTTTTAAGTATCGTAAAGTATCTATCAATCAAATTGCTTTCAGAAATGAATTCGGAAACTCTACAATAATTGGGCTGTTCAAATATGTTCATTGGGGGGAAGAGTATTGTTAGTAATGTCTCGAACAGTGCGGTTTCAGAGGAGCTTCCTCCCGCGTACACTTACATTGTGGAATGAACTTCCTGCCGAGGTTTTCTCACGAGACTACTGCATGGGGTTTTTCAAGAAGGGTATATTAAGGTTTCTTAATCGTCAGCAACGCGCACGTGACACCCTTGGTACTTCAGGCGTCCATAGGCTACGGTAACCATTTACCATCAGATGGGCCGTATGCTAGCTTGCCAACATACTAGTATAAAAAAAAAATGTGGTCTGTTGATCCTACTGCTATCAATATGCCATGTCGGGTTGACATCCACGCGGTTCCCATTGCAAACCATTGTTATAAATTCCTGATGAATGTCATGATGAGCTGACCTGACCTCATGCTCATCTTATCATCCTCCACTGGTGCCCCGCCAGCGTAATCCGTTAACGCAGGCGGGTGCACCATTCCATTATCATTTATTAAGTAATAATATAATGTAATTTAAATAATGTAAATTAAATATTGTAATAGGTGAAAACTGTGATTGGTACAGTTTATGCTGTAAGTAATATAAATGACGTAGTGGAGTAACTGGAAACAGTCATGCTCGCTATAAAGTTCAAACTTGTGGCGTGGTGGTGGGCCGGGTCGATGTGCTCCCTCTAATATGGTTGAGTGCAATGATGGCTGGCTCATCCGTCATACTCGTGAACGGGTGCTGCTTGTGGGGACTTGTCTGTTCAGGTTGCGAACACTGATTAACGGTATTGACGGTAGGGAAAAAAAAATTCTAAAGTAAAAACTTGACGTTCATAAGCGGTTAAAATGTCCTACAGGAATAAATGATTTTTGAATTTGAATTTGATTAGTTTTTTTTTATAATGCATATGCTGGTGGTCACTCTATTCTCCCAAATTTGAATTTAAATGAAATACTTTTAATGTAAATATGTACAACATTAAAAAAAATACTAGCTGAGTTTCTTGTCAGTTCTTCTCATCTCGAAATCATTCCGAACTGACGGTAGATTTGACATATCATAAGAGTCTTTAATAGACCTACATGAATAAAGATATTTTGAATTTGAATTTGAATTTGAATTAAAAAATGTCCAATTATATAATGCTACGGAACTCCACAAACGCATTTCTGGCACACTTGTCCAGTTTTTCTTGTATCATCTGATTAAAGAAACGGTGCTTAACTTACGAAATTACGGGTCAAGAGGAAAAACACATAACAGGTAAGGTCTGTTAGGTAATTTAGAGTAATTACTAAACCTGAGATAGGCCCTGTTAAATAACGTAGATTAAGCTTAAGGGCCTTTTGGACTTAAGTTACCTTTTTAGGGTTAGCGTTGTGGATATTATAATTATATTCTCACATGCTCTGTAGGGTTCCGTGTCGATTTTTTTTAGCTTGTTAATTATTAGAGCAATCCTATTGAAACGTAAAGAGAAGAGGTAAATGTGGTAATATTTTAGTAGAAAAAACGACTTTAAATTTATAGTGCTAACAATATTATCTGATTGCATAAATAGAAATGCGTAGCGATTTCTATGTTGATTGTCTCATGCCTCCTTCTTGTATATTTGTATTTAATAGAACAACATTTAAAAAAGCAACATACACATTACTTTCTCATGCTCCTTGTGATGAGTCTGAGTTCCAAGTGAATGCAAGAATAAAAACAATATGACTGTTTTTGTTTGTAGAGTAAACTCAATAAAAAATGAGACTATTCAAAAATGTTTAAGTTAAGTTTATATTAATAAAAAATAGTTCTATTCTATTCTATTCTAGAGGAGACTACTTAATTTATTATTTAGTAATTCGTGTTACATATACTACTAATCCACTACCAACTACCCAAAGATCTCCACGACGATCGGTCCTGCGCTGCTCGCATCCAACGCCTTCCAGGGATCTTGACCAGATCGTCAGTCCACCTTGCTGGAGGCCTTCCCACGCTCCGTCTTCCGGTCAGATAAATTGTACTAATTAAATTTTCTTGTCCGTATTTTATAACATCCATAACTCTTCACGTTTTCACGACTGAAACAAATTAGATGAATTTCGTTGTAAATACAGATTAGTCCACATCTTGAATATGAAACTTGTATATAGTAGGGGACGAAACTTTATATTTCGAATCAATAATTTGAAATTTTAAGATAGACTTGATGGTCTAGCGGGAGTCCCTTACTTCTAATTGTCGCGGGTTTGGTTCCTTGCACGATTTATAAACATTGTAAACATTTGTATTCGTATGAATTTTAGTTTGTATTGATCCAATTGATTGATTGATGAATTTATATCAAATTGCACACAATATGCAAATCAAATCTGAAATCGGTTCAGTAGTTAAGTAATCCATCGCGAACAAACAAGGTGACCCGTAATTTTTTAATATAAGTAGTTACTCGCCCCGGCTCTGCATGGGTATACATGTATTATATATATAAACCTTCCTCTTGAATCACTCTAAATCAATTACAATAACCGCTTCAAAATTCGTTGGGTAGTTTTAAAGATTTAAGCATACATAGGGACAAACAGCGACAGCGACTTTGTTTTATACTATGTAACTAACTAACTGTGTACATGTATTATATTATACATATAAACCTTCCTCTAGAATCACTCTGTCTATAAAAAAAACCGCTTCAAAATCCATTGCGTAGTTTTAAAGATTTAAGATAGATAGGGACAGACAGCGACAGCGACTTTGTTTTATACTATGTAATGAAGATAAAATTCCCGCGAGTGAAACTGCGAGCATAGCTAGTATTAAAAAAGAAAACAACAACAAGATTCACAGCGACTACAAGCAAAATGGAAGCGGAAAGCCAAGAGAAACCGGCTAAGTTATTTATGTTACCAATTGGTTACCTACTCAGTAACTGGAATGTGATCTTGATCATAAATTAGGATGGTCCGGCCGTAACCCTCTACTTAATGACGATATACAGCATCGGATATAGGAGAATCAGCCGTCTTTGGATGGGCTATTTGCTTTACAAACAAATTTCAAGATGTATTTCATTTAATTATATTATTTACTAGCTGTTCCCGCGACTTCGTCTGCGTGGAATTTTATTTTATTTTTCTAAAATAAAAGTAGCCTAAGTTACTCCTTATTACATCAGCTACCTGCCAAAAAAAAAGTCTCGTTAAAATCGATTCAGCCATTTCAGAGATTAGCCGGAACAAACAAACAGACAGACAGACTGATAAAAATGGTAAAAAATGTTATTTTGTGTATATATATAGAATATTTATATTCAAATGCATGCAGTAAAAAATTTTTATTTCAATATTACAAACAGACACTCCAATTTTATTTATATGTATAGACTGACTTTCACCATCGGCTTCGATCGCATAACTTCATTACTGGCCAGATGGCGCTGAAGTAGCAAAATGTTGATATTTTATTTCTTTGTTTTTTTTTATAATTTTTTATTTATAAAACATTATGCTCAGTTCATTCTAATACCTCTAAGAACATGTGTATAAAATTTCGTGATGATCGGTTCAGTAGTTTTTGCGTGAGAGTGTAATCCCTACTTTCACATTTATAATATCTAATGTAAGGATTTAACAATATTGCTCTATATTATATATACCTTATACACTACCATGTATATATTATAAAATAAAATATAAAATAATAATAATAATAATAATCTCAGGACTATTCACACAGCGCCATGTAGACCCAAGAAAGGCTAGCTAAAGCTTGTGATATGGGTACTAGATAACTTATACAAATACATAGATCATTTTTTTTCGTACACACAAACATTTGTATATTGCACATATATATGTGCAATATACAAATGTTTGTGCCGTGCGACAAATCGAACCCGCGACCATCGGACGTAAAGCGGTATGCTAAACCGCTAGACCACCGAGGTTGTCAAATAGAAAATCCTTTATTCGAATAAACTTAATTTTAGCACTTTTGAATAGAATCATCAATACAATTTTTTAATCTAACGCTCATTCGGAAAGCCGTCTCATCACTAGAAAAATGAGCGAGAAACTTGTGTGTTGCTCTTTTAAATATTAGTTGTAAGTTTACATTTTTAATTACAAAATAATTATGTCTAAATTTAAAGAAAGTGGAGTAGTTTCTCTCTGGTTACTATACTCATGTTAGCGGTCAGCCACGGTAGTGCTAGTGCGGCCGCAGGTAGTACCCCTTCTTCGTAGTCTTCTTTCATGAGCGACATCATCATCATTATCATCATCGCAGCCCTAAAGACGTCCACTGCTGGACATAGACCTCCCCCAAAGATCTCCACGACGATCGGTCCTGCGCTGCTCGCATCCAATGCCTTCCAGCGATCTTGACCAGATCGTCGGTCCACCTTGCTGGAGCGACATGTTAGTGAAAAATTGCGGAAAAATTTAGAAACGAGATTTTACCACCATACGATAGGGCAGAGTCGCTGGTTCAGAAATATGATTTTAATTCGCTAACTAATTAGAAACATCCAAGCCTTGTTGCTTGCAATATATTGGGCTCGTACTCCTGGAGACCATCTCTAAACGGCTGTAGCGCAGATCACAAAGATATAAAGCACAGACACCAAAAATATTGTCCAAATTCGAGATTAACGTAATAGCAGCGAGCACGGCGATTGAATGCACAAATCAGACAGTTTTTACTTTATAGAAGTGAATAGATGCATTTTGGCGCAGTGACGCGATAGAGGCGCCATTTTGCAGGTACATACTCACCCGCTAAACTACAAATATACAAACCTTGTCTGCAAATATAACAGATCAGCGAAATAACCACTATATAATTCACTCATTATATATAACTGTGTGGAGCTATTTCAGTGCCAAGTCATTTTTGGATGTAAAAAATGATTATTTTATGTTTATTTTTAATTATGGTAAATTAAGTTTAATTATATGTACATTTTATTTGCTCTTTTTTTTCGTTTGTTGTTTATATTGTATTTTTTATATTGCACTGAATAAAAAAATAATTTTCTTTCTTTCTTTCTATAATTATTAATAATGAAATTGCATAACGTATGTTATAAATGGCGTAACCAGGGATCGAGGCTGGCCTTGGCTTCGCACGGATGCATTAAGAATCTTTGAAATTGTCTACTTTTCTGTTCTTTAATATACATGTGTTATACATATAAACCTTCCTATTGAATCACTCGATCTATTGCTGGAAACTGCATTAAAATCCGTTGCGTAGTTTAAAAGATATAAGCGTACAGACGTATATAGAGCCTATTTAAAGATAAAGGTATAAGTTATATCTTTACTCCCACTTTGTCGTCGTGTCTGTCTGTATCAACATAATACCTATTAAGATTAAGTTACCACTGTGTAACTTATAAAAGAGCGTAACTGCGAAGTTATTACGGGATCTTATATCGCTTATCAGATGATATTGAGTTGGACAACTTTCTGACCAAAAGCAATCGAACGATAGAATCGTGATTAATCGGTATATTTACCGAGAGGCCATTTATACTTTATTATAATCTCGGGTATACGCACGATATCATTTATTGACTTGTAGCTTCTAGGTCACTAGCTCACCCGCGCGACTTCGTCTGCATCACTCACGTAAATTGGACGAAATATGACTTGATGTTTATTAATATATTTCACCCAATTTGACGACGTCAGTGGTCCAGCGGTTTAGCACACCGCTTTACGTTTGATGGTCGTGGGTTTGTTTCCTCGCACGGCACAAACATTCGTATTCATGAGTGTGATTTGTATGAGTTTGGATGTTTTCTTTGTATAATATGTATGTATTTACGAAAAAATCTAGTACCCACAACCTAGCTTAACTTGGAACTAGATGGCGCTGTGTGAATTATAAAAAAAAAAAGTAATATCTTTTTAAATTATACCTCCTGTATTATTCTGATGTAAGAGCTACTTTACTAGAATAGAATAGAAATAGAAAATCATTTATTCAAATAAACTTAATTTAAGCACTTTTGTATAGTCAGCATTTTTTTTTAATCTACCGCTTATTCGGAAATCTGTCTCATCACAAGAAGAATAAGCAAGAAACTGTAAATACTGTAAAATTTCATCAATATCCGTTTAGTAATTTTTGTGTGTGAGAATAAATTTGCACATACTATACTTTTTACCTGAATTCACATCCGGCTAATTCATACTTGATATAAATATAAAAGAATGAATTTCACATCGTTTCAAATCAGAAATTGAGAATTGTACGCAAATGACTGAAACAGGTCATAGTGTACTTCAAGAATGCTACAGTAATATGTAATGACATATTCCTTGTAACTAGAGGAGGTTTAGTAGTTAGTAGCATGCAACAAATACAAACACAATGTAATATTAACACGACCCGGTTCAGTCTCAGCCAGGGTTGCCAATTCCGATAACGAGTTTTTCGGGATTTTTTGAGAATGCGAGAAAAAATTGGAAAACAAACTATTTTAGAGAAAAAAATAGTAAATTGAACAGAAATAACCTATGCAATCTAATATGTATAAAAATAATACATGTTTTTTTATGGATGATAATGGAATAGAATAATGGAACGAGGCCACCCCGCCTGCGCTAACGGTTTACGCTGGCGGGGTATCAGTGGACGGTGATAAGAAGAAATTTATCACAATGGTTTCCAGGGGGAACCGCGTGGAGGTCAACCTGACATGCTACATCGCTAGTAATGGGATCTTTAGTCCACATTACTAACAATCCCTCCAGTTATACATGTTAATTTCCGATAGTATCTTAACACTATTTAAGAATTGCCCTATTGAACGCATGTCATAACTTCTATGATTTTTGAAATAGGTTTAACTTATTCAATTCGATCAGTCATGTTACACGATTCGCTATTTGAGGACAAGCAGTAACGAATATGGTAAGAAAAGGAATAAAAAATGAATAATACAAAGTATGTACAAAACTACACGATAGAAGTTAATACTGTTGGAACTTAAATTTATATCTGGCCGTTATTGGTAGAAGATAATTTGAATTTTGTATAAAGAAAATATCTTCTATTGTTCGTAAGATTTTCTATTGACATATCGTATGTGAGCCTTGTTAATTTTACCAAATATATATATTTTACTTTCTTATTTCACTATATTTACTGCCGCTGTGCATTCTACCCCTACAAATACCTCGTCAAGGTTAGTGTAGAAATGACTCGAATCGACATCGGAAGCGAGAGAGATGACTATATCTCTCTCGCTTCCGATGTCGATTCAAGCCGAGTTCGCCCAAACAAGCGTTATTTTTTTTTTTTGTATATGATAATGAAATGGTGCACCCGCCTGCGCTAACGGTTTACGCTGGCGGGGCACCAGTGAAAGATAATATGATAATGAGGTCAGGTCAGTTAGCCCATCGTGATAAATTCATCTGGAATTTATCACGATGGTTTCCAGGGGGAACCGCGTGAAGGTCAATCTGACATGGTACATTGCTAGCAATGGGGTCGAGAGTCCACATTCCTAACGATCCCTTTCCCCCCTACAAGCGTTATGTAGCGTGCGTAATGGCTCATTGCATTCATTCAATGAAAATATATAGTATTTATATAATTATTGACATATATTTTTTGTTAGGGACAGTACTCTGCTACCAAAATGTTAGGGAATTTACTCTCTATATATATATATAGTGAAAAATGAGTGGAAGCGTCAGTTATTTACCTTTATGGTTCTGCGGATTTCTTGGGCTTCAGGGTCTCGAAGGTATCTTCGCTAGCTTTCCAGTTTCACAGTAGGTTTCACAGTTCTAATTTATTTTAATTCACAACAAATGCGCGCGCGTCATGGCCGCCGTACAGTCGGTTCAGTACTAGTTAGGGAGGGGAAGGGAACGCGCGGGAACAGAAAACTAACGGACTCTAATATAATAATCTGTGCTTACAATGTTACAGGGTAGATTTTGAACATTTTTTTATACTACATTGGTGGCATATAATCAATCAGGTGGTAAACGGTTACCGTACCTTATGGACGCCTGAAACACTAGGAGTGTCACGTGCACGTTGCTGTCACAAATTTATTAAAATTTATATATATTGAATAGTGGGAATAATGTTGTCCCGTCAGTTCGGTTTTTTTTTATTTTTGATAATGGAATGGTGCACCCGCCTGCGCTTACGGTTTACGCTGGCGGGGCATCAGTGGAGGATGATAAGATGAACATGAGGTCAGGTCAGTTAGCCAATCGTGACAAATTTACCAGGAATTTATCGCGATTGTTTCCAGGGGGAACCGCGTGGAGGTCAACCTGACAGGGTGCATTGTTAGTAATGGTATTATGAGTCCTCATTACTAACAATCCCCTCCCCCCCGTCAGTTCGGTTCAGACACGGGACACCGACACTGAATCTAAATTTGTATATATAGAATAGTGGGAGAAATGTTGTCGCTTCGTCGGGACATGGGACACTGGACCTAATCTAGATCTAATATATACCTATAAATAAAATGGGACGTCCCGGTGAGATTGACTAAAGTTGGTAACCCTACTCTCGACCCAAATTACTAACGCGATGAGATTTATTTAGTATTTTATTCATAGTATTGCGAGTTGGAATTAGCAGTTTAACGCGGTGTGTTGGATAATTAAAAGTTAGTTCTGTCTGAAATGGTTCTGTTTCGTACCAATTTATACCGACATCGAAAAGGGATGTTCTCGTGTACTGAATTCGTTGATTCTGCGTTCTGTTTGGTTTTGGTTTCGGATGGTTTGATTTTATTTTTGTCAGCTAGATTCGAATTCACTAATGATATTTAAAAGGTGTTACATATGAATGTGGATGGTTATAATGGTAGAGTAAGGTCGGAAAAGAGGTGGATGGAGATGGATTGTGTGAAAATTGATATGGTAAGAGAAGGAGCAAATGACTGCGAACTGCGAATAGACCCTCTATGTGACAGACTGGACCCATTGGCTTTGCGGCGAGATATTGCATCTCTGTGCATTTTCTACCGCATATATCACGGGGAGTGTTCTGAGGAATTGTTCGGATTAATAACAGCTGCTGAGTTTCACCACCGTACCACCCGCCAGAAACTGAAATACCATCCTGATCATCTAGATGAATGGCGGTCTTCCACAGTGCGGTTTTCTAGAAACTTTTTGCCTCGCACAACCACATTGTGGAATCACCTTCCAGCGATGGTATTTCCGAACCGATACGATATTGAAACCTTCAAGAAAAGAACTTATTCCTTTTTAAAAGGCCGACAACGTACTTGCAATTCCCCTGGTGTTGCGGGTGCTCATGGGCGGCGGTAATCACTTACCATCAGGTGAGCCGCATGCTCGTTTGTCCCCTGTGTTATAAAAAAAAAGGATTAAGGGATAAGGAATAAATGGGAGAAGAAAGAAGCAGATGTTTAATAATTATATTACTAGTAATTTTTTTTTGTACAATTTGCTTTATGTGCTATTTATTATTTAAATAAATGGGACAATGGGATGAAGCAAATGATAAGATTCGAAGTCACTACCCTTCTAGTAATGTTGTAAATGACTAAAGTACGATTATTAATTCCAGTCAGTAAAATGACAAGTGCAACTGTCACTGATACAAAAAAGGTTGATCCGCTACAATAGTGATGTTCGGCCATCAATAGACTTAGACGTTTAGTGATGCTTTATTTTTATTAGGTATCGGGGACTTTTTTTTTTAAATTTAAATATTTAATACATATCGTATTAAATAATACGATTTTAGAAATATGGACCTTACCAGCATATTAAAATTTCTCACTACATTATTACAAAAGCTGGGAAAAAATGTAAAAAGAGATTCAGAGGAATTAATACTAGAATTTTTATTCATATAAAGGCAATTTGATATTGAATAAAAAAAATGTAATGTCGACTAACTTTTAATTGTAAAAACTCGATTCTACCACATCACTATTTATATGGGACTAAAAACCTGCAACACTGGAAATGTCATTTTACTGACTGGAATTAATAATCTTACTTTAGGTCTTGAATTTTCCTACTAGCACTCCTGAAAAAAATGTATTACACCTTTGTGATGATTCATATATAGGTAGGCTTTGTTTATTTATTTCAACCATTTCAGCCTTAAGCTTTTAGCCCGTTTCAGTATTTAAACAAGTTACGTTTGTAAATTGTAGCAATACTGCAAAAGCAAAATTGCAATATTGACGCAGTATCACCGTCGTCATATGATTCAGATGTTGAATGGTATTCATGTATTCATATAAGCGACTATTATTTACCATCAGCTGGGCCGTAAGCTTGTTGCTGTTTACCATTCCAATTACATAAAAAAATATATGTTTAAGATATTCTGCCTTATTATTATATAAGGCGTTACGTTTTTCACAACACCTTATCTTTATCAATATTATAAATGCGAAAGTAACTCTGTCAGTCTGTCTGCCTCTCGCGCTTTCACTACAAATTAACTAAACCGATTTAAATTTGGTATACAGATAGTCTATTTCTCAGGGAAAGGACAAAGGCTACTTTTTAATGAGAAAAAGTGTTGTAAGAGGCAATTCTGCCTGTCAATCGATCTGTCTGTATGTCGTGCTTTCACAGCAAAACTACTGAACCGATTACAATTTGTAACACTAATAGTGTAGACCCTGAGAAAGGACATGGGCTACTTTTTAATGCGGAAAATGAGTTGTAAGAAGTTAAAAGTGGAGACAAAAGGGAGAGTACTGTAGTTTTTAAAGCTAGAAACTTGAATCTTATATTTTAGGTTGTAATTAAATAATTAAAAATGCTATCCAAGGCCATAATTCCACGCGGACGAAGTCGCAGGCAAGGCTAGTATATTATACAGGTTGTTGTGAAAACAAACGTGTAGCTCCCACGTCCTTTGAGTTGAAATTAACGAAACCGAAACAAATGTATCCTTTAATGTGATTACAAAATGTAGCATCTCATTGTATGCCTTATGGCAATACTCTAAAAAGGTCGACAAAACCATTAGCGGATTTCCGTTTTATTACGAATTCCTTTAAGGCCTGGGATGGCGACTTATGCAATAATCACCGTAGGTTTACAGTGGACTTTACGGAAATGTTCTTTTTATAGTTTAGGTTTAAAGGTTGTGTGAGCAGTGGCGTAGCCTACCTACGAGCTAGGCGGGGCAGTGGCCCGGGGCCCTCAAGCTCGGGGGGCCCTCGAACCCTTATCAGAAAATCTCGAACGAACTGAACTTTTGAAAATTTCTCCCATTTTCAAAATAAGGATGACAGGTTGCAACCCTGTTGTACCTAACTACGTCATTGTGTGTGAGTATACGCCCCTTTAGGGTTTAGGTCTATGACCCACTTCATCGAGGAACTAGGAGCTTCAAATGATAGAGAAGACAGACTGGATAGAAGCGTTTTTATTGAGGAGATATTTAGGGCTATACAAAGTTACACGTGTCGCGTACAACAACAACGACTTGAAGGTCACGCAGCTGCGTTGCTAATGTTACACGTGCCGTGCGATGAGAATTCTAGGAAGTTGCAATAACGTGAAAGGTGACACGTGTAGAGAGTATGCTGCTACATGGTACTGTTGGTATTTTTTTATGCAATTCAGATTACCATCGCACCGCTCGCCGTCAACAGTGAATTCCCACACGCTGGAACTTAAGTAGATAGATAGATAGATAAAATTTTTATTTATGTTAAAGGCACACACACACACAAGGCGCTGTAATATTAACAACTAAAATAAAAATAGATACACAATTACATTGGTTAGTCTACAAAATACAATACAATACAGATATATATTAAGATCAACAGAATAAGTCATTTCAGAAGAAATAGAAATAAACTCATTAATAGCACTTTTGAATAGTCATATTTTGATTCTTCCACTCATTCAGTATGCAGATTCATCACAAGAAGAATGATGAAGAAACTTGTGTGTTGTTCTATTGAATAGATATTTTTTTATAACAATAATTACAGTATAGCAAGTAAGAGACACTCATTATTAGTGTAATCAGATAATATTGTCAGTGCTATGGATTTTAAGTTTTTCTATAAAAACATTATTATCGTTAACGAATTATTCAATTTTATAGGAAGCTTTTTTGCAAAGGAAGTGTTTTATATGACATTTAAATCTTTTTTCAGGCAGGTTTATGACAGATTCTGGTATTTTATTGTAAAACGAATTACTAACTCTAGTTAAACGACATTTAAGTAAAATCGGTTTGTTATTGTTACGTAAGCTTTTATTAGTGGATGAGCTTCCTACAGCGTACATTTAGATTGTAGAATAAACTACCTGCTTCGCCATCGACAGGGAATTCATGCTAACACGCTGGAACCTAAGTGGTCTCGGACAGTATGGTTTCAGAGGAGCCTCCTCCCGCGTACACTTACATCGTGGAAGAAACTACCTGTCGAAGATTTCTCGAGAGACTACAGCATGGGTTTTTCAAGAAGATATATTAAGTTTTATTAAGGGTCGCACGGTGAGGACCCTGGTGTTTCATACGGTAACCGTTTAGCATTATTTACAATTACACATTTGAACCGATTTCAATGAAATTTATCGTCTATCTTGATGTTAAATTTCATTCAGATGCGTTCAGCTATTTAGTCGTATAAATACCAACCAACAAACAGATACACTTTGGAATTTGTTGTTCATAGACATCAGAGGTAAGTGAATGAGGATGATGGATAGAAGTAAGCGATACAAGACCGCAAACAGCTTATGCATATTCATAAGAGGCGCTTACAACTTTGCGTGTATCTGCTTTATTATGTTAGATAGTTATTTGAAAGCACTTCGTCTATTTATTATTGATAAAGTTAACAAATTCATAAATTAACACAACTTTGGTCAAATTGAAGCAGGAATTGACGAATAGATTAATTGTTTTTGTTGTAATATGCAAATTCAAATCGTTAATTACAATAAATGGCGCATTAAAGTTTAGAGTAGATGGCGCCACCGTATTATGACGTAAAGTACTTGTGTGAATATAGATTTAAAAATTTTATATCTTTATTTGCAACCATTACAGATAAAATATATAAAATTCTCGTGTCACAGTTTTCGTTCCCATACTCCTCCGAAACGGCTTGACCGATTCTCATGAAATTTTGTGAGCGTATTGAGTAGGTCTGAGAATCGGCCAACATCTATTTTTCATCCCTCTAAATCTTAGGTGTAGTCCACCCCTACATTTTTTTTTATTTTAAGGCAAAACAACGTTTGTCGGGACAGATAGTAATATATAGAACTCTAATTGTAGTTGGCGGCGTTGCTTGTATTAATTTAACTGAAAATAATCCTGTACGTTAATCTACTCGTGTCTAGGATATGATCTCTAAGTCCGTAATTGGAATGGTAAATAATAAACAATTTTGTTGTAGGCAATTTAATATTATAAGAATGTTAAAGACTAAATATATACATATTGAAATTAAAATATGTTGTAGTAATAAGAAAAAACTAGGTAAACGGAGAAAATATATTAATATAGACTACTGACATAACAGAATAGAAAGAAAGAAGAAAAAACAAGAATGTAACATAAAACTCCGGCTCGAAGGACCACTGTCAAGGCCCTTAAGGTTTCTTCAATAAAATGGACTGTATTAAATATCGTGTATTGCGAAATATTGCGAATTTATAAATTGTTAATTGAATAAGAGAAGTGACGACGCGCGTTGTAGCCGTTCATGATGGCATTGAGGAGCGATCGCCGACCGGCCGCTGAGAAGACCTCGCTGCCCCCGCACCTCGATTCCCGCTAGCTGCGTAGTAACATCACTATATATTCAAATACAAATTTAGAATATAAAACATTTCTGCATACATTGCGTAGTAACATCACTATAAATTGAAATACAAATTTAGAATATAAAACATTTCTGCATACATTGCGTAGTAACATCACTATAAATTGAAATACAAATTTAGAATATAAAACATTTCTGCATACATTGCGTAGTAACATCACTATAAATTGAAATACAAATTTAGAATATAAAACATTTCTGCATACATTGCGTAGTAACATCACTATATATTCAAATACAAATTTAGAATACAAAACATTTCTTCATTAGCCAGTTACAACAAAATAGAAAGGTAATAGAAGTACAGTATCCGACCATAAACATTTTTTAATCTGACGCGGTCATCTTATCAAACGCGAAAGTTTTTAAGTATGGATGTATAGATGTTTGTTACTCTTTCACGCAAAAACTACTGTTCGTTTTTTATACTAATTATGTAAAAACATGTAAATTTTTAATTTACTTATATTTTATCTTATTACTAACATTATAAATGCGAGAGTTTGTGAGTGTAGATGGATGTTTGTTAGTCTTTCACACAAAAACTACTGAATGGATTTTAATGAAACTTTACAATAATATAGCTCATACATCAGAATAATCGTGAAACGCTTAGTAATGATACGTAAAATTAAGAAAATCACGGGATCTTACCACGTTGCAGCAACAAACGTAGACGTGTGAAGGTAGACGAATATGTCTGCCGATAATTTTATTTACTACCAGCTATTCCTGCGACTTCGTCCGCGTGGAATTTAACTTTATTCTTCTAAAATAATAGTTTTTTTTTCTAAATAAAAGTAGCCTAAGTTACTCCTTATTACATCAGCTACCTGCCAAAAAAAGTTTCGTCAAAATCGGTCCAGCCATTTCAGAGATTAGCCAGAATAATCAGACAGATAGACAGATAGATACAAAAATTGTAAACAATGTTATTTTGGTGTATATACCGTATTTATATTCATATGCGTATAGTAAACAACGGTTATTTCAATATTATAGAAACTCCAATTTTATTTATATGTATAGATTTATCCTATGTTGTTCAGTTTACCGTTGATCATAGTTATAACACTCTCGAGATATCAGGAACTCAATAAACTTACTAATTACTATTGCTATTATAAACGCGTAAGTTTGTGAGTATGGATGCATGTTTGTTACTTTTTCACGCAAAAACTATTGAACAGATTTTAATGAAACTCTACAGTAATATAGCTTATACATCAGAATAACATATAGATTATAAATTTCATGGATGTAAAACTGCAGGCACAGCTAGCAACAAATAAACAAACATTTTATACTGACCTCTTTCGTATATCAATTTCAAATATTTACTGCAGATAACTTTAGATTTATGAGATGCTAAAGTGAACTAAACAATGCATTGAATATTTGTGTATCGAAAGATTTTACATCGCCCCACATTTTCTGTTTCTATTTTATTCGTGTGAGAGCGATGGTTTGTTATTTTATAGCAAAATTAACTCTAATTTTGCACTGCGCAAAGGTTGTGAGAGACAAATTCTAATAATTTTGTATGTTACATTTCTGATTGACTTGGTGGTCTAGCGGTTTAGCACAGTGCTTTAATTTTTATGCTAGTAGATTCGATTCCCACGCTTCAAACATGTATAATCTATACATATAAATAAAAATGATGCGTCTGTTTGTAATATTGAAATAACCGTTTTTTACTACATCCATATGAATTTAAATATGCTACATACACCAAAATATTTTTTTTTACAATTTTTGTGTTTGTCTGTGTATCTGTTTATTCCGGCTAATCTCTGAAATGGCTGGACCGATTTTGACGGGACCTTCTTTAGCAGGCAGCTGATGTAATAAGTAACTTAGGCTACTTTTATTTAGATAAATAAAGTTAAATTCTACGCGGACGAAGTCACGAGTACAGCTAGTTATGATGACTGTTTATATCGGCCTGGTTGTTTTATATGTATATTTTGTATATATAAATAATTACAAAAAAAGACTTAGTATTTATATCAGTTGTCTAGCCCATCTGGACACGGATACGTCAAGAGTTATCTCATGCGCTTTCACATCACCGACAATTCATACTGCCCATGTGATGGAAACAGTGAGCAAACGTTTGAACATCTCTTCAATAATTGTCCTATTTTTGGAAGAGCCCATTACGACCATGAACAAGTGTGTCGAATGCATACAATTGACTCCCCCTACAATTTGACCAGTATCATTACGAAGCCGGAGACTCTGGCTTCTTATGATGCACTTGCTAAAACAATAATAATAATAATAATAATAATAAGACTATAAATGCGTAAATTACATAAAATATAATATTATATATAAAATTGCATATATATATATATATATGTATACGAATACATAAATATTTTTTTTTTTTATATAAATACATACATATTATGTGTGAAAACAACCGATATATAAATATATATGAATAAATGTTTGTGAAACACAACGAACCCGCGAAACCATCGGCTGTATCAAAACGCAGCTGAAGTCGTTCACAATAGTGAATAATTTAAAAAAAAGATAATAACACATAAGACTATAAATGCGTAAATACATAAAATATAATATTATATATAAAATAGCATATATATATATATATATGTATATACAAACATAAACTATTTATTATATAAATAATATAAATAATGTGTGTCATCTATATATATATATATGATAAACACCTAGTGAGAACACAAAAGGGAATAGTCGACTATGCCTCTGGCTATTCCATCTGTGATAGAAGCCGTGAAGTGAAATTATTATATTTCGATGACCTCGTTGCTGTGGCCAATTTCAATCGAGAAACCATTATGTCTGATTACTTTTGTTTTCTATCACGTCCCTAAACTCTGCGTAATAGCCTATTATTTAGAAGTTTACGAACTAGAATAATATATTAAAATTCTTATGGGCAAGTAAGTTTTCTCTCATAATAAACCCTTTAGTAGCAATTTGGACTCTGGCTATTCCATCTGTGATAGAAGAGTGAATTTCTACAATTTGATGAGATTTAGTGTGACAAAGAAACCATTAGGTCTTTTTTTTTTTCTATCACGTCCCTAAACTCTGCGTAATAGCCTATTATTTAGAAGTTTACGAACTAGAGTAATATATTAAAATTCTTATTGGCAAGTAAGTTTTCTCTCATAATAAACCCTTTAGTAGCAATTTGGACTCGCTCCATCGTTCCCGATATGAGGAATTTCCCTACAATTTGGGAGATTTAGTAGTGACAAAGAAATAAAAGGTTGACGTCTGAAAAATAAAACAAGAGTGATACAACGCTAGTCAACTATAACACCCTGCTTCTTTTTGACCACAAATAGTTTCTAACAAAAAAAGTCATATTAAAAATCGGTCCACGCTTGACAAATATATCGAATGCAATGCACATATTTATCCAACATAAAATCATCTGTCTCTGATATTAATATAGAAAAACAAAAACAATAATGTGTTGAAAAATGGTTGTTATTACGCTAGTACAAAAAAATATATAAATTATTGGCCTGATTTTAGAGAAAACGGATTAAATTTTGGAGAGAAAGCAAGAGTGTCAAGTGGCGATACTGATCTCAGCTTGTAAATTACGTTATGTATGTAGAAAAAAGATAACATTTTGTCCTCAATTTAGAGAAAAATATGGGTAAAACTTTGACGAGAAAGCATAAGAGTTATTTTGCGAAAAGGATCTTTGCCCACTTGTTTGTTATTTACATTATATATTGTTTGGGAAACTACTCTGCTACCAAAATGTTAGGGAACCGTCAGTCATTTACCTGTATGGTTCTGCGGATTTCTTGGGCTTCAGGGTCTCGAAGGTATCTTCGCTAGCTTTCCAGCTTCACAGCAGGCCTCACAGTAGGTTAATACAGTTCTAATTTATTTTAATTCACAACACAATGCGCGCGCGCGTCTAGGCCGCTGTACAGTCCGTTTGTTACTAGGTAATGGAGGGGAACGAAAGACGCGGCAACAGAAAACTAACGGACTCTAATATAATAATCTGTGCTTACGATGGTATAGGGTAGATTTTGAACATATATATTACGCTAGTGTTAAAAAAAAAATAACTTCTTGGCCTTACTTTTAGAGAAAATATTCCATACAATTTTGGAGAGTATAAATGTGTTATCTGGAGATATTGACCTCATTACCTATTTGCTTGTAAATTACATTATGTATTATTACGCTAGTACTGTAAGAAAGATAAAAGTTAACTTCCTTGACTGACTTTTAGAGAAAAAATGGGCAAAATTTTTGGGAGAATACAAACGTTACCTGGCAACACTGACCTCAGCCCACTTGCTTGTTTGTAAAAGTTTACGCGCACCTAGAACCGAGACCGCAGCTGCCCACTCTCCGCAAGTTTCCTTTGAAATACGATACAACAGTTATTTTTTTCCGCAATGAGATTATTATGAAAAACATTCTTCAGTGCTGTACTAAATAAAAGCTTTGTAAACTTTTTAATTGAATCAAATCGACTATTTTCTCTCCACTTTAACTCGAGCTGAAGGAATTTATCGTTTTTAGGGTTTCTGTAATTATAATATATCTATAGCTTTATTTGTGTTTATATGTATAATAACTAGTTACACGCCCCGGATTCGCACGGGTGTACATGTATTATATATATAAACCTTCCTCTTGAATCACCCTATCACTCAAAATACGTTGCGTAGTGTTAAAGATTTAAGCATACATAGGGACGGACAGACAGCTACAGCGACTTTGTTTTACATATACTATGTAGTGATGATGATGATACTAATAAAAATATTATATATATTTACGACTGTTGTCATAGATGTGGTATGCAGAGGCATTATGAAAGAGGTACATCATTGAAGGAATTGAAATTTGAAATGAATTAGCTGAGTTACGAACCTCTAGCGATTCCCTCGGACTAAAGTCGTATCCGTCAGGCGGGAGTTGGCCTTTAGCCGTTTCAAAAGTCCTTCCGCGGGTTTGGAGTGCCATCTGCACTCGCCTCCTATCGTCCGGTGAAGCTGTAAAGGTCAGCTGCAAAAAGCATTAGAGTGGTTTTTTTTTTCGGACTACTCTAATGCTGTTGGCCGTAGCTGGCCTTTACTGCTTCACCGGACGTTATGGGGCGAGTGCAGATGACACTCCATGGAGCGGCTGAAGGCCAACTCCTGCCTGACGGATACGACTTTAGTCTGAGGGCACCACTAGGGGTTCGAACCTCGGCTCAGGCCGTCGTAATTTCGATCCCCGTTTGAATTGGACGGGGGATCGATCGGAGGGGCATTAGAGTGGTCCGAAATCTTATTATATGCACATAGTATTATTAAGTTTGGAGTTACAGTGTTAATTCAGTTAGAATGATGCAGCATAAGCCAATGTGGGTACGTTACAAAAAGTAAATGAAAGAAAAAAAAACCGGCCCTATTTTCTTATGCGTCAAGATACTCCGCCGAAAGTGAATTCCAGTAAAGTGCTAGTCATCCGCGAAAATTAAGAGCTTGTTGGTAATTTTCATTCTATGTTTTTTGAATGGAAACTTGGCTGGAACATAATTTACTTTAATGTAAACTTGAACGACGCGTATAAATAAAAAAATAGCTCCGTATACGAAGCTGACTTTGGACAGAGTCGGTTAACGATGTCTGATCTATACCGTGACTTCGTTTGGTTTTTTATATGTTTTAGATATAGAAGTCGAAGTTAGACCATTTGTTTTTTATATATGTTGTTGGATCGAAATTCGACCATAATTAATTTAAATTATAAGTTTGAACATTATTAAAGTTCTATTATCAAATACTATACTTCTATTGGCATTGGCAGTCGTACAGGCAATAAACATAAGAGCATATATCCTTACGTGTATCATATACATGGTAGTGTGTGTAAGGTGAGCAAACCTTTTATAATAGGTACTAGACAATTGATATAAATACATAGATATATTTGAGTATCAGTTATCTAGTACCCATAACACAAGCTTTAGCTAATTTAACTTGGTACTAGATAACGCTGTGTAAATTGTTCTCAAATTATTATTATTATTATTATTATTACATACATAATGTACATAGAGAACACCCAGACCGATACAAACAATCATACTTATACATAAATACAAACGTTGGTACCGTGCGAATTGAACCCGCGACCTACGGAAGGAAAGCGGTGTGCTAAACCGCTACACTACCGAGGCTGTCAAACATCTATATATCTTGAAATATACATAAAATTGAATACTAAGAACTGAGAGGAATTGCTTGAATGTATATAAGTTGTGCAGTTCTTTACAAATTCACTCACGTACGTAAGTTAAGTATTATATCGGCCGTAATGTGTGCATGCTACGATAGTGGGAACAAGTTACCAATCTCACGACCGATAGACGTATATACAAACGTATTGAACATCAGTCTTGAGAGTCATTAGGTCAATTTCAGCAATTTTCAGTTTAGAAAAGAATCATCTGAATCACAAGAAACTATAAAAAAGGTATTGAACAATAGTTTCGGATAACATTAGTCAAATTCAGCAATTTTCAAATAAAAAATGAATCATTATAATCACATGAAAACATAAACAAACATCATCGTCTAGTGATGAGACAGCTTTTTGAATGAGCGGTAGATAAAAAAATAAGTAATGACTATTCAAAAGTGCTTCAATGTAAGTTTATTTGAACAAACGAAGAACCATTACATATGTTCTATTCTATTTAACAATAGTAACTGCAATCAATAGTAATATCAGCAATATTCACTTAAAAAAATCATCAAAATCACAAGTAACCGATAAATATTATATACAATTTAATATTGATCGATAATTTCGGGAGTCATTGGACAATTTATTAAATTTTAAATTCAGAAAAGAAAGATCAAATTCGCAAGAAACGAAATTATTTTGAGAGACGGCAGTTCGTTTTCTCCTTATCACGTTAAATTGAAATAATCTCAGCATCACTTTCATCAAAGTTAACTTTGAGGTAAATGATGAAAAAGTCACAGCTTGCCTTATAATCTACTTTTTTATGCATTGCCAGGCCAAACCCTGGGCCTAATGGGTCAAATAATATAGCTACACTTATATTTTTATGTTCTTTTCTTATTTAATCCCGGAAGTCTTATATCTGAGTCCGATACAAACAATCATACTCATCAATACAAAATGTTTGCACCACGAGGAATTGCACCTGCGACCAAAACCTGCCTGCCACCTGCGATAAACAACCAAAACCACCGAGGCAACATGCATGAATATTCATAATCATTTAACTATTTCTTATTTCTGACTACCTCATCCGGGGTTACCGTTGTGAGGGTATGTAATTGAAGGTCATAGCTCATAACTCGCCCTTTATTTGAAGCGTAACTTGGGCACCGCCACATGTTAGGTAATCTTACTTGAATTTTTATGTAAATGTCTCCCTTCGCCCGCAAAGTAGACAGTTGGTTCAAACTTTGGGGTTTCTTGTTTTACTTTTGGGGTAAACACGGATATTATTGGGGCACTCTTGACGGTATTCCTGCTTGTTGTTTATTTCACTGAGGGAACACTGCTACGGACCAATTGCACGCTTAATAATATTTATTATTAAAAAAATACATATCTTAAAGTCGATCTCCCTTTATTCTACTTATTTTAATGAAAATATATGTATATAAGTTGTAGGTTTTATCGATGGATTAAAACCGTCCTCTGTTATTTTATTTATGATTTACAATTGGTAAAAAACCTTATATATAAAATTCTCGTGTCACAGTTTTCGTTCCCATACTCCTCCGAAACGGCTTGACCGATTCTCATGAAATTTTATGAGCGTATTGAGTAGGTCTGTGAATCGGCCAACATCTATTTTTCATCCCCCTAAATGTTAGGGGTAGTCTACCCCTAATTTTTTTTTTATTTTTTAGACAAAATTTTTAAGTTCATTTTTTTATGATACAACATACAAAAATACATACAATCCTAAATTTTCACCCTTCTATCATCAACCCCTAGTTTTTTATAGCGTTATTAATTTATATGTCAAAACAACGTTTGCCGGGACAGGAAGTAAATATATAAAAATGCGCCAAGAGTTTACAACAATATATATATAGATAGATTAAAGATTTACACCATACGATTCTTTACAAAAAGCCTAATTCCATTGATGCCTTTCTTTGAATATGTTAAAACATCTGAACAATGAATAAAAGATAATATGCGTGGTATTTGCAAAATAAACAAAAGCCAAAACCTCGGACGTCCCTCACAGGGAAGTGTTATTGAAAGAAAATATCAGCGTATTTTTCTAAGTTGTAATATGAAAATGAACTGTCAATACAAGGTTATAATAATAATAACCTCAGGATAATTCACACAGCGCCATCTAGACCCAAGTTAAGCTAGTGTTATGGGTACTAGATAACTGATAAAATACATAGACACATTATACACAGAAAACACCCAGACCGATACCAACAAATGATTGCCTCGCACGGCACAAATTCCTGTGTATAAATATTTGTGCCGTAGGAACCCGCGACCATCGGAAGTAAGGTAGTGTGCTAAACCGCTAGACCATCGGGGTTATATCTGTATTTGTAATGTTTTCACCGATATTTCGAATTGAATACTATAAGTATATGGGTTCGATCGATCCGTCCGATCTGTTCAAATCGATATTACGACGGCCTTCGAACCCCGAACGGTGCCCTCAGACCACAGTCATATCTGTCAGGCCTTCATCGGGATACCTTGGAGATTTTAGTGAGAAGGAGACTAACAGACTTGCCTCCTCCGGTAAGGGGGCGTTCATAAGGGAATTTATAAAAGTAAAAAAAAGGACTTGGCTTTCAGCCGCACCATAAGTCCTTCCGCGGGTTTAGAGTGCCATCTGCACTCGCCCTCTATCGTCCGGTGAAGCTGTAAAGGCCAGCTGCGGCCAGCATTAGAGTATAGATTGATACAATACCATTTACCGACGTAGGTATACTTTATAAAAACTAGTCTGTGTCAGTACCTCAGTCTTACCCTCTTCAGCTGCCACGCACCCTTATTTAAGCTGTCTTTCGATTCGACATCTTAACCCTCCAGAATGACAATGCACGAGTGATATTATAGAAAAGATACCTTTATGCAGACGAAATCGCACAAAGCATCAAAAAAATCAAAATATTTTTACTCATGTAAGACTATTACAGGCTAAAAAGAACTGACAAGAAGAAAAGAAGAAGAAAGACTCAGCTCTTATTCTTTTCAATGTCTTTATACATGATTACTAAAATACAGATTCGTTTTTAAAGAATGTATCTTTGCTATGCTATTGTATCTTGTATCTTTGTCAGAAAGAAATAATTTAATCAGTGGTCATAAACCGAACAGACCAGTCCCCACAAGCAGTACCCGTTCATGAGTATGACGGAAATGCCAGCCATTATTGCACTCGACTATGTTAGAGGAAGCACATTGACTTGGCCCACCACTCCGTCACCAGTTTGAACTTTATAGCGACCAGTCCCCACAAGCAGCACCCGTTCACGAGTATGACAAATGTGCCGGTCATCGTTGCACTCGACCATGTTAGAGGAAGCACATTGACGTGGCCCACCACTCTACCACTTTGAGCATTATATATACAAGTTTCAAATTACTCTACTACGTCATATATAATACTTACAGCATAGGCTGTATTCATCACCATTCATTTTTTTATTTTGTTGTTTGGGCTATTGTCAGGTGCATGGACCTGTAGCACTGCGACCTACATATATCTATTGTTGCTCGCCCTTCAAAGTTCGCTACCTAGACCCGTCCGGGACAAGAATTGAAGGATATTCTTAGAAGCGATAGTTTTTATCTCCTCAGAAAAGAGTGTAAACTTTCCAAAGGAGATATTTCGTTTATGCATAAATCACAACCATTCATTTAGCTATACTGTTATTCTCTATCTATGAAGATATATAGAGATAGATATAGATAAAAATTAAGATGACTATCGCTAAAACTATGTCGTAAACAGAACTTAAAAATTCTTATAGAGTATCTTAAATTCTCTCTCGTACAAGGATATCTCTGTGCTTGCGATATAATTAAGGGCTACCACAGGACTAATTAATAACATTGTAATCATAAAAGCCATCAAAACATAATTTATTAATAGAATATTTAATTAAAAACACAATGGCAACTGAATTTTCAGTGGCTGCCTGTGACACTGACTCGTATTGTAGAACTGAGCATTGCACACTTACTCGTTTAAGACTGATATATATTTAATTTGTGAAATTTTTTTATTTAAATATACATTAATTTGACAAACTCCTTACTTCCGAATACGCGGGTTCGATTTCTCGCACGGTACAAATATATATTCATGAATATGATTGTTTGTATCGGTCTGGGTGTTTTCTATGTATAATATGTATGTATTTATGAAAAAATATATATCTATGTATTTATAAAATCGCTGTCGCTTTCTGTCTGTCCCTATGTATGCTTAAATCTTTAAAACTACGCAACGGATTTTACAGCGGATTTTATAAATAGATAGAGTGATTCAAGAGGAAGATTTATATGTATAATACATGTATACCCATGCAAATCCGTAGTGGGTAGCTAGTAATATTGTTCTTTGATTGTCCTGAGATTATTATTATTATTATGTATATAATAAATAATAATAATAATAATCTCAGGACAATTCACATAGTGCCGTCTAGACCCAAGTTAAGCTAGCTAACACATAGATACATTTTCGTAAATATATACATAGGTATTATACATAGAAAACACCCAGTCCGATACAAAAAATCATAATCATGAATGCAAATGTTTGTGCCGCGTGAGGAATCGAACCCGCGACCTTCGGAAGTAAGACAGTGTGCTAAACCGTTAGACCACAATGGTCGTTTACTAAAATGACATGAAATGAAATGATATTTATTCAGTAGATGTTAAAAAAACTCAATCATTGCAACAATTACAAAAAAAAAGTACATTTACCATTTGTTCATATAAAATACAAATTTCATTCATCCATAATTTAAGAGCTGTGCTCTTGTCGGTGGAGCTCCCGCCACCTTCCACGATCTTCTATCAGTCCCTTTAGCTGTTGATACGACACGACTCTAGCTTTTTCTTTAACTTGCTAGATATAGCTGTGTCTTGGCCTTCCTCTTCCTCTCTTTCCATCTATTTTTCCTTCTATAATGTTGTTAATTAGTTCGTCGTGTCGTATCAAGTGCCTCAACATTTTTCCCCATTTTTTTTTCGGGGAAAAAATACAAATTACGTGTGTAAAATCAATATTATTTTTAGAGACAGGCTTGTTCGTAACAGTGTAAATGAGGTCTACGATTTGTATGAAACTCAGAGAGCTCTCACAAGTAGTCTCTAGTGTAACATTCAACGGTTGACTGACTCTCCGAAAGTAAAGCTATACGAATGCAACTCAGAACTGTACTCCTTCAGAATAGAGTACAAAATTGGACGTAGGTAGTCATGAAAAATTAATTTTAGACAGTGATAGGAGAGCACATTGGAAGTGTTTTTTTTAGATATGTAATGATGATCTGGTTTAAGTCTTAAACTTGACGGTTTATTTTTCTCGTTAAAACATGTGGCTCCCAGTTGACATTTAACCATGCGCGTTCGGATTTATGAGAATTTTTTAAATGAAAAAATAATGTGATGTGTGAATTTCATGCCTGACCTGTATTTGAGTTAAAAAGAATAGAATAGAAAATCATTTATTCAAATAAACTTACATTTAAGCACTTTTGAATAGTCATTACATTTTTTTAATCTACCGCTCATTCGCAAAGCTGTCTCATCACAAGAAGAACGAGCAAGAAACATTCGTGTTGCTCTTTTAAATAATTTTATTATTACTTTACATTTTTAAGTTAAGTGTGTGAATACAAACCACCAATTAGTACTAATTCAATTAAATACTCAAATAGAAACAATATTGAATATATAACCAACTGGTTAAACAATTAATAAGAGGAAATCAGTCATAGTGAATCATAATGAATATTTTTGTACATATGTACTTGATGGAACCTAATCACTGATTGCAAACAATCAAAAGTGGCAATTCCAAAAACAAACCATCGATTAACAACACGCCTACTTAATCTACATAGGCATAATCTTAAAATAATGATAGGGACAATATCGGGCCATTGTTCCTTAAACAAACACCTATACACAATTGATGCTACAGACAGACACCTTTGTCGGGGCTGCTTTGAAGCTGAAGAAACGGCAGCTCACGTAATCCTGGAGTGCTTGCAGTGGCCCAACAACGAAAACAAATCCTCGGAACGGTGAGGTCGCTCCGTGAAGCCTGTGAAGATACCAGGAGTCCTCTGCGCTTTTGGGAGGAGCTTGGCTGGATACTTTAGTAGTCTGGCTCTGCACGCACAACGGCCCGAATGAGAGGCTAATTGCGGAGACTGGAGTCCAACATACAATACAATACATATTTACTTATAAGTTGTAATAGGTAAACATTGTTGATATAATTAAAGAAGTTTTACCGCGAATGATTTTATGGTAAATAAACCTCTTCCAAATTTATACTTTTTCATGTAGCAAAAGATAAAGCTACATCATGCAGAGCTGATTTTCAATGTAACATCACTCGTTGATGTTAAGTTTATTATATATATGTATTTATAATACCCTGACCAATTCACAGAACGCCATATTTATGGGTATTAGATAACTGATATAAAAACATAGATATATTTGTTTCTTTTTAAATATGTACTTAATACACATAGAAAACACCAGAGCGTTACAAACAATCATACATATAAATAGAAATATTTGTACCGTGCAAGGAATCGAACCTGCGACGCGATCATCAGAAGTCAAGTATAGCACACCGCTAGATCATCGAAGCCATCAAAAATAATATAAGAATAAAATATACTAACATCCGATAATATAGTTAAAACATTCCTTTCGATACCCCGTCAAAATAGCCTGTCGTTTAACCCGTCGTGATTTGAATACACCCTACCAATCCAATGCTTCAATGACCCCCTAAACCTGACGCTAGGTTTGCGAATAAATTTTCTATTAAGAGAGCGAATCAGAGCCTCTCTCGAGATCTGCTAGATTTACTTAATGGCACTCGAAACTCTTAAGGTAGCAACGCAGTGGAAGTGGCATTACTGTTTTGTGAGAATATCCTCAGTTAAACACTTAACGAGCATTGGTAATTTTGTTCAAGGCTAGCTGTTACCGCGACTTCGACTTTATTTTTCTAAAATTATAGTAACCTAAATTACTTCTTGTTACATCCAAAAAAAAAAAAAATCAAAATCGGTCCAGCCATTTCAGTAATTAGCCGGAACAAACAGACAGACAGACAAAAATTTTAAAAAATGTTATTCTGGTGTATGTGCCGTATTTATATGCATATGCATGTAGTAAAAGACTGTTATTTCAATATATCAGTATACACATCAGTATAACACATAGGTTATATTTTTTATTTAAATTTATCGCGGGTGAAACAACAGGCACAACTAGTATAAAGTAAATTGTTATTGAATGAGTGAAATGTAATTGAATAAGTAAAAAAAATTGAAATGAATTTTAATAGCGATATTAATACTTTTATGTATATAGTGAAACAACGTTTGCCGGGTCAGCTAGTTATATATGTATATATATATACATATATATATATATAAATATCCCCTTGGGCACTTTGTGGCTCAGACGTGCCGTATAGGTAGTTTTTTGTTGATCCTTTTTCACTTGTTGATCCGGAGGCCTTTTGTTGATCTAATGCCAGCTGACCATATATAAATGTTGATCCGTTTTGAGCCACAACTGTCACGACGAGTAATAATAATAATTAAGCGATTTATACACGATTTTATACAAATCCACCTTTTTGGCATACGACCACTTCTTGATCCAATTCAAACGGGCCAATCAGGGTGCAGCATTTGCCAAGGGCTTCCTCATTGGCACGTTTGGGCTACTACATTATGGCTACAGTAACTTAATAATGTCTAGCTAGTATTTCAAGAATAATAGTCTATCCAATCTAAATATTTATAGAAATCAGTCTGGAGTAACGTGACTCCAGATCAAACCTCAATACTTATTATTTTTTGGACGGGAATCTTTTCTTTTGTAACAAAGTTACTGAGCGAATAAAGAGAAGACGCAACGGCGGATCCAGGGGGAGCGTCATGGAGGTCATGGGAGTCATGGGGGCGTCATGACTCTCCCCCCTTAGCCCAGGACTTAGGTAGACCACTAATTGAACTAAAAAATAATGAAACAGCAAATTTTTTTGCACGATCGGAGTGTTGGTGCAGTAGTATTAATTATAATTAAACATTGTTACTTAAAACATAACAGTTAAAGTACTATAACACTAAAAGCAAAATAGGTATTTTCAAAATACTTTTTCAAAATAAATTACCCTTTGAGTTTTTGTCCAAACCTCAGATATTTTATTTATTTTAGGTATATCAATCATTACATAGTATAGTATAAAACAAAGTCGCTGTCGCATCTAACAAGTACATAAATAAAGAAACAAGACTTTTTGGCTCTGAATATATTTCAAAAATCAATTACTTGTGTTAATCAATTTATATACTCGTTCTTATTTCATAGTACTTGTTTTGATCCGAATATATACAGATACCGTAACGGTCTATTAATTATGAATTTATTATACCTAACCTAGATATTTTATTTTGACGAAACTCCGTGTAGTAGTGGTATCCGATAAGGGTATGCGAACCCTAAGTATTATTTCAAAATGACCAGTAATTTCGAAGAAATAAGCCTTTGAATTTCAAATCAACTTACCAAACGGACGCTCAAGGTTCGATTCCCGCCACCGATTTTTTTTTGTTATTTTTTTTTTGTCTTTATTCTAATTTTAAATTAACTATTTTAATAATTAAATGAATTTAATCGAACAAAACGTTGTTAAGTATTCAATTAATTTTAATTTACATTACCTATTGTACTTTCTAAATTATAAAGCAGCTAACAATTATAGTAAGATCTTATAAATAACTAACACAACAAGTAAAACATTTTAAATGTATTTTCTTTATTATTACAAATATTTTTTATGCATAATATAATAGTTAATATCTAATAAATACATAATGATCTGATAATCAAATTATAAGTACAGTCTCAAATTGAAAGTAAGAAAAACAGAAAATATAGAGAGAACTATAGGGATATAACAGAAAGATGTGAAAAATGGAGAAGGACAGTAAAAAAGTTACAAATTTAAATAATGTTGCCGCAATTTCTGTTTAAATGAATTTATTACATTATTATATATATTAGGCATACGACTAGCCTTATGACTGTTACTTTTTTTTTAATCTATACTATTTTCATAAGTCTATACATGTAAATAAAATTGGAGTGTCTGTTTGTAATATTGAAATAACCGTTTTTACTACTTGCATATGAATATAAATCCGGTACATACACCAAAATAACATATTTTACAAGTTTTGTCTGTCTGTCTGTCTGTTTGTTCCGGCTAATCTCTGAAATAGCTGGACCGATTTTGACGGGACTTTTTTGGCAAGTAGCTGATGTAATAAGGAGTAACTTACGCTACTGTTATTTTAGAAAAATAAAATAAAATTTCACGCGGACGAAGTCGCTGGGGCCAGCTAGTCTATAGATATACCGAGATTTAATATTTAAGTTGCTATTATGTTGTTGACAAAATTTTACTGTAATGTTACTATTACGTTATCCTACACAATTTGTATTATTTTGGATGAAAAAATAAATAAATAAATAAATAATAATCTATACATCTATACATATAAAATTGGAGTGTCTGTTTGTAATATTGAAATAACCGTTTTTTACTACATGCATATGAATATATATACGGTACATATACCAAAATAACAATTTTTATAATTTTAGTCTGTCTGTCTGTCGGTCTGTTTGTTCCGGCTAATCTCTGAAATGGCTGGACCGATTTTGACGGTACTTCTTTTTGGCAGGTAGCTGATTTATAAGGAGTAACTTAGGTTACTTTTATTTTAGAAAAATAAAGTTTAATTCCACGCGGACGAAGTCGCGGGAACAGCTTGTTTTTAATAAAAACATCTTTTTTGTGGTACTTGAGAATGTTGAAGCCTGTTGTTTGTAATATTGAAATAACCGTTTTTTACTACTTGCATATGAATATAAATACGGTACATACACCAAAATAACATATTTTACAATTTTTGTCTGTCTGTCTGTTTGTTCCGGCTAATCTCTGAAATGGCTGGACCGATTTTGACGGGACTTTTTTTTGGCAGGTAGCTGATGTAATAAGGAGTAACTTAGGCTACTTTTATTTTAGAAAAATAAAGTTAAAAACCACGTGGACGAAGTCGCGGGAACAGCTAGTGTATAATATATTAGAGATACCTACGTGTTTTTTTATTGATGACTAGCTGTACACGGGATTTCGTCCGTGTGGAATTTAACTTTATTTTTCTAAAATATAAGAAGTTAAATTCCACGCGGTACAGCTAGTTGTCGGTAGTCTAGCGATTTAGCTAGCACACTGCTTTGATTCCTGCTTGGTGGTCGAGGGTTCGATTCCTCGCACGCTGCAAACATTTGTATTCATGAGTATGATTGTTTGTAACGGTCTGGGCGTTTTCTATGTATAGATAATATATATGTATTTACGAAAAAAAATCTTTGTATTTATATCAGTACCCATAACATAATCTTCAGCTACCTTAACTTTGGTCTAGATGAAGCTGTGTGAATTGTCCTGAGATTACTATTATTACTATAATAAATCTTTTCAAATCAGCCGATGTTTATTTTTGCCATAATACGTGCTGTTACCATGTGATAATATTACGTACGTACTTATTAAACTATTAACTTATTATTAAATTATTAACTATTTGTACTGTTTTAAATGTGATGCGTTCATTATTTATATTTCCTTTGAATTAAAGACAAATGTATATATATATATATATACATTTATATAAACTTGCACACTTAGTTGATCCAGCCACGATCCGTAGATATTGCTGATTCCACTGTCTCTCTCTTTCTATCACTATCTTTGTATTCTAATATGCGATGTTGCCGTTCCGGCATGGACTCGGCCGGAACGGCAACATCGCATATGTTGCGCGTTGTTGCCAAATGTATTCGTCGATAGTAGTAGATACCTATACGCGATATATATTTTTTCAACAATTTCCTGCAATAGTGAATCCGTATCGGCAATTTTTTTAAATGCACAAAGATTTTTTGGCTCTGAATATATTTAAAAATCATTTACTTGTGTGTTGATGAATTTATATACTAGTACATGAAGTACCTAATACTTGTTTTGATTTGAATAGGTAGCGATATTATGAATTTATTATACGTAATCTAAAGATTTTGACGAAATAAAAGTAATTAGTTATCTGTTAACCTTGACTTCATGCTGGCACCAGTATTATCAGATGATGAACATACTCTTCGAAAACTTACATACAGCAGAAATATCGTGTTTGGACTCATTAGATAGGTCTCGATGAATAGAGTTTAAAAAACTTAAAATAAATGGTAAATTAGAAATAATGTATAAATACCCCTTACGTAAAATTCAACCACTTTAAACTTAATAATAATAATAATTAGGAAAAGAGAAAAGCTATACATGTACTGAAAGTAATTGATGTCTTCCACACAATATTTTCACTATTAAACAACTCTGTTTGTTCAGTAAAAGTGTAAATACACTGGTAACCTTTAATCATATTTTATATGCAAACATTACATATACAAACCCTAAAGTTTTATTTCAGAATAGCCAGTAGTTTTCAAGAAATAAGTCTTTGAAATTGTACGTGTAACTTCTATATATACTAGTTTTTTCACCATAACAAACAACACCAATATGGCCTAGTTAGTAGTTTACCTGTGTACCAATTAATAATAATAGTAATCTCAGGACAATTCACACAGCTTCATCTAGACCCAAGTTAAGCTAGCTGAAGATTATGTTATGGGTACTAGACAACTGATATAAATACAAAGATTTTTTTTCGTAAATACATATATATTATCTATACATAGAAAACACCCAGACCGTTACAAACAATCATACTCATGAATACAAATGTTTGCAGCGTGCGAGGAATCGAACCCTCGACCACCAAGCAGGAATCAAAGCAGTGTGCTAGCTAAATCGCTAGACTACCGACAACTAGCTGTACCGCGTGGAATTTAACTTCTTATATTTTAGAAAAATAAAGTTAAATTCCACACGGACGAAATCCCGTGTACAGCTAGTCATCAATAAAAAAACACGTAGGTATCTCTAATATATTATACACTAGCTGTTCCCGCGACTTCGTCCACGTGGTTTTTAACTTTATTTTTCTAAAATAAAAGTAGCCTAAGTTACTCCTTATTACATCAGCTACCTGCCAAAAAAAGTCCCGTCAAAATCGGTCCAGCCATTTCAGAGATTAGCCGGAACAAACAGACAGACAGACAAAAATTGTAAAATATGTTATTTTGGTGTATGTACCGTATTTATATTCATATGCAAGTAGTAAAAAACGGTTATTTCAATATTACAAACAACAGGCTTCAACATTCTCAAGTACCACAAAAAAGATGTTTTTATTAAAAACAAGCTGTTCCCGCGACTTCGTCCGCGTGGAATTAAACTTTATTTTTCTAAAATAAAAGTAACCTAAGTTACTCCTTATAAATCAGCTACCTGCCAAAAAGAAGTACCGTCAAAATCGGTCCAGCCATTTCAGAGATTAGCCGGAACAAACAGACCGACAGACAGACAGACTAAAATTATAAAAATTGTTATTTTGGTATATGTACCGTATATATATTCATATGCATGTAGTAAAAAACGGTTATTTCAATATTACAAACAGACACTCCAATTTTATATGTATAGATGTATAGATTATTATTTATTTATTTATTTATTTTTTCATCCAAAATAATACAAATTGTGTAGGATAACGTAATAGTAACATTACAGTAAAATTTTGTCAACAACATAATAGCAACTTAAATATTAAATCTCGGTATATCTATAGACTAGCTGGCCCCAGCGACTTCGTCCGCGTGAAATTTTATTTTATTTTTCTAAAATAACAGTAGCGTAAGTTACTCCTTATTACATCAGCTACTTGCCAAAAAAAGTCCCGTCAAAATCGGTCCAGCTATTTCAGAGATTAGCCGGAACAAACAGACAGACAGACAGACAAAACTTGTAAAATATGTTATTTTGGTGTATGTACCGGATTTATATTCATATGCAAGTAGTAAAAACGGTTATTTCAATATTACAAACAGACACTCCAATTTTATTTACATGTATAGATGTATAGATTAAAAAAAAAGTAACAGTCATAAGGCTAGTCGTATGCCTAATATATATAATAATGTAATAAATTCATTTAAACAGAAATTGCGGGAATATTATTTAAATTTGTAACTTTTTTACTGTCCTTCTCCTTTTTTAACATCTTTTTGTTATATCCCTATAGTTCTCTCTATATTTTCTGTTTTTCTTACTTTCAATTTGAGACTGTACTTATAATTTGATTATCGGGTCATTATGTATTTATTTATACATTTATGGGTTATATATTTATGTATGTATATTGTTATTTTTTTATAGAAATGTATATTTTGCTTTGTATTTATATATCTTTTTTTGACATTTCTTATTTATATTAGTGCACCGCCAATAATCTTTCGCTGCACCACTCATGGTTGCCTGGTAAATAACGCGGCAAGATATTAAGTCCGCCACATGTACAAATTTTTTTGTGCATTAAAGTTAAATAAATAAAAAAAATACAATACTGTTTAATGAAAATGCGTATTGTCTAGTGCTTTGAGATGTATCAAAATAAGGTCAACAAAAAAGTCCGTGATGGTATATGTCTATCTCTCAAGGATAACCAACAATAACCATTTTTTATCTTTTACATTTTACGGGAATTTTTTTTATCGTATGTTTCCCTTAAAATCATGTAAACTATGCTATTATGTCATAATCTAAAGAAATAATAATATTTTATAGTGAAATATCCACTATAAAATAGTAATGTAAGTAGCAATGTAATTCGTTACGCGCGAATCAGCTGTTATAAGGTCAAAGGTCGGTGCACCCCGCGTATTTGATAAATAGTGCTTCTCTGGATGTCTTTAAGAGAAAATGGCAGTATGTACGTGTATATGTACAAGTCCTTAAGTGTTAAGTTTTTCAAATGTACAATAAAGAATAAATATTTTTAAGTACAGTACTTACGTACATTAATATAATACCTACTTTTTACTTGTATCTATTGTCATCAAAATTAAATTATAAGTTCTTAACTTGACCACGACTATGTGACCCTCTCTTGGCCCCAAAACGAGTGAAAAAATGAACAGCATACGACGACGACGCATACCTATAGAGTGGAACAACTGCTTATTCAGTTTTATTCAACTATTTAGTCCCTCCACCGTTACAATGAATGGAGGCGGATATTACAATGTATGTAGCATTGCGAATATAAAATATCTAGATTAGGTATAATAAATTCATAATTGATAGACCGTTACGGTATCAGAGCCAAAAAGTCTTCTTTCTTTATTTATGTACTGTTAGATGCGACAGCGACTTTGTTTTATACTACACTATGTAATGATTGATATACCTATGTAAAATAAATAAAATATCTGAGGTTTGGACAAAAATTCAAAAGGTATTTTATTTTGAAAAAGTATTTTGAAAATACCTATTTTGCATTTAGTATTTGAAATACAAAACTATTTTTGTTTTTAGAGTGACATTTCTATGAATTCACTGTCGATAGCGAGCGGTGCGATGGAAAAAGATAACCGTTTATAAAAATATAATAAATAGCGCTGGACAATTAACACAGACTGATACTGAACTGATATAAATAGATATTTTTATCTTGTAAATACATATATAATATACATATAAAACACCCAGACCGATGAAATCAATCGATGACCGATGAGTACATATGTTTGCACCGTGCGAGAAATCGAACCCGCGACCATCGGATGTAAAGCGGTGTGACCACCGAGGCAGTCGAAATACATAAATAATCTTATGAATTTAATTTATTCTAATTTGTTTGTGTGCGCGGGGTGCGGTGTACGGTGCTCCCCCTGCCTCCACCGTTGCTGGAGCTTGCATGTATGGAGCATTGCGAATATAAAATATCTAGATTAGTAAATTAATAAATTCATAATTGATAGACCGTTACGGTATCTATATATATTCGGATTAAAATAAGTATCGCAGTAAGGACCAGTATATAAAGTGATCAACACAATTAATTGATTTTTGAAATATATATACGGAGCCAAAAAGTCTTTGTGTATTCAAAAAATATCTAATTTGTTTGTGTGCGCGGGGTGCGGTGTACGGTGCTCCCCCTGCAACGGTGGAGTTACTATGTATGGAGCATTGCGAATATAAAATATCTACATTAGTAAATTAATAAATTCATAATTGATAGACCGTTACGGTATCTATATATATTCGGATGAAAATAAGTATCGCAGTAAGGACGAGTATATAAAGTGATCAACATAATTAATTGATTTTTGAAATATATTCAGAGCCAAAAAGTCTTTGTGTATACCAAAAATTTAGCCGTTCGGAGCCAGTCATGCACGAATTATTAGTAAAAAATGTGTCGAGTATATCGTACTATCGACGAATATATATGGCCACATCGCAAAATAGAATGCGACGTTGCCATACCGCCTGAGATATACGCGATAGGAGTCAAGTTATTCAGTGCAAAAGGTGGAATCGGCAAGTGTTTAGGTTGTGGCGTGATCAACAAAGTGCCCAAAGAGGTGTTTATATATATATATATATATATATATATATATATACAAATATATATACATATAAATATCCCCTTGGGCACTTTGTGGCTCAGACGTGCCGTATAGGTAGTTTTTTGTTGATCCTTTTTCACTTGTTGATCCGGAGGCCTTTTGTTGATCTAATGCCAGATGACCATATGTAAATGTAGCTCCGTTTTGAGCCACAACTGTCACGACGAGTAATAATAATAATTAAGTGATTTATACACGATTTTATACAAATCCACCTTTTTGGCATACGAGCACTTCTTGATCCAATTCAAACGGGCCAATCAGGGTGCAGCATTTGCCAAGGGCTTCCTCATTGGCACGTTTGGGCTACTACATTATGGCTACAGTAACTTAATAATGTCTAGCTAGTATTTCAAGAATAATAGTCTATCTAATCTAAATATTTATAGAAATCAGTCTGGAGTAACGTGACTCCAGATCAAACCTCAATACTTGTTATTTTTTGGACGGGAATCTTTTCTTTTGTAACAACGTTACTGAGCGAATAAAGAGAAGACGCAACGGCGGATCCAGGGGGGAGCGTCATGGAGGTCATGGGAGTCATGGGGGCGTCATGACTCTCCCCCCCCCTTAGCCCAGAACTTAGGTAGACCACTAATTGAACTAAAAAATAATGAAACAGCAAATTTTTTTGCACGATCGGAGTGTTGGTGCAGTAGTATTAATTATAATTAAACATTGTTACTTAAAACATAACAGTTAAAGTACTATAACACTAAAAGCAAAATAGGTATTTTCAAAATACTTTTTCAAAATAAATTACCCTTTGAGTTTTTGTCCAAACCTCAGATATTTTATTTATTTTAGGTATATCAATCAATACATAGTATAGCATAGTACAGTCTGTCTGTCTGTCTGTTTGTTCCGGCTAATCTCTGAAATGGCTGGACTGATTTTGACGGGACTTTTTTTGGCAGGTAGCTGATGTAATAAGGAGTAACTTAGGCTACTTTTATTTTAGAAAAATAAAGTTAAAAACCACGTGGACGAAGTCGCGGGAACAGCTAGTGTATAATATATTAGAGATACCTACGTGTTTTTTTTATTGATGACTAGCTGTACACGGGATTTCGTCCGTGTTGAATTTAACTTTATTTTTCTAAAATATAAGAAGTTAAATTCCACGCGGACGAAGTCGCGTGTACAGCTAGTTGTCGGTAGTCTAGCGATTTAGCTAGCACACTGCTTTGATTCCTGCTTGGTGGTCGAGGGTTCGATTCCTCGCACGCTGCAAACATTTGTATTCATGAGTATGATTGTTTGTAACGGTCTGGGTGTTTTCTATGTATAGATAATATATATGTATTTACGAAAAAAAATCTTTGTATTTATATCAGTACCCATAACATAATCTTCAGCTAGCTTAACTTGGGTCTAGATGAAGCTGTGTGAATTGTCCTGAGATTACTATTATTACTATAATAAATCTTTTCAAATCAGCCGATGTTTATTTTTGCCATAATACGTGCTGTTACCATGTGATAATATTACGTACGTACTTATTAAACTATTAACTTATTATTAAATTATTAACTATTTATACTGTTTTAAATGTGATGCGTTCATTATTTATATTTCCTTTGAATTAAAGACAAATGTATATATATATATATATTTATATACACTTGCACACTTAGTTGATCCAGCCACGATCCGTAGATATTGCTGATCCACTGTCTCTCTCTTTCTATCACTATCTTTGTATTCTAATATGCGATGTTGCCGTTCCGGCCGAGACCATGCGTTGTTGCCAAATGTATTCGTCGATAGTAGTAGATACTTATACTCGATATATATTTTTTCAACAATTTCCTGCAATAGTGAATCCGTATCGGCATTTTTTTTAAATGCACAAAGATTTTTTGGCTCTGAATATATTTAAAAATCATTTACTTGTGTGTTGATGAATTTATATACTAGTACATGAAGTACCTAATACTTGTTTTGATTTGAATAGGTAGCGATATTATGAATTTATTATACGTAATCTAAAGATTTTGACGAAATAAAAGTAATTAGTTATCTGTTAACCTTGACTTCATGCTGGCACCAGTATTATCAGATGATGAACATACTCTTCGAAAACTTACAGCAGAAATATCGTGTTTGGACTCATTAGATAGGTCTCGATGAATAGAGTTTAAAAAACTTAAAATAAATGGTAAATTAGAAATAATGTATAAAAACCCCTTACGTAAAATTCAACCACTTTAAACTTAATAATAATAATAATTAGGAAAAGAGAAAAGCTATACATGCACTGAAAGTAATTGATGCCTTCCACACAATATTTTCAGTATTAAACAACTCTGTTTGTTCAGTAAAAGTGTAAATACACTGGTAACCTTTAATCATATTTTATATGCAAACATTACATATACAAACACTAAAGTTTTATTTCAGAATAGCCAGTAGTTTTCAAGAAATAAGTCTTTGAAATTGTACGTGTAACTTATATATATACCTACTAGTTTTTTCACCATAACAAACAACACCAATATGACCTAGTTAGTAGTTTACCTGTGTACCAATTAATAATAATAGTAATCTCAGGACAATTCATACAGCTTCATCTAGACCCAAGTTAAGCTAGCTGAAGATTATGTTATGGGTACTGATATAAATACAAAGATTTTTTTCGTAAATACATATATATTATCTATACATAGAAAACACCCAGACCGTTATAAACAATCATACTCATGAATACAAATGTTTGCAGCGTGCGAGGAATCGAACCCTCGACCACCAAGCAGGAATCAAAGCAGTGTGCTAGCTAAATCGCTAGACTACCGACAACTAGCTGTACACCCGACTTCGTCCGCGTGGAATTTAACTTCTTATATTTTAGAAAAATAAAGTTAAATTCAACACGGACGAAATCCCGTGTACAGCTAGTCATCAATAAAAAAACACGTAGGTATCTCTAATATATTATACACTAGCTGTTCCCGCGACTTCGTCCACGTGGTTTTTAACTTTATTTTTCTAAAATAACAGTAGCGTAAGTTACTCCTTATTACATCAGCTACTTGCCAAAAAAAGTCCCGTCAAAATCGGTCCAGCCATTTCAGAGATTAGCCGGAACAAACAGACCGACGGACAAAAATTGTAAAATATGTTATTTTGGTGTATGTACCGTATTTATATTCATATGCAAGTAGTAAAAAACGGTTATTTCAATATTACAAACAGAAACTCCAATTTTATTTACATGTATAGATGTATAGATTAAAAAAAAGTAACAGTCATAAGGCTAGTCGTATGCCTAATATATATAATAATGTAATAAATTCATTTAAACAGAAATTGCGGGAACATTATTTAAATTTGTAACTTTTTTACTGTCCTTCTCCTTTTTTCACATCTTTCTGTTATATCCATATAGTTCTCTCTATATTTTCTGTTTTTCTTACTTTCAATTTGAGACTGTACTTATAATTTGATTATCGGATCATTATGTATTTACTTATATATAATATTTATACATTTATGGGTTATATTTACATATATATTTATGTATGTATACTGTTATTTTTTTATAGAAATGTATATTTTGCTTATCTTTATTATCTTTATAAATCTTTTTTTGACATTTCTTATTTATATTAGTGCACCGCCAATAATCTTTCTCTGCACCACTCATGGTTGCCTGGTAAATAACGCGGCAAAATATTAAGTCCGCCACATGTACAAATTTTTTGTGCATTAAAGTTAAAGAAATAAAAAAATACAATACTGTTTAATGAAAATGCGTGTTGTCTAGTGCTTTGAGATGTATCAAAATAAGGTCAACAAAAAAGTCCGTGATGGTATATGTCTATCTCTTAAGGATAACCAACAATAACCATTTTTTATCTTTTACATTTTACGGGATTTTTTTTTATTGTATGTTTCCCTTAAAATCATGTAAACTATGTTATTATGTCATAATCTAAAGAAATAATAATATTTTATAGTGACATATCCACTATAAAATACCAAAAAGTAGCAATGTAATTCGTTACGCGCGAATCAGGTGTTATAAGGTCAAAGGTCGGTGCACCCCGCGTATTTGATAAATAGTGCTTCTCTGGATGTCTTTAAGAGAAAATGGCAGTATGTACGTGTATATGTACAAGTCCTTAAGTGTTAAGTTTTTCAAATGTACAATAAAGAATAAATATTTTTAAGTACAGTACTTACGTACATTAATATAATACCTACTTTTTACTTGTATCTATTGTTATCAAAATTAAATTATAAGTTCTTAACTTGACCACGACTATGTGACCCTCTCTTGGCGCCAAAACGAGTGAAAAAATGAACAGCATACGACGACGACGCAGTACCTATAGAGTGGAGCAACTGCTTATTCAGTTTTATTCAACTATTTAGTCCCTCCACCGTTACAATGAATGGAGGCGGATATTACAATGTACGTAGCATTGCGAATATAAAATATCTAGATTAGGTATAATAAATTCATAATTCATAGGCCGTTACGGTATCAGAGCCAAAGTCTTCTTTCTTTGTTTATGTACTGTTAGATGCGACAGCGACTTTGTTTTTATATTACTATGTAATTATTGATATACCTAAAATAAATAAAATATCTGAGGTTTGGACAAAAATTCAAAAGGTACTTAATTTTTAAAAAGTATTTTGAAAATACCTATTTTGCATTTAGTATTTGAAATACAAAACACAAAACTATTTTTGTTTTTAGAGTGACATTTCTATGAATTCACTGTCGATAGCGAGCGGTGCGATGGAAAAAGATAACCGTTTATAAAAATATAATAAATAACCCTGGACAATTAACACAGACTGATACTGAACTGATATAAATAGATATTTTTATTTTGTAAATACATATATAATATACATATAAAACACCCAGACCGATGAAAACAATCGATGACCGATGAGTACAAATGTTTGCATCGTGCGAGAAATCGAACCCGCGGCCATCGGATGTAAAGCGGTGTGACCACCGAGGCAGTCGAAATATATAAATAATCTTATGAATTTAATTTATTCTAATTTGTTTGTGTGCGCGGGGTGCGGTGTACGGTGCTCCCCCCTGCCTCCACCGTTGCTGGAGCTTGCATGTATGGAGCATTGCGAATATAAAATATCTAGATTAGTAAATTCATAATTGATAGACCGTTACGGTATCTATATATATTCGGATTAAAATAAGTATCGCAGTAAGGACCAGTATATAAAGTGATCAACACAATTAACTGATTTTTGAAATATATATACAGAGCCAAAAAGTCTTTGTGTATTCAAAAAATATCTAATTTGTTTGTGTGCGCGGGGTGCGGTGTACGGTGCAGGGGGGACCCTGCCTCCACCGTTGCTGGAGCTTGCATGTATGGAGCATTGCGAATATAAAATATCTACATTAGTAAATTAATAAATTCATAATTGATAGACCGTTACGGTATTTATATATATTCGGATGAAAGTAAGTATCGCAGTAAGGACGAGTATATAAAGTGATCAACATAATTAATTGATTTTTGGAATATATTCAGAGCCAAAAAGTCTTTGTGTATACCAAAAATTTAGCCGTTCGGAGCCATTCAGTCACGAATTATTAGTAAAAAAAGTGTCGAGTATATCGTACTATCGACGAATATATATGGCCACATCGCAAAATAGAATGCGACGTTGCCATACCGCCTGAGATATACGCGATAGGAGTCAAGTTATTCAGTGCAAAAGGTGGAATCAGCAAGTGTGTAGGTTGTGGCGTGATCAACAAAGTGCCCAAAGAGGTGTTTATATATATATATATATATATATATATTGTTTGTAGATTTGAAAGCCCTCCGATATCAAACATCAGTAAGATAATATACCTAATGGATTTGTTTATCTAGAAAATTATTTCCGCCCGCGCGGAATCCGTGATCTCAATTTCCCATAGGAATTTTCATGGAAAATATACGAGTAGCTTATATTACTCTAGAACGAGGTAGAAATGTATTCGTAGAAGGATTTTAAGAATCAGCGGGAGTGACTTATGTTACTCTAGACTCTAGACTTTAGATTCAGAGTAATATAAACCACTAGCTTTTGCCCGCGGCTTCACTTGTATTAATTTATCCCTTAGGGGTGGAATTCATCAAAATCCTTTCTTAGAGGTACCTACGTCATAGTACCTTTATGCATGCAAAGTCTGAGCCCTATCGGTTTAAAATTGACAAAGTTTCATACAAACTTTCATCCCCTATTTTATCCCCTTGGGGGTAGAATTAATCAAAATCCGTTCTTAGCGGATGCCTATGTCATAACATCTACCTGCATGCCAAATTTCAGCCCGATCCATCCAGTGGTTGGGGCTGTGCGTTGATAGATCACTATGTTAGTCAGTCACCTTTGAGTTATATTTGTTTAGATAGATAATATTTACCTCATTCTAGAGGCTAGAGGATTTTAATAGTCAGTGGTAGTGGCTTATATTGCTCTAGATTCTAGGTTCTAGAGTCTAGAGTAATATAAGCCATTATATCTAGAGTCTAGAAGTTCTAGAGTCTAGAATGAGGTAGATATGTTTTCGTGAAAGTATTTTAAGAATCAGAAATAAATAATTCAAAATTACTCAATTTTAGATGTCACTATATTTTGATACTTGTTAATTTTGTATATATTAGTGGTATTCGGTGGTAATAATTTCGTCACCTTTTCTTCACCCCGCGTTAAAGTCGCTGGTTCAGGGCGTTTACAAATATACCTCTGCCGATGTCTATTATCTAATCACTTTTGTGTACACGAAATAATAAATAAAATATAAAATTGTCCCTATACTCACCCCAAATACACCAAAAATCCGCCAATTTGCACCAAGTTTCTAATATGACCGCCGTAACCGCTGTTCGTTCCCGCGATCGAATGTGTCACTAGTGTGGCGCGCCGCGTCCGCCAGAGGGCAGGATTTTTTCATATCCCCAACATTAAGACTTTATAGGGACGTATATATACATTTATAGTGTAGGTGTGTTGTGGTATGTTGAAGGTGTAGTGCCGCGAAAAATGACAATTATTGCAGGAAAATTACACAATACTAATAAACAAATTTTAAACTATTTAGCATAAAGACTATTTTAAATCTTATAAAATATTTATTTATACATTCGTAAATAATTTTGAATGTATTTGAATTAATTGAGTATAAATTTTGCATTAATAAAGTTAAAGTAAGCATGTCGGTAATTTTCCTAATATAATATTATAAACGCGAAAGTTTGTGAGTATGGTAATGGATGTTTGTTACTCTTTTACGCAATAACTACTGAACGGATTTTATATAAACTTTACAATAATATAGCTTATCCATCAGAATTGCTTTCTTGATTTAATTATTTTAGAAATATGAAAGCGTAACGGTTTTTAGATTGATTGCCGCATGAATTCTTATGTAAAATGTGAATAGTATAACTATCAGATGGCAATTGTAAGTAGCTTTGACGTGGTCTAGTGTTTTGAGTAGTCATGCTCACTAAAATATCCAGACATGTGGCGGCGTAGTGGGCCGGGTCATTGGGCTCCCTAAAATATGGTCGAGCGCAGTGATGGCTGACTCATCCATCATACTCGTGAACGAGTGCTGCTTGTAGGGACTGGTCTGCTCTAATCACTATGACTGATTTCCTCTTATTAATTGTTTAACCAGTTGGTTATATCTTCAATATTTTTTCTATTTGAGTATTTAATTGAATTAGTGCTAATTGGTGGTTTGTATTCACACACTTAAACTTAAAAATGTAAAGTAATAATAAAATTATTTAAAAGAGCAACACGCAAGTTTCTTGCTCGTTCTTCTTGTGATGAGACAGCTTTCCGAATGAGCGGTAGATTAAAAAATGTAATGACTATTCAAAAGTGCTTCAATGTAAGTTTATTTGAACAAATGATTTTCTATTTCTATTTCTATTTCATTTACACATAGGCTATAAATTTCATATGGGTAAAACCGCGAGCACAGTTAGTAATAGAATAATTTAAAATTGTCAACTGATAATAGAATTTTTTTTAATAAAAGTGACTTCACTTTTTATAATAATTTTTGGAGCCCTTTCGTTTCTCCTAGCTATGTACTCCATACGGTCACCTTTCCTAATTCTTCTCATCATCCTCTCGGGGATAAGGAGATTGTTAGTAATGTGGACCATTAACCTCATCGCTAGCAATGTACCATGTCAGGTCGACCTCCACGCGGTTCCTCATGTAAAACATTCTGATAAATTCCATGTGAATTTATCAGGTTTGAATTCGTCGTGAGATATTATTATTACGTGAGATATTATCATTGCTGAGAATGTTAATCCTGATTTATTTACATGCGTAACCTGTAATTTTAATATATCTCGCCTTTCATACAAAAATATATAGAAAATAATGTAAATGTAAATAAATAAATAAGTAATTGTTATACCTCAACCAGACATAGTCTCATCACTCCTCTCCATCCTAAGGTTGCTTGGAACAAATCGCTATTAAGCGATAAGGCCGCCAATTGTTACCTCTATATTATAATTATGTTTTTTTTCTTTTTATATTTTATATTCGTTTTTCTTTCATTTCATTTCATTCATTCATTCATAAATAACTCTGGATAATTGACACAGCGTCATCTAGTCCCACGGTACGCAGCTTGTGTTATGGGACAACTGGTATAAATACTTATATATATATATATATATATTTGTAAATACATACATAATATACATAGACAACACCCATACTCATGAATACAAATGTTTGTACCGTGCGAGGAATCGAACCCGCGACCATAGGAAGTATTGCGGTGTGCTCAACCACTAGACCACCGAGGCTGTCTCATCTGTGTATTTATTTATATCGTTTCCTATGTTAGATATATTACTGTAGTGTTGTACTGACAAATTAAAAAAAAAGCAGCTTGTTTTAGGGCTAAACAGTAAGAAGAAGCTGTACCAACGCAGACACTTCGAACAAAGACTATATACATCGCCTCAAAATCGCTATTACCAACTATCCGCTCCGCTTATCACAAAGTAACAACCCGATTATTCAATAGGGATACGTTTGAATCACAGATGGGTTGAGTGAAATATGTTTCTTAAAATAATATCACCAAATCTAAGTCGGGATTCAATCGAAGAAGCAAACATGCAATTCAGCCAGCTACATATATATGTGTATATTTATGCATACACTCAGCTACATATATATGTGTATATTCATGCATACACATCATTTATACACACTCATTCATATATGTATATTCATACACTAGTAACTTGACGCGGCTTCACACGGGTAGATAGATATAATAATATATCTTACTAATATTATAAACGCGACAGTTTGTACGTATGGATGGATGTTTGTTACTCTTTCACACAAAAATTACTGAACGGATTTTGTTGAGACTTTACAGATAACATAGATATTAGAAGAACAGATAGGCTATAATTTAAAAAGATATTATGTAAATTGTGTGAAATATCATAATAAAGACAGAAGATCTGGTCACTATCGCTGGAAAGCGTTGGATGCGAGTAGGTAGGACCAATCGTCGTGGAGATCTTTGGTGGAGGTCTATGTCCAGCAGTGGACATCTTCCGGGCTAAGATGATGATGATCATGATAATAAATGTGAAGTAAGTGTAATGCAGACGAAGTCGCGCGGGTCAGCTAGTATAGATAAAATAATGTAACATATTGCTTTATATACATGAAAGATGTATGAGAAGAATATTATTGGGTGAGTTTACTGAAGTAATAGAAAGCAGAAGAATGTATGATAGAATTGTTAACTGTTAGTCTGTGCGTTTGCGAGCGGTAATCTCAGAAATTTGGCAGCAGTCTCCACTGATGTATACACATATAGTATATCATCTTTATTTTTAATATATACCTAGTATATACGCTGCTTCCGATTTATTGTCGATTTTTGGGACAACCTGTATATGAAATATCGATATAGAATCGGCTAGACCGATTTTTATGAAATTTTATACCATATGCCTATTCAGTAGCTCAGAGAATCGGCTACTATATATTTTTCATACCCCTAACACTTACCATAACATTTATTTTTATTTTTTTTGATATGTTTTTTATAATGTAGCATTAAAAAATACATACAACCCTACATTTTCATCGTTCTATCACCAACCCCTAATTTTAATAGCGATTTTAATACACAAAACAAAACAACATGTGGGGGGTGAGCTAGTATATTCGTCATAAAATTGTTTCAGTTATTAATTAATTAATTTATTTATTTGAGCGACCAACGAGACATACACTATGAGGTTACAATTATTATATCTTGCAATAAGTTCAGGTATATAGTGTTGACTTATTTACTGGTTGCCACGGCATGCGTAAATGTTTACAGAAGTTTATATATGTATACATATTTATCTTTTTATTTTATTTATTCTAGTTTATATATATATATATATATATATATATACATATATCAATGCCACAGCGCGACATAATTATCAAATGATAGTACAAGATAAGATCATAAATAACATATTAAGTAATATTATATTGATTAAATAGTCTGCTATTTATAGTCTGTACTGATTATTGTTATCTATATTAAAATGTGTGAAGCAGATCTATAGTACATAAATACGTTTTTTTATGGATACCTGTGAGCTACCCCGCGCTAACGGTATTCGTTGGCGGGATACCAGTGGAAGGTACCATAGGATGTTATATAATTATATGTAATACTAGCTGTGCCCGCGACTTCGTACATGCGCACGAAGTCGCGGGCACAGCTTATATTACATATAATTATATAACATCCTATATATGTAATATATATAATTATATGTAATACTAGCTGTGCCCGCGACTTCGTACATGCGCACGAAGTCCAGGGCACAGCTAGTATTACATATATAGTTGAGCAAATATAGAAAAAATATTTTATAATCTAACCCAAAAAAGGCAAAGAAAAAGGATTCCTCTTAACAAATTCAAAAATGACGATATTCTATACAAACTGTCATCACCTATTTTTACCCCATTAAGGGTAACAATTTTACAAACTTAGTTTCATTTATTTATGTGTTTAATCATCATCTGCTTCATCCTTATTCCATTTATTTGGGGTCGGCGTAATATGTTTTTCGCTTCCATTCATCCCTGTTCGCAGTCATCGCGTTATTTACTTTCTTTCTTACCATATCATCTTTCACACAGTCCATCCATCTCTTTTTTGGCCTTCCTCTGCCCTTATAACCATCCACATTCATTTGTATTTATGTGTTTAATGAACAGCCTAAAAATAAGTTTCAAAATTCTAGTTTTAAAAATGACGATACTTCCATATAACCGTTCATCTCACTTTTCAACCTCTTACAACCCTTTATTCGCGTTAAAAAATATCCTATGTCCTTTCTTAGGGTCTAGACTATCTGTGTACCAAATTTCGTTTAAATCGGTTCAGTAGTTTTCGCGTGTGAGACAGACAGACAGCCAGAGTTACTTTCGCATTTATAATATTAGTAAGGAGTTAGGATAAGGATAACTGTGTAGGGCGAAATAGGTCGCCCTATCAACGAGATGGGGCGCTCCCTACCATCCACAGGGCGGACCAAAGTCACCGGAGTTGCGGTAAAATGCTAACGCTACCTCGCGTCTCCGGAAAGAAGCTCGTTCAATACCCTGTAATTTTTTTACTGGATAAAAATCCCACATACACCTACACATACTGGACGGTCTTTTGAAGACTTTTTCACATGTTACTGAAAGTAAGAATGTATGTAAAAGTTACAATGTTATATGACATAAATAGCGCCATCTAATCCCAAGTTAAGCAGAGCTTGTGTGTGTTATGGGGATCAGATAACTGATATAAATACATAGATACATTTTTTGTAAATACATACATAAAATATTTCTATTAGAAAACAGTCAGACCAATATATATAACTTACTCATGAATACAAATATTTGTATCATGCAAAAAATCGAATCCGCGACTATCGGAAGTAAGACGGTGTGCTAAACCGTTAGACCACCGAGGCCCTCTATCTATTTAAGGGTACTAGGAGTAAATAATAAAGCGTATATATATATTTAATAATATAATTTTTAATATAACTAAATGTATATTTAACAGTTTTTCTTATATGTTTCGCTTATGTCTGTAGTTATCACGAGCGTATCTGGCACCAACTTTAATACCTTCCCACGTCTCCATTCCAGCCTGTTCTATAAAATCAGGGTCGACCAGGAATCCAAGGCCTCCAATACCAAATCTGTACCCTGGTAACTCATACGTATACGACAGGGAACCGATAGCTTGAGCGTAATCCTGAGCACTTCCTGATGCCTGATACAACACTAATGCTACGTTACCGACGATGTAATCTGGGTTGAAGCTAGCTTTGACAGCATTAATAGCTGTTGCCATTTCAACACCAACTAGATGTAATATTAGGCCATTGGATGGCAATGTACCGTTGCCATAACCGTAAAGGATCATGCTTCCAAAACTGTGGATGTCCAGGAAGAGTTCGAGACGGTTGCTATGTGCCAGTTTAATGTCCCTGACGATGGAGGTCTCAGGTTCAGAGAAAGGTTCTGGGCCGTGGAAGGTCTCCATGCAAGCGATGTTGCTGGACGCTTCGCCCCAGTTGATGTCGAAGTTTCTGTTCAGGTCGACTCCTGGGCACAATGTGCTTGGTGCTCTGTTTTTCCGCCAGAATCGGTTCTGTGAAGATAACATTTTATTAATATATGAGTTATAAATATTCGTAATTTAAAAACTAAATGAATGAACTATGAAAATACTTGTTATCAATTCGGGCTTTTAGAGTGGTGGGGGCCACAAGATGGCGGTCTATGAACAGTGACTCGGACACAAAAGGCATTATACGAGCAGCCCGGGAACGGATCGGACGTGTTCTACTTGTTTTTGTTATTTTATTTGCTTTAAATATTCTTTGTCTTAATAAAATTAATTTCTATAAGTCAGTATTTTATTAATATCGGTCAAGTATTTTTTGAGTTCATCTATTACAGACGAAAAATCAAATTTATCCTTTTTATAAAACAACTTATTGTTGTATTATAATGACATATATTTTATTTAAACTAAATAGTGGTGTTGGCGACAGACCTCTTTTTATAGATATTTCTATTTTTAAACCATATATTTTTATATACAATTTTTGACATATATTTTTTATTATATTGTTTTTCTACATTGTGTCATATACGCTACCACTAAATACATCTATAATTTTGGTAAGTAATTTTATTTATATTACCCTATTTCACTGCCGTTGCCAGCCGTAATATTGGTCCCAAGAAAACTGCGCACAGTCGCCACTATAGATTGGTGCTCTGCACCGGGGCGTGCCATGTTGGCGACAGACCTCTTTTTATAGATATTTCTATTTTTAAACCATATATTTTTATATACAATTTTTGACATATATTTTTTATTATATTGTTTTGCTACATTGTGTCATATACGCTACCACTAAATACATCACTATAATTTTGGTAAGTAATTTTATTTATATTACCCTATTTCACTGCCGTTGCCAGCCCTAATATTGGTCCTTCTACCGGTGTAATTACCAGCTAATATTAAATATTTTATATATAACAAAAATTTATATAATTTATTTCCGAATATTTCAACAAATGGTGTTGACAAGAGGTATGGCAGCGGCACAAAGCGCCCCAACGGATCTAGATATCCCTCCTTCAGAGGTATCCGCTAGCGCTTCACGTGTCATTAATCCCCACGGTTCACATCGCGGCTCCCATCATTCATCGACCTCACTCCGAGCTCAACGTCTTGCGGCAAAAGCACTACATGCACGTCGCTTAGCCGAGCTCGAGGCCGACCGAGATCGCGCCGCCGCCGAGCGGGAGCGAGCCGCCGCCGAGCGGGACCGTATGGTAGCTAACTTAGAATTAGAGGCTGAATTAGCGGCTATCGATGAAGCTGCCAGCTTGCACTCACAGTCGTTTAGAAGCTCTAGAGTAGAAAATTGGGTATCTCATACTAACGCATCTTTGTCTGAGAGACAGATTATGCCGTCCCAGCACACACCTGCGCCACAAGTGCCTGGTGTTTCCTGCCCAATGCTGGCCACAGACTGCGAGCGTGTGGTCTCGCCTGGCGTCTGTGTCACTGGCATCAGTGCCGGTGCCGCGGCGCGCGAGCACGCGCCCCATATCGCATCTGTCCAACCGTCATTGGAAGTACCGGAAGCATCATTACGATGCGGCCGCAAGCGCGCTGTCTCGCCAGGCGTTGCAAATGTATTATTTGCGACGCGCGAGCACGCGCTTCCTTCTGCGCCCGCACCGTACGCAGTGGCAGCATCAAGTGCCCACGGCGTAACCTCCACCCAAAACTACAGCTACGGTGTGCCTCAGCCAGGCACTACTACGACACTGGGAGCTACAAATGAAGCCGGCGCGTTGCATTCCAAGCCGCCCTCTCACGTTCATAATCCTTGTACACAGACACACACGTTAGGTACACAAAACGAATTTATTTGTAACCAAAATAAAAATGACCGCTCACATGTACCTACCACTTCACAAAACCAACCCAGTGACTTCCTGAAGTTGGCTGAAGTCATAAGTGACCTCGCCCGTTGTAGCAGTGGAAAAATTAACCCAGGTACGGTAGTTAGCTTGCCTATATTTTCCGGCACGTCACCCACTCATTGGTTAACATTTAGAAGTTCATATCTAAATTCCAAAAATATGTTTTCGGCGACGGAAAATATAGGTCGATTAAATAATGCACTCCGAGGAGCCGCCCGTGATGCTGTCATTTCCCTCCTGGCCTTGTCGCAAGACCCAGAGGAAATCATGGAGGCTCTGCAGGAGCAGTTTGGTCAACCTGAGCTTCTGATCCGTCACTTAGTATCAGAAGTTAAGGCCATGTCCAAGCTGTCAGCATCTGACGGTGGCAAGGAACTCCACCAGTTAGCTTGTGTGGTACGCAACTGTGTCCACACCATAAAGATGTTGGGTTCTGTGGAGTACCTCGCCTCTCCAGAGTTGTTGCATAGTGTGCTACTTAAATTAACTCCACTGATACGTGAGAAATGGGTTGATTATGCATTCATAAATGCCGATACCGGGTTCCAATATAAATTAGAATTGCTTTCCGCCTTTCTCACACATCAGTCTCGAGTTCATTTGAGGTTTGGCATTGTCGATGACATTTCGCGCCCTAAGCCCATAGAAAAGGCTCGCACGCATGTCACGACTAATGTCAGCTCAGACGAAAGTCCGAGTGACATATGTTATGCCACCGCCTCAAACTCCATAGCTCGTAAGTTGTCAAAAGGCAAAGTTACTCCATCTACGGCCGCAGTTAATAACAATAGGCCCTCAAATTCTCCCTCTATTGCTTATTGTTTATACTGTAAAAAGAATGGTCATGAGGTCTCAAATTGTGATTTATTTAAAAATATTTCTGTTAATGAAAGATGGGATTGGGTTAAAAATAATAAAGTTTGTCAAAGATGTCTCAAGCGGGGCAAACATTATTATAGGACTTGCAAAGGTAACTGTAGGGTAATAAATTGCAAAGGTGGATATTACCATCATGAGTTACTTCACAAACAGTTAACAAATTCTGTTCATTACAGTTCAACAACAACTGGCGAACGTGAAGTAAGTTCGGAGAGTGAAGTCGCACCAGTAATTGTGGCCCACGCTCACGGCAGCAGTGCGATACCATGCGAGACGCCTCCTTCGCGCTCACTTCTTAAAGTGCTGCCGGTAACTGTAACTGGACCAAAGGGTGAGATGGATATTTACGCTTTATTGGACGACGGGTCTACGGTTACTCTGATTGACCAAATAGTAGCTGACACAATCGGTGCACAAGGGCCGAAAGGCACTATTCAAGTTAATTGTGTGGGCGGCTTGGCGAAAGATTCTGTAGTAACCTACATTGATATTAACATCAAAGGCAAGCACTCTGTCGAAACCTTTAATTTAAAACGAGTTCGCTCAATACCTAATTTGGGTGTAGCATGCCAAACAATTCGTACTGTAGATGTTGCAAAGTTCTCTCATCTTCAGGATTTGGTAAAAGAACTGTCTTACGAGGAAGCCAAGCCTCTCTTAATAATTGGTATTGACAATTGGCATTTGTCATTACCGCATGGCATCCGACGCGGTTCTCGTAACCAACCTGTGGCTGTCCAAACCGTTCTAGGATGGACAATGTTCGGTAGGCTTCCGGGTAAATCCGCGGAGTTTATCCATCATAGCTCGGTTTCCGATTTAGAATCTTTAATAAAAGAACATTATCATCTCGATTCGATTGGCATTACAAAAAAGGACTTCCACAGCATAAACGATGAGCGAGCTTTGGCTATTTTAAATGAAACCACCCAACGTCTTCCGTCAGGTAGGTTTGAGACTGGTTTGCTCTGGCGACCTGATATCATCTCAATTCCAAACAGTTATAAATTAGCTTTATCCAGATTTCATAGTTTAGAAAGAAAGTTTAAAAAGGATCAAAATTATGCCGAAGCTTATAAACAGTATATAAATGGGATGATAGAGAAAGATTACGCAGAGCTTTGTACTAATGTACCTCCTTTAGGTAATTTATGGTATTTGCCTCATTTTGGAGTATATCACCCCAAAAGAAAAAAGCTGAGGCTCGTTCATGATGCCGCAGCTAAATGTTCAGGAGTTAGCCTAAATTCTCTGCTACTCCCTGGTCCTGACCTCTTACAACCCTTATTAGGAATTCTCATGCGTTTTAGGGAAGGTGAGGTAGCCCTCAACGGAGACATTCGTGAAATGTTCCCGCAAACAAAAATTAGGGCACAAGATAGAGATGCACAACGTTTTCTCTGGCGAGACGATCCTTCTCTACCTATAGCAGAATATAGAATGTCTTCCATGATCTTCGGCGCCACCTCCAGTCCGTGCACCGCCATTTTTCTAAAAAATAAAAATGCTTTAGAGCACCAGACTAAGTTTCCCGAAGCAGCAGAGGCTATTGTTAGAGACCATTACATGGACGACTACCTTGGAAGTGTAGACAGCCCAGAACTCGCCGCTCGATTAGTTGCAGATATCGTTACCGTGCATAAAGCAGCCTGTTTAGAGATGTGCTCATGGGTATCCAACAACCCCAAAGCGCTTACAACAATAAGTCCTGACTTGTGGGCTGCCGACACATCCGAGGTAGGTCTCGGACCGACATCTCCTTCGCAAGTTAGAATTTTAGGGGTGGCCTGGAACATCAAGGAAGATACTCTTAATTTTAGAAAGTCCACAGAACTGCCTACCAGTGTGACAAAAAGAGTAGTCTTGTCCCATCTCATGAAGGTTTACGATCCTCTTGGATTTTTGATGCCACTAACCATCAGGTCGCATCTTATTTCAGGAAACATGGAGAATGGGTATTGACTGGGACGAGGAGTTGCCCGCCTCTGCTAAGGCAAAGTGGCAGACTTGGTTCGCCGGTATAGCAGAAGTCTCGGCCAAAATTAAAATACCACGCTGTTACCGAACCAGATTTGCTGCGGAATGCCAGCTCCACGTCCTAGCCGACTCAAGTGAATCCGCTTACGCTTGTGTGGCGTTTTGGCGTTTTGTCCACCAGGACCAATCTGTTCATTTGGCTCTTATAGGTGGAAAAGCGCGCCTAGCCCCTTTAAAGCCTGTGTCTATCCCACGGCTCGAGTTACAGGCGGCTCTCATGGCTTCTCGATTCGCAACTTACATCCTGGAGGCACACCGTCTTGTTGCTTCTAGAGTTTTCTTTTGGACGGATTCCCTAACGGTTTTAAAGTGGTTGCGTAGCGATGCCCGCACGTTTAAGCCGTTTGTTGCTCACCGTGTAGGAGAAATATTAGAGACTACAAACGTTGCCAATTGGCGTTATGTTCCATCGGCCTTAAATGTAGCAGATGATGCTACACGCGGTCTATACTCTCTTTCCTCTTCCTCTCGATGGTATACTGGTCCAGATTTTCTTTTGTCTCCACCAGACGAATGGCCTCGCGAGCCTGCGGTCATTGCTCCACTAGTAATTGAGGAACTAAAACCCGAACACGCGTTAACATTTTTGCTAACCGAACATCCGGAAATGCCATCTCCGATCGTAGCGAATCACGATCATTTCGGTCGTTGGGTTCGGTTGGTTAGAGCAACCGCTCGTGCACATCATTGTGCTAAAATATTTCGGTCGCTTTTGAAAAAACCTCCAAATTCAAAATTAAAGAGTGCTGCCTCCAAGGTCTCCTTCAAAGTTTTGAAACCTCTTTCGGCCGCAGAAATCTTGGAGGCCGAGAGGCACCTATTTTTATATACTCAATTGGAATCATTTAAACACGAATTCTTGAGGCTTACCGCGGGTCTTCCCCCAACTAATCAAGGGAGGCTTAGAGGTCTTGTGTTGATGTTGGGAGAAGACGGTTTAATCCGTTTAAATGGAAGAATTCGTGCTGTATTAGATGCACCCGCGCAGGACATTAACCCTATTGTTTTAGACGGTCGACATCCAATTATAAAACTCCTTCTCGATCACTATCATCGGAAATTTGGTCATGGTAATATCGAGACCGTCGTTAACTTCCTGCGCGGCAAATTTTATATAATAGCTTTACGCCCAAGTGTCAGGTCTGTTGCCAAACAATGCAGTTTCTGTAGGATTAGGAAGCTTCTCCCATCTACGCCTCAATTTGGTGATCTTCCTGAAGATAGGTTATCCCATCATCAGCGCGCGTTTTCCTTCTGCGGTCTTGATTACTTCGGTCCAGTTGAAGTTGCCGTTGGGCGCAGACGAGAAAAACGCTGGGTAGCTCTATTCACATGCCTTACCATCAGAGCCGTTCATTTGGAGATCGTAGGAAGCCTTTCCGCAGATGCTGCTATCATGGCCCTAAGAAGATTTATTGCTCGTAGAGGATGTCCAGCGAGAATCATCTCAGATAACGGCACGGCTTTTGTCGGCGCAGCCAACCAACTCACAGACGTTTTCGACTTCGCGGCCAACCATAAAATAGAGTGGGTCTTCATTTGTCCAGCGGCACCATCAATGGGAGGTGCGTGGGAACGCTTAGTGCGATCAATAAAGTCTGCGCTTTCCGTAACCCTGAAAGAACAAGCTCCAAGAGAGGAAGTATTGAGTACCCTACTTCTGGAAGCGGAAGCAGTAGTCAATTCTCGCCCGCTGACACACGTACCAGTAGAGCCGGAGACACTACAGGCCCTCACACCCTTCCATTTTTTATTGGGCACACCATCAACCGAGTTGGTCCGTCCCCGCACCGATGCAGATCTTTGCCGTCGCTTAGACCACAGGAAGGTACTGCGGTTAGCGGAGCTGTTTTGGGCCAGATGGCTTCATGAATACCTACCCACTGTGCGCAAAGTGTTGCCCTTACTCCTAGACAGGGGACCTCTTTTTATAGATATTTCTATTTTTAAACCATATATTTTTATATACAATTTTTGACATATATTTTTTATTATATTGTTTTTCTACATTGTGTCATATGCGCTACCACTAAATACATCACTATAATTTTGGTAAGTAATTTTATTTATATTACCCTATTTCACTGCCGTTGCCAGCCGCAAGATTGGTCCTTCTACCGGTGTAATTACCAGCTAATATTAAATATTTTATATACAACAAAAATTTATATAATTTATTTCCGAATATTTCAACAAATGGTGTTGACAAGAGGTATGGCAGCGGCACAAAGCGCCCCAACGGATCTAGATATCCCTCCTTCAGAGGTATCCGCTAGCGCTTCACGTGTCATTAATCCCCACGGTTCACATCGCGGCTCCCATCATTCATCGACCTCACTCCGAGCTCAACGTCTTGCGGCAAAAGCACTACATGCACGTCGCTTAGCCGAACTTGAGGCCGACCGAGACCGCGCCGCCGCTGAGCGAGAGCGTGCCGCCGCAGAGCGGGAGTGCGCTGCCGCCGAGCGCGAGCGAGCCGCCGCCGATCGGGACCGTATGGTAGCTAACTTAGAATTAGAGGCTGAATTAGCGGCTATTGATGAAGCTGCCAGCTTGCACTCACAGTCGTTTAGAAGCTCTAGAGTAGAAAATTGGGTATCTCATACTAACGCATCTTTGTCTGAGAGACAGATTATGCCGTCCCAGCACACACCTGCGCCACAAGTGCCTGGTGTTTCCTGCCCAATGCTGGCCACAGACTGCGAGCGTGTGGTCTCGCCTGGCGTCTGTGTCACTGGCATCAGTGCCGGTGCCGCGGCGCGCGAGCACGCGCCCCACATCGCATCTGTCCAACCGTCATTGGAAGTACCGGAAGCATCATTACGATGCGGCCGCAAGCGCGCCGCCTCGCCAGGCGTTGCAAATATATTATTTGCGACGCGCGAGCACGCGCTTCCTTCTGCGCCCGCACCGTACGCAGTGGCAGCATCAAGTGCCCACGGCGTAACCTCCACCCAAAACTACAGCTACGGTGTGCCTCAGCCAGGCATTACTGCGACACTGGGAGCTACAAATGAAGCTGGCGCGTTGCATTCCAAGCCGCCCTCTCACGTTCATAATCCTTATACACAGACACACACGTTAGGTACACAAAACGAATTTATTTGTAACCAAAATAAAAATGACCGCTCACATGTACCTACCACTTCACAAAACCAACCCAGTGACTTCCTGAAGTTGGCTGAAGTCATAAGTGACCTCGCCCGTTGTAGCAGTGGAAAAATTAACCCAGGTACGGTAGTTAGCTTGCCTATATTTTCCGGCACGTCACCCACTCATTGGTTAACATTTAGAAGTTCATATCTAAATTCCAAAAAAATGTTTTCGGCGACGGAAAATATAGGTCGATTAAATAATGCACTCCGAGGAGCCGCTCGTGATGCTGTCATTTCCCTCCTGGCCTTGTCGCAAGACCCAGAGGAAATCATGGAGGCTCTGCAGGAGCAGTTTGGTCAACCTGAGCTTCTGATCCGTCACTTAGTATCAGAAGTTAAGGCCATGTCCAAGCTGTCAGCATCTGACGGTGGCAAGGAACTCCACCAGTTAGCTTGTGTGGTACGCAACTGTGTCCACACCATAAAGATGTTGGGTTCTGTGGAGTACCTCGCCTCTCCAGAGTTGTTGCATAGTGTGCTACTTAAATTAACTCCACTGATACGTGAGAAATGGGTTGATTATGCATTCATAAATGCCGATACCGGGTTCCAATATAAATTAGAATTGCTTTCCGCCTTTCTCACACATCAGTCTCGAGTTCATTTGAGGTTTGGCATTGTCGATGACATTTCGCGCCCTAAGCCCATAGAAAAGGCTCGCACGCATGTCACGACTAATGTCAGCTCAGACGAAAGTCCGAGTGACATATGTTATGCCACCGCCTCAAACTCCATAGCTCGTAAGTTGTCAAAAGGCAAAGTTACTCCATCTACGGCCGCAGTTAATAACAATAGGCCCTCAAATTCTCCCTCTATTGCTTATTGTTTATACTGTAAAAAGAATGGTCATGAAGTCTTAAATTGTGATTTATTTAAAAATATTTCTGTTAATGAAAGATGGGATTGGGTTAAAAATAATAAAGTTTGTCAAAGATGTCTCAAGCGGGGCAAACATTATTATAGGACTTGCAAAGGTAACTGTAGGGTAATAAATTGCAAAGGTGGATATTACCATCATGAGTTACTTCACAAACAGTTAACAAATTCTGTTCATTACAGTTCAACAACAACTGGCGAACGTGAAGTAAGTTCGGAGAGTGAAGTCGCACCAGTAATTGTGGCCCACGCTCACGGCAGCAGTGCGATACCATGCGAGACGCCCTCCTTCGCGCTCACTTCTTAAAGTGCTGCCGGTAACTGTAACTGGACCAAAGGGTGAGATGGATATTTACGCTTTATTGGACGACGGGTCTACGGTTACTCTGATTGACCAAATAGTAGCTGACACAATCGGTGCACAAGGGCCGAAAGGCACTATTCAAGTTAATTGTGTGGGCGGCTTGGCGAAAGATTCTGTAGTAACCTACATTGATATTAACATCAAAGGCAAGCACTCTGTCGAAACCTTTAATTTAAAACGAGTTCGCTCAATACCTAATTTGGGTGTAGCATGCCAAACAATTCGTACTGTAGATGTTGCAAAGTTCTCTCATCTTCAGGATTTGGTAAAAGAACTGTCTTACGAGGAAGCCAAGCCTCTCTTAATAATTGGTATTGACAATTGGCATTTGTCATTACCGCATGGCATCCGACGCGGTTCTCGTAACCAACCTGTGGCTGTCCAAACCGTTCTAGGATGGACAATGTTCGGTAGGCTTCCGGGTAAATCCGCGGAGTTTATCCATCATAGCTCGGTTTCCGATTTAGAATCTTTAATAAAAGAACATTATCATCTCGATTCGATTGGCATTACAAAAAAGGACTTCCACAGCATAAACGATGAGCGAGCTTTGGCTATTTTAAATGAAACCACCCAACGTCTTCCGTCAGGTAGGTTTGAGACTGGTTTGCTCTGGCGACCTGATATCATCTCAATTCCAAACAGTTATAAATTAGCTTTATCCAGATTTCATAGTTTAGAAAGAAAGTTTAAAAAGGATCAAAATTATGCCGAAGCTTATAAACAGTATATAAATGGGATGATAGAGAAAGATTACGCAGAGCTTTGTACTAATGTACCTCCTTTAGGTAATTTATGGTATTTGCCTCATTTTGGAGTATATCACCCCCAAAAGAAAAAGCTGAGGCTCGTTCATGATGCCGCAGCTAAATGTTCAGGAGTTAGCCTAAATTCTCTGCTACTCCCTGGTCCTGACCTCTTACAACCCTTATTAGGAATTCTCATGCGTTTTAGGGAAGGTGAGGTAGCCCTCAACGGAGACATTCGTGAAATGTTCCCGCAAACAAAAATTAGGGCACAAGATAGAGATGCACAACGTTTTCTCTGGCGAGACGATCCTTCTCTACCTATAGCAGAATATAGAATGTCTTCCATGATCTTCGGCGCCACCTCCAGTCCGTGCACCGCCATTTTTCTAAAAATAAAAATGCTTTAGAGCACCAGACTAAGTTTCCCGAAGCAGCAGAGGCTATTGTTAGAGACCATTACATGGACGACTACCTTGGAAGTGTAGACAGCCCAGAACTCGCCGCTCGATTAGTTGCAGATATCGTTACCGTGCATAAAGCAGCCTGTTTAGAGATGTGCTCATGGGTATCCAACAACCCCAAAGCGCTTACAACAATAAGTCCTGACTTGTGGGCTGCCGACACATCCGAGGTAGGTCTCGGACCGACATCTCCTTCGCAAGTTAGAATTTTAGGGGTGGCCTGGAACATCAAGGAAGATACTCTTAATTTTAGAAAGTCCACAGAACTGCCTACCAGTGTGACAAAAAGAGTAGTCTTGTCCCATCTCATGAAGGTTTACGATCCTCTTGGATTTTTGATGCCACTAACCATCGCCGGTCGCATCTTATTTCAGGAAACATGGAGAATGGGTATTGACTGGGACGAGGAGTTGCCCGCCTCTGCTAAGGCAAAGTGGCAGACTTGGTTCGCCGGTATAGCAGAAGTCTCGGCCAAAATTAAAATACCACGCTGTTACCGAACCAGATTTGCTGCGGAATGCCAGCTCCACGTCCTAGCCGACTCAAGTGAATCCGCTTACGCTTGTGTGGCGTTTTGGCGTTTTGTCCACCAGGACCAATCTGTTCATTTGGCTCTTATAGGTGGAAAAGCGCGCCTAGCCCCTTTAAAGCCTGTGTCTATCCCACGGCTCGAGTTACAGGCGGCTCTCATGGCTTCTCGATTCGCAACTTACATCCTGGAGGCACACCGTCTTGTTGCTTCTAGAGTTTTCTTTTGGACGGATTCCCTAACGGTTTTAAAGTGGTTGCGTAGCGATGCCCGCACGTTTAAGCCGTTTGTTGCTCACCGTGTAGGAGAAATATTAGAGACTACAAACGTTGCCAATTGGCGTTATGTTCCATCGGCCTTAAATGTAGCAGATGATGCTACACGCGGTCTATACTCTCTTTCCTCTTCCTCTCGATGGTATACTGGTCCAGATTTTCTTTTGTCTCCACCAGACGAATGGCCTCGCGAGCCTGCGGTCATTGCTCCACTAGTAATTGAGGAACTAAAACCCGAACACGCGTTAACATTTTTGCTAACCGAACATCCGGAAATGCCATCTCCGATCGTAGCGAATCACGATCATTTCGGTCGTTGGGTTCGGTTGGTTAGAGCAACCGCTCGTGCACATCATTGTGCTAAAATATTTCGGTCGCTTTTGAAAAAACCTCCAAATTCAAAATTAAAGAGTGCTGCCTCCAAGGTCTCCTTCAAAGTTTTGAAACCTCTTTCGGCCGCAGAAATCTTGGAGGCCGAGAGGCACCTATTTTTATATACTCAATTGGAATCATTTAAACACGAATTCTTGAGTCTTACCGCGGGTCTTCCCCCAACTAATCAAGGGAGGCTTAGAGGTCTTGTGTTGATGTTGGGAGAAGACGGTTTAATCCGTTTAAATGGAAGAATTCGTGCTGTATTAGATGCTCCCGCGCAGGACATTAACCCTATTGTTTTAGACGGTCGACATCCAATTATAAAACTCCTTCTCGATCACTATCATCGGAAATTTGGTCATGGTAATATCGAGACCGTCGTTAACTTCCTGCGCGGCAAATTTTATATAATAGCTTTACGCCCAAGTGTCAGGTCTGTTGCCAAACAATGCAGTTTCTGTAGGATTAGGAAGCTTCTCCCATCTACGCCTCAATTTGGTGATCTTCCTGAAGATAGGTTATCCCATCATCAGCGCGCGTTTTCCTTCTGCGGTCTTGATTACTTCGGTCCAGTTGAAGTTGCCGTTGGGCGCAGACGAGAAAAACGCTGGGTAGCTCTATTCACATGCCTTACCATCAGAGCCGTTCATTTGGAGATCGTAGGAAGCCTTTCCGCAGATGCTGCTATCATGGCCCTAAGAAGATTTATTGCTCGTAGAGGATGTCCAGCGAGAATCATCTCAGATAACGGCACGGCTTTTGTCGGCGCAGCCAACCAACTCACAGACGTTTTCGACTTCGCGGCCAACCATAAAATAGAGTGGGTCTTCATTTGTCCAGCGGCACCATCAATGGGAGGTGCGTGGGAACGCTTAGTGCGATCAATAAAGTCTGCGCTTTCCGTAACCCTGAAAGAACAAGCTCCAAGAGAGGAAGTATTGAGTACCCTACTTCTGGAAGCGGAAGCAGTAGTCAATTCTCGCCCGCTGACACACGTACCAGTAGAGCCGGAGACACTACAGGCCCTCACACCCTTCCATTTTTTATTGGGCACACCATCAACCGAGTTGGTCCGTCCCCGCACCGATGCAGATCTTTGCCGTCGCTTAGACCACAGGAAGGTACTGCGGTTAGCGGAGCTGTTTTGGGCCAGATGGCTTCATGAATACCTACCCACGTTGATTCCACGAAAGGCCGGATCGACGCAAGCCAAATTCAAAGTGGGAGATCCAGTTCTGGTGGCGGATCCAAATCTTCCGCGAGGAACCTGGCCCAAAGGCCGTATTTCTAAGATATTCACCGGTCCTGACGGAGTGGTCAGGGTGGTGGAGATCCCGGGAAGCATGGGGATCTTGAAAAGACCAGTGCGCAAAGTGTTGCCCTTACTCCTAGAGCAGGGCACCCAAGAAAACTGCGCACAGTCGCCACTATAGATTGGTGCTCTGCACCGGGGCGTGCCATGTTGGCGACAGACCTCTTTTTATAGATATTTCTATTTTTAAACCATATATTTTTATATACAATTTTTGACATATATTTTTTATTATATTGTTTTTCTACATTGTGTCATATACGCTACCACTAAATACATCTATAATTTTGGTAAGTAATTTTATTTATATTACCCTATTTCACTGCCGTTGCCAGCCGTAATAAGTGGCAAACAAACTTACGGCCCAACTGATGGTTAACTGTTGCCGTAGCCTATAGACGCCTGAAACACCAGAATTTGCTGCCATAGTACTATTAAAAAAAAAGTATGACTTTAATAATTTTACCTCGACATGTGTAAACACATAGCCATCAGGATTGACAATAGGGAGTATGATCCAGTCGATATCCTGCAGCAAGTCTTCCTCCGTCACGTCTATAACCAGCCTGTGGATGGCATATAAGGTGGCTGGTAGAGTGATCCATTCTCTGGCGTGGAGAAGAGATTCTATGAACACGACGGGTTTGCTTGAATCCTGCAATATAAAAAATAAAAAATCCATATTTATATATGTACATCATTATCAGCTTCTCCCTTAACTTATTTATCCCTTAACTTATGCTGAGTGTCAGCCATGTTGCCAACCATATTTAGAAATAATATAAGATAATTTATTGTAATTGTTCTAAGTGTGTATGTATGTATGTATATATGTATATGAGTGTGGGTGTAAAGTGTATAATTGTCAAATGTATATGTAAAAATGGTTGACAATAAATGTTTTTCTTTCTTTCTTTCTATTTATATGTATATTTATTCACTAAAATAATTATTTCTTTATTTAATATTAATAATTACTCATGGCAGTTCATGCAGCCTTCTCTAGGCCCAAGCAAAGAAGAGCTTGGAGTATTAGACAATTGATATTATTATATAATAAACTAGCTGTGCCCGTGACTTCGTCCGCGTGGAATTTAAGTTTATTTTTCTAAAATAAAAGTAGCCTAAGTTACTCCTTATTACATCAGCTACCTGCCAAAAAAACCCGTCAAAATCGGTCCAGCCATTTCAGAGATTAGCCGAAACAAACAGATAGACAGACAGACAGACAAAAATTGTAAAAAAAAATATTTTGGTGTATGTACCGCATTTATACTTTCGTATACATGTAGTAAAAAACGGTTATGTCAATATTATAAACAGACACTCAAATTTTATTTATATGTATAGATAATAATAATATATAATTAACAATATATGTACCCCGTAGTCGGATACAAACAGTCTGACCTTGTGATACATTCAAGGTTTTAATTTTACAGTCCTTCGGGATGTGAATATGTAATAAACACACAGACAGACGTAGTTTTGCATTTATAGTATTAGATTTGATAGTTACCATTACGCAAATCGTAGTTTAAACGGATTTAAATACTGATAAATGTGATTAACTATTAATTCATTAATAATGATTGATTAATTAATATTTAATTAATCTACCCTTGTCATTTCGGTGTTTAATCTTGAAAAATGCATATACAAAGGTTAACAGAAGATATATGGCTTCCACAGATATCATAAGATTAAATTTAGACAGACAGAATCAATAATATTATTTAAAAGATCAACACGCAAGTTTCTTGCTCGCTCTTTTTGTGATGAGATACCTTTCCGAATGAGTCAGAGAGAATTCAATGTAAGTTTATTTGAATAAAAGATTTTCTATTCCATTCTATTCTATAGATACATAAAATTTTTATTTACGTTAAACAAAAATAAAAGTCCCTACAAGCAGCACCCGTTCACGAGTATGACGGATGAGCCAGCCATCACTGCGCTCGACCATATTTTAGGGAGCCCAATGACCCGGCCCACCACGCCGCCACAAGTCTGGACATTTTAGTGAGCATGCATCAAAACACTAGACCACGTCAAAGCTACTTACAATTGCCATCTGATAGTTATAGTATTCACATTTTTCATAAGAATGCATGCGGCAATCAATACAAAAAGAAAGCGTAGCGGTTTTTTTTATTTCTAATATAATTAAATGAAGAAAGCAATGAGAAAATTAAATTATAACGTTGGACAAAGAAGAACACTTAATTCGATAAAACTTAGTATTGATTTTACCTGAAAATTGGTTGTTGATACTCTTATATATTTTATAGCTCGACCTTCAACACTATTGCCCGCGTTCACAAGAGTTACAGTTTCAGGATACAATGTCTGCAGTTCTTCAAGGTAAGCGTCGATCTGTGAAATTTAATTGAAGATTTTTTAAATTAGTAAGTGTAGTAAGATAGATAGATAGAATATGATGACCTTGGTGGTCTAGCGGTCTAGCACACCGCTTTACGACCCTTGGTCGCGTGTTCGATTCCTCGCACGGCACAAACATTTGTATATATGAGTATGATTGTTTGTATCGGTCTGGGTATTTTCTATGTATAATATGTATATATTTACAAAAAACAAATATCTATGTATTAGTATCAGTTATCTAGTACCCATAACACAAGCTTTAGCTAGCTTAACTTGGGCCTAGATGGCGCTGTGTGAATTGTCCTGAGATTATTATATTATTATTATTATTAATATACTTTATTTGCAACGTACAGTAAAGAAGAAGCACAAACAATATAACAATGGACATATGTATCGTTACAATAAGGCGGCCTTATTGCTGAAAGCAATCTTTTGAAGGCAACCTTAGGGAAACGGATTGTAACATTGAACAGGTAGGTAAAATGACATGAACAGGAGAAAACTAAAAGGTAACAAATACATAATGATGATAAAGGAACATAATAATAAATATTATATGAATTAAAATTTATGTACACAATAATATTCATATATTAAACTAGATACACTTATATAAACTACATATATATTATAAACTACATACATAATTTTAAAGTTAAATAGAATAAACTAAATATAAATTAAAATGTCATACTAACTGAAATTTAAATATTGAGAAGGAAGTATTTTACTTGTCGTTTAAAAATATGAATGGACTTTGCAGTTCTGATAGATATAGGTAACGAGTTCCATAACTTGATACCAGTTACAGTATAGGAATTGTGATAGAATTCAAGATGACGTGATTTTTTAATTTTATGTATAAACTAACTGTCCCGGCAAACGTTGTTTTGCAATATAAATTATAAACGCTAAAAGAATAGGGGTCGTTGATAGAAGGGTGAAAATTTAGGGTTATATGTATTCTTTAAGAAAATATTTTGTCCTTAACACTTCATCATCGCAGCCCGGAAGACATCCACTGCTGGACATAGGCCTCCCCCAAAGATCTCCACGACGATCGGTCCTGCGCTGCTCGCATCCAATGCCTTCCAGCGATCTTGACCAGATCGTCGGTCCACCTTGCTGGAGGCCTTCCCACGCTGCGTCTTCCGGTCCATGGTCGCCACTCGAGGACTATACTGCCCCAACGGCCATCTGTCCTACGAGCTATGTGCCATTGCCACTTCAGAGTCGCAATTCTTAACACTTAGGGGTATAAAAATTTGTTATAAATCTATTACCTACCTAATGAATATACATATATAACTTCATCAAAATGGGTCAAGCCGTTTCGGAGGAGTATAAACACGAAACCCGTGACATGAGAATTTTATGTATTACACTGCGTCTTCATAAAAGTTTACATCTTATTGATTCTTAATACTTCTTTCTTACCTCTTCATATGTATATATTCTGTCAAACGTTACTCCCCCATTTCTAGTTCTGTTATTACTTCTGCTGGTAGCTTCTGTCAGCAGTCGCTCTTCGAGATCTATCACACTAAAATATGAAATAAAGAGGTAACAAAGTAAATAATATCATACTGTGGAATCAAAAAATAGCTGTGTCCAGGAAACTATATGTCTAACTAAATCAACAAATAATTAGAATTATATTAATACTAGCTACTCGCCCCGGCTTCGCCTTCGTGTACATGTATTAACATATGAACCTTCCTCTTGAATCACTCTATCAATTAAAAAAACCGCTTCAAAATCTGTTGCGTAGTTTCAAAGATTTAACATACGGACGGACAGACAGCGACCGCGACATTCTTTTATACTATATAATGATATGTATATGTAATGAAGAATAAATAATAAAATATGATGTATGTACTGAAATTTATTTTTACTTGTTTGAGATTTTCTTTTATATATTTTTCTACTTGTTTGTGCAAGATTATCTCAGAAAAGACTTTGCCGATTTCAAAACGGTTTTCATTTATGTATTTTATATATTACATCTTGTTTAAGGTTATGTTTTTTTATATTTGTCTGCTCATTTGTGCACGACAATCTCAAAAAGGACTTAGCCGATTTGAAAACAATTTTCACCAATAATAATAATAATAATAATAATAATAATCTTAGGACAATTCACACAGCGCCATCTAGACCCAAGTTAAGCTAGCTAAAGCTTGTGTTATGGGTACTAGATAACTGATACAAATACATAGATAATTTTTTTTTAATTATTATTACATACATATTATATATAGAAAACACCCAGACCGATACAAACAATCATACTCATGAATACAAATGTTTGTGCGTGCGAGGAATCGAACCCGCGACCATCGGTCGTAAAGCGGTGTACTAGACCGCTGGACCACCGAGGTCGTCAATGTATTATACATATTAAATTTTTCGGAAGCTAAATTGTTTTTGACAAGTATTTCAGAGCTGCTCATACTTGTGATCTACTGGTGTGGTGTAGTTTACATACTTGGTGGTAATAACTAGTAAAAGCTGAGAAAATGCTACAATAGTGTAAATAATAATAATAATCTCAGGGCAATTCACACAGCGCCATCTAGACCCAAGTTAAGCTAGCTAAAGCCTTTGTTATGGGTACTAGATAACTGATACAAATACACAGATATATTTTTCAACATATTCAACATAGAAAACACCCAGACCGATACACACAATCATACTCATGAATACAAATATGATTGTCGTGCGGAATCGAACCCGCAACCATCGGATATAAAGCGGAGTGATAAACCGCTTTACCACTGAGGCCGGCAATTAAATTTATTAAAACTCCTTAACTTTCTATTTAAAATGCACAAGTATAGAGTCATTGTAGTAGAGTACTAAAATATGCACGTACTCTTTAATATTTTCGACGATTACTTTGTATTCTATCCCCTCTGCAGAGAGTTTAGTTTCGAAGTGCCCTCGTCTCTCCTTGGATACTAGAACCTGACCCGATCTTCCTGGCACAGCGTGAGTGAAGACGCTCACGTGTAATAATTCTTCTAATTCCGTCACAAGCCGTGTTTGTTCTACATTCTGTACTGTTATCTCATATAGTATATGCCTGCAAGAAATATATAGAAATAGAAATAGAAATAATCTTTATTCAAATAAACTCATTACAAGCACTTTTGAATAGTCATATTTTGATTCTACCACTAATTCGGAATGCAGATTCATCACAAGAAGAATGAGCAAGAAACTTGTGTGTTGCTCTTTTAAATAGTTTTATTTTTATATAAATAATTACTGTAATTATATCAAGTAAGAGGCATGCGTTAATTAACATGGAAATCGCTACGCACTCATTATTAATGTAATCAGATAATATTGTCAGTGCTATGGATTTTAAGTTTTTCTATAAAAACATTATTATCGTTAACGAATTCTTCAATTTTATAGTAAGCTTTTTATTTATTTTTGCAAAGGAAGTATTTTATTTGACATTTAAATCTTTTTTCTGGCAGATTTATAACAGACTCTGGTATTTTATTGTAAAACCTTACGCAATTGCCATAAAACGAATTACTAACTATAGCCAAACGACATTTAGGCGAAATAAGTTTATTGTTGTTATGTAAGTTTTTATTAATGCAATCATTAACTCTTTTGAAACTGTCTATATTCTTCCTGGCATAGATGATATTTTCATAAATATATTGAGGAGTAATGGTGAGGATATATATTACAAACAGACACTCCAATTTTATTTATATGTATAGATTATTAGCCACAGCAATACGTGGTCCGGTCTGCTAGTAGTTTATGTGGATAAGGAAGCAGCTGGCACATCTAGTTAATTTATATTTTTCGTTATTATTGAAATATAGCGTTCACTCAATATACAAATCTCTCTATCTATGAAAATGTCATTCCAGAAGACTAAAATGACATGATCAGGTCTACTAATTTGCAAAAAACAGCAATATTCATAATATTAACAGTATATTTAAAGACAAACTTGCTGTCCCCAAGTATCGTTTAAAAAAAGTCAATAGGTCTTTTATGGAAATAGATATAAAATTTTAGGATGAGATACCAAAGGATATTGGAATTACCCTTAAATAAATTCAAAATCTGTTAAATCATATTTACTGAGCAAGGCCTATTACTAATTAAACGATTACTTGAATGACGAGCGTGCATGGCAATAGTTTTCATGTTCGGGATTTTCATTTAATGTTAGACATAGACACCTATATAAATACCTATGCATTGTAAATAAACTGGATTTAAAAAAAAGTAATTCAATTGAGTTTCTTGCCAGTTCTTCTCAATTGGATCTATATACCGAACTGGACGGTAGGGAGAAAAAAATTATAATGTAAAATTTGACGTTCATAAGCGGCTAAAATGTCTAAATGAATAAATGATTTTTGAATTTGAATTCAATAACGTGACTAGATTGTACTGACCAAGTGACCATGTCATCTTAGTCCACAGTTTAGAAGAAATTAGTCAATTTACTCCCGGTTGAAAACTCATATAACGGTAATGGTTTATATTATGGAGCCTTGTGAATATCAGCTTCAATTCCGTGGCCCAACCACGGGGCAAGAAAGAATCCTCACAAAATTTTCAATTTTATTACCAAAATAGACTGGAAATGAAAGAATGAGCGAGAAACTTGTGTTTTGCTCTTGTAAATAGAGAAGAATGAGCGAGAAACTTGTGTGTTGCTCTTGTAAATAGAGAAGAATGAGCGAGAAACTTGTGTGTTGCTCTTGTAAATAGATCGTTTTAAGCTATTGCATATCTTTTATCGAGGACTTTGAGCGCGGCCACGGAATCAAGACAACACAACAACTTATCTCTGTACAACTCATGGTTGCCTGGTAGAAATCGCCACTAGGTGTTAAGTCCGCCATATGTACTTTTTACCTATGTATGACGTGAATGAACGAATGAATGAAACTCTTTATTGTTCCTCTCACAGAAAATACAATTACATATACAATTATGTACAAAATGATAAAAAAAATATATATAATACAATAAACAAGACAAAGAGGTAACAATGGGCGGCCTTATCGCTAAAAAGCGATCTCCTCCAGGCAACCTTAGGATGGAGAGAAGTGATTAGATTTGCGTCTGGTAGAGGTGTAATGACGGTAACAATATTGGAAGAAAAGTTATAAATATACATATAACATAATACAATACAAAATAATATAATAAACTTACATATACATACATATATATGAATATATATACAATTACACATACATACGACCGTAATACTACTATTATTACTTACGTAAATAGTGGTTTTTGATACCTAATTTGAAGCTCTGCAGTGATTTTAGTCTTCGAACAGATGTGGGCAGTTCGTTCCAAAGACGAACAGCTAGCACACTAAACGATTTGTCGTAGAATGTAGTGCTATGTCTTGGTGTCTTTAACTGGAGACTCTCTGACGACCTAAGATCAACGCTATTCGAGGCTAGAGGAAGGTAAACCGCTCCTTCAAGTAGTGAGGAGTTGAAGGGTTATAAAGAATGTTATGAAGAAGGGTAAGAAGGTGAGTATTCCGACGAAGTGCATTAAAGTTATATAAAAAATAAATAAAAATATATGTATAAGTTTACATAAAAACAAATAGATAACACATTAAGTAACTCCGTTTGAAACAAATTAACTCACCCATCGTAAATTTCATTTTTAGCGTACACCCCGCTACACCATAGTATGATAGCTATAATGTACGTCTGCATTATCAAACGGTCACGCGATCAATACGGCTTTTTTTTAATTAACTGAAACGGTATCTGTATTAGCTGGAATTTATCTATAATTGATATTATTTATCTATTAAAACAATAACGTCACAGTATATATAAATGTATAGTAATAAACTACTGTTGCCTGTCATTACATTTTACAAACATTCTTTGCCTTCGTGGTTAGCTATATCGACTGTATTTAAAAAGGACGTGAGTTGAAATCTTGATAATAATAATAATAATAATCTCAGGACAATTCACACAGCGCCATCTACTCCCAAGTTAAGGTAGCTAAAGCTTGTGTTATGGGTACTAGATAACTGATACAAATACACAGATATTTTTTTTTTTCGTAAATACATACATATTATAAATAGAAAATACCCAGACCGATACAAACAATCATACTCGTGAATACAAATGTTTGTGGCGTGCGAGGAATCGAACCCGCGACCATTGGACATAAAGCGGTGTGCTGGACCGCTATACCACCAAGGTTGTCTTGATGATACAATAATTGTTTTTAAGATATTTCATTTTATATTATTGACTAACTCTCTGCTTATTGAGACACCGATGATGAGCCAAGATTTCGAGATTAATTCGAGAGACAGCGATAGACTCGCCCCGCTGCCTCGTTGAATACCAACAAAATGTACATCAATTGTAATGCACACCATTATGTTGACAATTTGCAATATCTCTGACTATCCCATCTAGAATACAACAATCGTAGTACTGACATATGTTCGTTGCATAAATTATATAATAAAGAACGTCGCTGATTCCAGCGAGAACCTAGAAAGTAGAATTAAGAAGAAGGAAGAAATAAGAAATCAGAAAGAATCTTAAGAAAGAAGAAGGAAGATATAAGAGAAAAGAAAGAATGAAAATTTTGATTTATTGACAACCATTCCAATGTTCATACACATTTATATAAGCAACTAAAAATCTCTACATAGTATTATATAAAATGAAGCCGCTATCGCTGACTGTGCTTTAGATCTTTTAAACTATCCATCGCATTTTTATGTAGTTTCTAGAAATAGATAGAGTGATTCAAGAGGAAGTCTTATATGTGTAATACATTTAGATACGTTAAAAAGTTAGCTAAGAATAAAATACAGATCAATTTGTTAAAAACCCCCCTTTTTCCAGTCGGTTGCAAAGGAAGCTGTACAAATAAATCTTCGTGTTACCATAGCGAAGATTTTCAAGTTATAATACCCGCAAGAGAACAAATATTTGGTTAACTTTTCAAATATTTATCTTACGACCAGGTTCAACAATAATTCACGGAGGGCGCCGATGGAGGTACGCTTTAATTATCTTAAAACTTAAGATGTACAGCATCCACTTCGATACACAATACAGAATTGAAATTCTCAATTTGTCACATACTCTTTTCTTTTATGGTTGGTTGTTCTCGTTTGGTATTATCGAGTACCTCGTAGCCTAGTCGTTTACTACCGGTATAAGACTGAAAGGTCGTAGGTTCAAATTTAGTATGTACAAAAGGGGACCTTAATAAATAACTAAATAATGACCCTGGATAATTAACACAACGCCGCTAAGTCTAGTCCGACGGTAAGCAGAGCTTGTGTTATGGGTACTAGATATACATTTTTTTTGTAAATACATATGAAACACTCAGACCGATACAAACAATCATACTTATGAATACAATGTTGGCACGGCGCGAGGAATCAAACTCGCGACCATCAGAACTAAAGCGGTGTGCTAAACCACCGAGGCCGCTAAATTAAAGACATATTTCACAAGTAAATGACATGAAAGACTGAACGTAAGTTTAATGGAAACTAAACTCAGCATCGCCTCTTTAACGAACATATACAGAAACACTTTGACTTGATGACACTGAACTAACGAGGCGCCTATCTCAGTGCACTCGACGACAGTAATTGTACATTTTTCAACGTAACTGCACATTACCTGCCCTGTTTCCAACTTGTGGAGAGTACGAGCAATCCTCTCAGCTTGCTGATCGGTGCGAGTTCATTATTTTCTATATACCCTCGTTATTTTCGTAACGGATTGTTTATTCCGATTGTTAGTGTTAAAGTAGATATTACTATAAAATAGTATTCTTTGCGTGCAACGCCAATAGATGGCGCTGTAACAAAATTAAAACGCGATAATGTTTCGTTTTATTGAAATCTCATATGTTATTTGTAATATTTATTTCTTCGGATTTCGATTTCGATCCCCCGTCCAATTCAAACGGGGGTCGTAATTACGACGGCCTGAGCCGAGGTTCGAACCCCTAGTGATTACGACGGCCTGACCCGAGGTTCGAACCCCTAGTGGTGCCCTCAGACTAAAGTCGTATCCGTCAGGCAGGAGTTGGTCTGCAGCCGCTCCATAAGTCCTCCCGCGGGTTTGGAGTGCCATCTGCACTCGCCCCCTAACGTCCGGTGAAGCTGTAAAGGCCAGCTGCGGCCAACAGCATTAGAGTAGTCCGAGAAAAAAAAAATTTATTCCCCTATATATATTAACCTTATCTTATTAATATGAAATATTATACACGCGAAAGTTTGTCGGTAGGGATGGATGTTTGTTACTCTTTCACGCAAAAACTACTGAACTGGTTTTGATGACACTTTACAGTAATATAGCTTATACATCAGAATAACATATAGGCTTTAAGTATCATACAGGTGTAACCACGGGCTAGTTATATAATAAATTTGTGTCAGAAAAGAAATGAAAGATTTCCAAATTATCCCGCCCTTCCGTTTATGCGCTGTGGCTCGTTGATTTTCACCATTTACCCGTCAAAGGGTCAACGTGACCCGTAAATTGGTCCTCTATAGAAGATTATTAAATTACGTGATCGTGGGAAAATATAGAGATTGGAAAAGATTAAATTTCTCGGGACGGACGCGCCAACTTGTTTATACAGAAGTGCACAGAAAATTTAATAATGTCATAAAAATACATAGTACAATATATCTTTTAGATATATCATCTTATATATTTATATGGATAGATATGTCAGAAGTATTTAATATGTCGTGTTTCTCTATGTCTTCGTTACATAGTATAAAACAAAGTCGCTGTCGCTGTCTGTCCGTTCTTATGTATGTATAAATCTTTAAAACTACGCAACGGATTTGGAAGCGGTTTTTTTGAATAGGTAGAGTGATTCTAGTGATTCTATTATATATAAAATTAAAGTACACCCGTGCGAAGCCGGGATGAGTAGCTGGTAATTAATATAATTTATTGATATAAAAAAAATATATACTAGGACAATGAAACTGAAACTATGTAATATTATGTTATCTGTACTGAAACTAAAAACCTAAACTCTTATATATAGAATTCTCGTGTCACAATGTTAGTTACCATACTCCTCCGAAACGATTTGACCGATTTTTATAAAAATTATTATATGCACATTGCAGTACGTTTGAGAATTGGCTACTATTTATTTTTCATAGCCCTATAGTGGATAAGGGTTGTCCACCCCTAACATGATTTCTTTATTGTTCGGACTCGGTTGTTTTTTTTTTTTTATAATGTGGAATTAAAAATACATCATCCCCCAAATTTTAACCCATCTACAATCAACACCTATTTTTTAATAGGAATTTTAATTTACATGGCAAAAGAACGTTTGCATTGCATTTGCATGTGTTTATATAAGACAAAAAAAGTATTATATATATTACTAGCTGTCCCCAGATAGTAATATATATAATACTTTTTTTGTCATATATAAATATAGCCAACCAGCTGTCATCGTAGTCCGAGTAACCGAGTAACGAATCTCCATACAAACTTTGAATGTCACGTTTGTTTATTAATATACAAACGAAAAAATAGGTTTCAAGCTTCGAACATTAAAAATTACGATACATCCCTCTCCTTTCAACCCCTTACAACCCTATTTCTTTATTTATATTGAATCAATACCCTATAAATAAGCTGAAAGGAGAGATGAAATGTTGCCATCTCTCTCAACCTCATAAAACCGATTTTTCTCATTAAATCCCATTTTTCAGGGTCTAGACTATATGTGTATCAAATTTCATTTAAATTGGTTCTATAGTTTTGGCGTGAAAGTGTGATTGACAGACAGACACTTACTTTAATGTATTAGTAAGGATTTATTCTGTAGAATATGCCACTCCATAGTTGCAACAATAAATCTTATCTTAATAATATAAACCCGAAAGTTTGTGAGTATGGAAGGATGTTTGTTATTCTTTCACTCACAAAACTACTGAACGGATTTTGATGAAACTTTACAGTAATATAACTTATACATCAGAATGACAAATAGAGTATAAATTTTATGCGGATGAAATCGCGGGCACAGCTAGTGTTGTATATAAAGTTCTCGTGTCTTATAATCGGTAATCATTTACTGTAAGATGAGCCGCAAGCTCGTTTATAAAAAAATTACTAACAAAACTCAATATTTTTCTCTTTAAAGTATTAATATTTAATATATGAAATTTGTATAATTTATTTATTTAATTTCGATCTTTTGATTTTACGGCGGCGTTAGAGAAAGATTGTTGGCGGTGCACCTATATAAATGCCAAAAAATATATTATATTATATAATGCATTATATTTAATGCAAAACATAAATGAATTTCAATAAACATAATACATATTAGAGACGACCTCGGTGGTCTAGTGGTTTAACACACCGCTTTACGTCCGATGGTCGCGGGTTCGATTCCTCGCACGGCACAAACATTTGTATTCATGAGTATGATTGTTTGTGTCGGTCTGGGCGTTTTCTATATATAATATGTATGTATTTACAAAAAAAATATATATCTATGTATTTGTATCAGTTGTCTAGTACCCATAACACAAGCTTTAGCTAGCTTAACTTGGGTCTAGATGGCGCTGTGTGAATTGTCTTGAGATTATTATTATTATTATATATAACTACCTTATATATACAGCTCTCGCTAGTTTGCGAGTCAGGACTGCATCAAACTGTACATTGAGGAAGATTTAAATATATGTATATACAGATAAATTAGTATTTATCTGTATATACATATATTTATTACTTATTTAATACTTGGACGTAAGTATTATTTAATAAGAGAAATTATTTATTGAGATAACTATATCTCAATAAATAATTTCTCTATTTGACTGTACTTACGTCTAAGTATTAAATAAGTTGAAAACGAGTATAAAATTTATTCATACGTTCCCATGCCTGTACCGAAGTGGAATTCTGGTGTACATTTTTCAAACCAATTTATTTCTCACTACTGTACTTGTATTACGGAAGTATATAACTATCAAGATAATTTGGTCCGTGAATCCCTTTGTCTCCCCACAAAGAAAAAAAAGATATGATATCTGAATAAAAAAAGGGCTGAATGCTTAGCGACAATGAATTTGCTCTAGTAAGATCTACCCGCAGATTTGTAGGCGTTAGGGTTGGCAATCTTGAAATTTCTTAATTCGTACAAAGTGATTTAATCTCGTACAGCAGATTATTTATTTTAAGGTTTTACAGAGCTGGTTTCCTAAGTCGTATAAAGGTATTTCAATCTTGTACACTAGATTTGTCATTTAAAGGGTATGCAAAAGAATATATTCCTTCTAGAACTAAAGAAAAGATATGATATCTGGATAAAAAGGAGTGAATGCTTAGCGACAATTAATTTGTTCTAGTAAGATCTACCCGCAGATTTGTATTCGTCAGGGTTGGCAATTATAAACCTTCCTAACTCGTACAAAGATATTAAAAACTTGTACAGTTTATTAGTCATTTAAAAGGAATAAAAAGCTATATATAGTACTTATAGAACTAAAGAAGTTTCCTCAAGAAGTAAAATAGAAAAATGTTAATAATTTTTAAAACTTTCTCGCTGGTTTAACTGTTTAGTACAGCGCCTCACTTGGATGGTCGCGGGTTCGATGCCTCGCACATTAAAAATATTTATATTCATAAGTATGTTTGTTTAGAAAGATCTCGTTGTTTTCTATGTTAAAAAAAGTATTTATATTACTTGTCCAGTACCCTACAGTAACATAAGCTCTACTTAGCCTGTGTGTAGATGGCGCTGTGTGAATTGTCTAAGTTTATTATTATCGTATTATTATGCTTAATTTTGCTAGCTTTGCTATTGTTATTATTATTATATAGACATATGACAAAGAGGCAACAATGGGCGGCCTTATCGCTAAAAAGCGATCCCTTCCACTCGAGTGATCAATGACCCAACAATATGCAAACTGATATTATTTGCAGACACAGAGCAGCTATACTTGTAATAACAATATACTGATAGTCTTACTAGATTTTCTAGTATTAGTTAGTCTTACTAATATTATAAACGAAGAAGTTTGTCAGCATGGATGGATAGGTTTTTTTAGTGAATGATGGACCCGCCTGAGCTAGCGGTTAACGCTGGCGGGGCACCAGTGGAGAATGATGAATGAAGCATGAGGTCAGGTCAGTTAGCCCACAGTGATAAATTCATCAGGAATTTATCAGGATGGTTTCCAGGGGGAATAGCGTGGAGATCAACCTGACATGGTACATTGCTAGCAATGGGGTCATCAACCCACACTATTGGATTGATAGATTGATGGATAGAGGTTAGTTACTCTTTCACGCAAAAACTACTGAACGGATTTTGTTGAATGAATATAATAATAGTAGAATAGTACAATATATGAAATATCAGTCCACAATAAGAATTTATAAATGACATACAATTTATAAATGATACAAATTTCAAAACCTCCTTCAATAAATATTGTACAACAATATCTAATATATCTATATATAATCTAATAGCGGTGGTCTAGCGTTACATCCGTTGGTCGCGGGTTCGATTCCTTGTACGCCACACATATTTCTATTCATTCTTTGTAACGGTCTGGATGTTTTCTATGTATAATATGTATGTATTTACGTAAAAAAATCTATGTATTTGTATCAGTTATCTAGTTTCCATAACACAAGCTTTAGTTAGCTTAACTTGGATCTAGATGGTGCTGTGTGGATTGTCCCGAGATTATTATTAATATTTTTATCTTTTCTTTCTCTTCTTTTATCTTTTATAAAATTAAAAGAAGGTAATACTCACCCATACGGGCCTTGTGGGAGAGGTGATTATTATTATTATTATTATTATTCTCTATATCGTCTCACTCTCTCAGCTTTTGCTGGTTTTTTTTTATAATAATAATTATTATTATCTATGTTACCTCGTACCAAAAGACCATAAGTTTCTTACAAGTAGGTGGCAACCCTGTCGAGTATTGCGAGCACAGTTGGTATCTTGTCCTCCCTTTCACAATATCCGTAATGGCCAAGTAAATAGCTTGTAAAATGTAACTGTCACCTTAATGATCGTCGTTTTTTTATCGTAATTTGTTTATTATGCTTTTTATTATTTTAGAAGGTGACAATTTTTATTAAAAGCGACATCTATTATCGCACTTGAGAATTAAATAATCTGTCATTGTAAAACGAAATATAATCTTAAATATATTATAACGAGAAAGTTTGTGAGTATGGATGGATGGATGTTTGTTACTCTTTTACGTCTAAGCTACTGGAGGGATTCTGACGAAACTTTACTGTAATTATAGCACAGACATTAATAACACATAGGATATAAATTTCATGCTGGTGTAACAGCTAATGTTACAATATAAACGAAGAAAAAAGTTTATTTTTTTACTCCTGATCTGATCTGATTCCTTACTGATCTGAAAATATTCTTTATTTTTTTATTCATGTAGGTCTATTACAGACTCTTATGATATGTCAAATATACCATCAGTTCGAATTGCATTCGAGCTAAGAATGTGCTTTCTTATAATTTACGGAGCTAGACTTAGTAGTCTTGACTCAATTTGGCTGGGCAGGTATTGAAGTGGTGAAGTTAAGCCCTTAAACCTACACCCAGATCACAATGCCCGGGAACTGAATTTCCATCTACTACACTATTTACCCGGCTCCCGCTCGGCAAATCCATGTTAAGAATTTCGTCTCACAATTGTCCGATAATATAAAAAAATAAACATAATTTTAATTGGCAGATAAATGCAAAGTCGACCAACAATTATATAATCATGTTTATAAACAGATATCCAGTCGCAGTAATAAATACGCATAATATTTAGAAATAAAATATTTACAATTTCCACTGGAAGGTGCATGCAAAGTCGGATAACAATTATATAATCATGTTTATAAACAGAAATCCAGTCGCAGTAATAAATACGCATTGCGGTCGATACACGTTGGACGTATACCGTCTCTATATACTGTATGACTATCTCAAGGTAACTTAGTAACTTAATCAGCGTGGTCAACCCAAGGCTGGCTCTCGGTAATATCGACTGAATGTCTAGATCTAGGTTTTCCTAAGCCAGTATTAGATATGTATATATTATTTCGTTTTCAATATTTGACGACCTTTGTGGACTAACGGTTTAGCACACTGCCTCACTCCCAATTGTCGTGGGTTCGATACTATATTTGATAATGATTATGTCATTACATAACATAAAATAAAGTCGCTCTCTCTGTCTTTCGGTCCCTAAATATGTTTAAATCTTTAAAACTACGCAACGGGTTTTGAAGCGTTATTTTTAAATAGAGTGATTCAAGAGGAAGGTTTATATATATATATAATACATGTGTATCCGTGCGAAGCCGGGGCGAGTAGCTAGTCTAGGTAAATAAAGGTGTAACGTTGGTTTAGCGGTTCACATCTCCTCACTTTCCATAGTCGCGGGTTCGATTACAAACATTTGTATTCATGAGTATGATAGAAATAGAAATAATCTTTATTCAAATAAACTCAATACATATATTTTTAACTGCCACTCATTCAGATCGCAGATTAATCACACAAAAAATGAGCAAGTTATTTGTGTGTTGTTCTTTTGAATAAATAAAAGTTTATGATAGAGTGGTATGTATATTGTGTGTATTTCTATCAGTTGTCTAACACTCATAAAACATGCAGCTTTACCTAGCTTGGCACTAGATGGCGCTGTAACTGTCCTGTTATATTATTATTAACATTAACATTGACCGAACCCCAGCGTTACGTTCAGTATTTGATTTACGGACTATAAATGACCTTTTTAACCCTTCAACGAAAGTTGGCTCACAACGAAATAAATCTCGCATGGGTGTTAATAACTAAAACATCGCGTGTACAGTCGAATGCATTCTGGACTGCTTAATTTATAGCTTGAAGTAAATTTATTTATAAATTATACTGTATTGTATTGTTAATTTGAGATCTATACACACAGTCATAGAGTTCATTATGTTTATAACAAAAATGTGGGTATTTTAGCTACAATAGATTGTAATCAGAATGTTAATTACAAGAATATTGTGACGAGACGTAAATGATTTAATTTTCACTATTCATGCTTTATTGATGTGTGTATAGTTTAATGTTTTGTTATAGACTAACAACCCATCCCGACTCTGCGTAGATTTTACATCTATGCAGAGATGAATGCAGATGAGATGCATCTATCTACATTACATATCTATGAATTTCTCGGCTTGTTCTATACTATAATACGCATGTATTATACATATAAACCTTCCTCTTGAATCACTCTACCTATGGCTGAAAACTGCATTAAAATCCGTTGCGTAATTTAGAAGTTATATGCGAACAGACAGCAGACTTTGTTTTATACTATGTAGAGATTATGGTATAAACTGCTTGGGTGACTCTGCCTTCGCTAATGGTATTCAGCATCTAACCTAATTCACTCATGACAAATCAATCTCATCAGTCACTCAAAGTACACCGTCAGGTTGACCTCCTCGTGGAGGTGGGACCTGGAGGTCTCACCTGGGTAATTATTAAAAAAATAAACCTGGTCAATTAACACAGAGCCATTTAGTCCCATGGTAAGCAGAGCTTGTGTTATGGGCCTAGATAACTGATATAAATACTTACATATTTTTTTTGTAAATACATTCATAATATACATAGAAAACACAGAACAATATCAACAATTATAGTCCTGATATAAATGTTTGTACCGTGGAAGGATTCGAACCCACGAACATCGGAAGTAAGGCGGTGTGCTGAACCGCTAGACCACTGAGGTCCTCAAGTAAACTAGTAGGGTTTCGATCTATATAAATAAATGAAATATAACTCTATATATATCTACGACCGAAGGAGTATTATACACTCGAATCGTTTCGACATTTCAATTTATCTATTTCCAAGGCCCATAGAATTATTTCGTGTATTCTGTATCAACGTTTTACAATAGTCATTATAGAATTCCTTTGTTTAACCAACCAATGAAAATGTATTAGTCCGTTAATAGAACGCTTTTAACCCGAGTAACCTATTAAACTTGACGGGTTATACAAGGTCCTACGCCGTGGCCGAAATCGGCCGGGATTACATCATCAGCAGTGTAATTCATATGAAATGAAAATTTAAAACCAATTTTTTTTTTCATAGAAAACACAGAATTACATTGAAGCACTTTTGAATAGTCTTAACATTTTTTTTATCTACCGCTGATTCAGAAAGCTGCCTCATCACAAGAAGAACGAGCAAGAAACTTGTGTGTCGCTCTTTTAAATAATCTTATTCTTAGATTAGATTAGCACTAATTTAATAAAAATAGAAATAATCTTCATTCAAATAAACTTAATATAAGCACTTTTGAATAGTCAAGTTTTTTTATTCTACCGCTTATTCGGAATGCAGATTTATCACAAGAAGAATAAGCAAGAAACTTGTGTGTTGCTCTTTTAAATAAATATTGATTTACTTATATTTAATTAACAACAAGGATTAGGCATGCAACCATCAATATAGAAATCGCTACGCACTTAATCTTCTGTTCACATACATAATATACCTAACATTATGTATGTGTTTACGAAAACAAATATATAAATATTTATTATCAGATGACTACACCTATGGGTGTAGCTCACACAAGCTCTGCTTACCTTGGAACCAGATGGCGCTGTGTTAATTGTCCAGAGTTATTTATTTAATGCACGTATTATTTTTTAGTCCATTTTATTTATTTTTATGATATAAATATGTTATGTCCTTCATGTAACAAATGAAATCCCCTATTTCACCCCTTAAATTTTTTATAGCCACAATAAGTAGACTATGTCCTTGTATATGTAGGAGAACACTATATGTATAATTAGGTGATGAAGCTTATGATATAAATTAATAACTTAAATAATTTATAGTCTTAACTAGTTCCAAAGATAAATGTAAAGTGGTTAAAAATATCCTATAGTCATTCAAGATTCAAGATTCTTTATTTGTAAAACATGCGTGATTACATAAGTAGATGATATACATACAAAGAATTTGTCCGACATGTTTAGCCTAGATGGCATACAATATATTTAAATGCTACAATAAAATATTAAATTTAAATGATATATTGCTGATTACCAGAGGGCCACAATGCAAAAAAACTACCATTATTATTTTTCTAAAAATGGTATCTAAATCATTATAATTTTTATATTAAAAGAAAACACCCATGATTGTAGAGCTAACGTATAGATACCACTTATGGATTCGTAAAAAACTAAAAAATATCAGAGTGAAATTTTTTATGAACTCTCCGGCAAAATTTACCGTTTGCGTTATGTGGCCCTTTGGAATTTAATCAGCGATATAATTATATTTATTTAATTTCTTTTAGACTTACCAAAAATTTTCTATTTTTTTCAGATAAATGGAACATCTTCTAAGTGGTAGATAATCTGATTTTGGCGGATGGTCCTGATTCGAATCAGGTAAGCAAGAGCTACAGCTTATGATAGAAATTAGGCTTTCCTCTTTAAACTATAAAGTTGCTTTTTATTATAAATCTAACTATATATTTGATATATTTTTCTATTATAAATATTATTTTTTTATAAATATCTTGTCTAATCAAGGTTTACATATCAAGTTAAGGCACACCGTATTAAGGCAATGTCTTGGCAGGCCTGTTGCATTGCGGTAGAATGCGATGCGGTACTTCACTTAGGAGATTGACCATCTGGATGAATGGCGGTCCTCCACTGTAATTTTTCTAGAAACATTTTGCCAGGCACAACCACGCAATGGTATTTCCGAACTGATATGATATCGAAATGTTTAAGAAAAGAGCTTATTTCTGCTTAAAACAGACACTGCACTTACAATACTCCGGGTGTTTCGAGTGCTCATGGGTGGTGGTAATCACTTACCATCATGGGCTCATTTGGTGGTGTCTGTTTGTAATACTGAAATAATTGTTTTTTACTACATGTATATGAATATAAATACGGTACATACACCAAAATAACATTTTTTATAATTTTTGTATCTCTGAAATAGCTGGACCAATTTTGACTTTTTTTGAAAGGTAGCTGATGTAATGAGGAGTAACTTAGGCTACTTTTATTTTAGAAAAATAAAGTTAAATTCCACCTAGACAAAGTCGCTATTGCTGTATAAAAATGAAGTTCTTTTTGTGTCAATTCTCTGAAAGCATATGAAAATAAACAATATACAATATTGTCTCAAGTTTTTTAGCATACCATAAAAGTATGTTGTAGAACTTGTAGTTATTTGTGAAAGTTAGTAATGGAACGTTCAAATAAAACGGTATGTAACCTTTGAAATGTTTCTTGTAACCGCACTTTTTTATGTGTTACTTGGCAAAAAAAAAAAAGAAAAAACATACGAGGGCAACCGTAAAAAGGTTGTGCGTAACGGGAGTAATTCTCATAACCGCTTACATGACATACGGACTTACAGTTTATACAACATAATGTTGTAGCACAGAGAGGGTCTACTCTGTTCTAAAATATTAGCGAATTTCTATTGCCTCACGCCGTTAAAATATTATTGGAGAATCTTAATGGTGCAGTTGTTTAGCACATTGCTTTGTATTCTGACGGTCCCGAATTCAATTCCCGAATTAAAATTCCGGAAGTCCATTTAACTATTTAATAGATTTATATTATTTTGTTTAATTCCTCTACAATTAGCAAGTGTGAGACCACAAGTATTCTGTGCGGAAACTTGACTACCGTTACAACCTTCTCTAATAGAGATCCAATTTAGAGATAACGGTCAGAATTATTATACAGATTCAGTATATAAAATATACTCCTGCTTGAGGTACTTTTTTTTATTGATTTTCACTTTATAAAGTTGGTTTCGCTTTGAAGGATTAAAGACGAATCTGAAATTAAGCAAACGAAAATTTATTTATATAACTTATTTGTACAACTAAGAACCTAAAATTAAAAACCATAAAAATGTAATATAATAACTAAAATATATTATCTTTAGGCAAAGTTCCGAAGATACTGGCAGCGTTCCCTCTTTGAATAGCTAGACTAATTCTTTGTCCGAGGTAGCTGCCAGCTCTTCGGTCTTCTGTGATGTCGACTAACCTTTTTGTTATTTCCTGAAATTATAGGATATGGATGTCTGAAGACTTAAGATAATATGGTAAGAAAGGGAGCAGAAAAACATTACGCTGACGCCAAATAAATGGGATAAGGAAGAAGCAGATGATAATGATGGATGCATTAAGCACTAAGGCTCAGAAATGAAGACCCACAGAGAACTTATATCGTTCATTATGTGGTCACTACATTCGACTTCATTAAATTTAGTATTTATTTGACGATCTTTGTGGTCCAGCGGTTTAGCAAACCGCTTTACTTCCGATTTACCCGCAACCGGGTTCGATTTCACACGGCACAAATATTTGTATACATTAGTATGATTGTTTGTATCGGTCTGGGTATTTTCTATGTATATGTGTGATATAAATCAAACAATGGATAGAAAATGATAATTACATATAATGAATATACAAACAGTAGCAAGGCAAAGGTAGACTACCTCGGTGGTCTAGTGGTCTAGCACACCGCTTTACGACCGATGGTCGCGGGTTCGATTCCTCGCACGGCACAAACATTTGTATTCATGAGCATGATTGTTTGTATCGGTATAATATGTATGTATTTACAAAAAAAAGTATATATTTATTTGTATCTTTTGTTTAGTACCCATAACACAAGCTCTGCTTAGCTTAAGACTAGGTGGCGCTGTATGTATTGTCCTGGAATATAATTTTTATTAATGTGTAATCTATAATTTCGCAATCATGTATACCATATCGCAGGCTATAACTAGTATTTCATAATATTCTAATATAAAAAAAATTAAATATAAGGAACAAGGTCAAAAGGATCAGGTTAATGGCGTCGCTTAGTTATTTTTAATTAAGTTAGCTGGCCTGTATCGGTGGACTAAACTTATTATTAGTTAAGCCGGCTTAAAATTCACTTTCGTGCTTAACCTCTGTTCCCGGGATGGATTAGATTTGAAAGTTTTAATTTACCGGTTTGTTATTCTTTATTTTGTTTTTAACGACGCTGCCGGGCAAGGGGAAGTAGAGTTGTTTAAATTTAATAACAAATTACAAATAAATTTAATTTTAAGTTCAAGATACTTAAAAAAAATAATTTCCTTATACACCTCTTTATATTTCAAAGTAAACAAATATTATTGTGTATTGATAATTGTATATAATGTTGACTCCGATCGATCCCCCGTCCAATTCAAACGGGGTTCGAAATTACGACGGCCTGAGCCAAGGTTCAAAGCGGTGTCCTCATACTAAAGTCGTACCCGTCAGGCTGTAGATAGCCTGTAGCCGCTCCATAATTCCTTCCGCGGGTTTGGAGTGCCATCTGCACTCGCCACCTATCGTCCGGTGAAGCTATAAAGGTCAGCTGCGGCCAACAGCAATAGAAATCCGAAAAAAAAGATACAAACATTCATCATAAATACAAAATGTTTGTATTGTTCGAGGAATTGACTCCGCGACCATCTGAAGAAAGGCTGTGTGCTAAACCGCTAGACCACCGAGGCCGTCAAAAGTCAATTTATTTTTGTACAGTACATCTGTATGTCACGAGATCCGTCGTAATTCGTCGCAACTTTATTCTCGCGATATGAAAGTTCGTCTTCGTATTACATCTTCATTCAATGCCCCCAGCGATGAGAATCAACGATAAAGTAACTTTGTTATCAAAGAAAAAACAATATTTTTCCACTGCTGTATTGTACATTTCGTATATTACACAAGTACGGTATAAAACTAGGATCACTTTTTTTGTAATTGGAATAACAAACAATGTAATCCCACATGATGAAAGACATATAGATAGACTAGCTGTTTCCGCGACTTGGTCCGCGTGGAATTTAACTTTATTTTTCTAAAATTAAAGTAGCCTAAAGAACTAAAAATTTTTTTGTTCGTCTGAATTTATTCGTTCCATTAGGTACTGATAGGTTCAAACTAATACATTTACATCCTGCATCATCCCTTATTTTATCCCCATGGGGGTTGAATTTATCAAAATCCTATTTAAGCGAACGTCTTCATCATAGTAGCTGCAATCTTTAATTTCAGTTCAATCAGTCGAAAATCTAAGAATGTATACAAACTTTCATTCCCTATTTTGTCCCCTTAGGGGAGGAATTAATCAAAATCCTTTCTTAGGGGATGCCTACGTAATAGTAGCTTTATGCATGCAAAGTCTCAGCCCTATCTGTTTAAAATTGACAAAGTTTCATACAAACTTTCATCCCCTATACCTCCAAGGGGATACCTTGGGGGTAGAATTAAAATCAAAATTAAAATCAAATCACAATCCTTTCCTAGAGCATGCCTACGTCATAACATCTACCTGCATGCCAAATTTCAGCCCGATCCGTCCAGTGGTTTGGGCTGTGCGTTGATAGATCACTATGTCAGTCAGTCACCTTTGAGTTATATATATTTTATATAGATAGCTACATATTTACTTTGTACATAAACAGATACACTCACAAAGAAAGGTAGTAACCTAGTTTATGAATAAAAACCGTAATGAATATTATAAATGTATTACAACACATTAATTCATATTTAAGAATAAGTATATTTTAATTATTTATTCAAAATTCAATGTATAAATACAAAATATAAATGTAAATATAACGAACTTAGCACCTAAATGCGTTCTCTACCAGTCAACCATAAGGCAAACTGAGAAGTTAGTAATTGGTTTTTTTCAAATTCTCGGCTTGTTCTACACCATAACACTCATGTATTATATGTACATATAAACCTTCCTCTTGAATCACTCTATTTATTTAAAAAAACGGCTTCAAAATCCGTTGCGTAGTTTTAAAGATTTAAACGTACATAGGGACGGACAGACAGCGACAGCGACTTTATTTTATGCTATGTAATGATACGTCTTCTCGTGAAAACTGCATTAAAATCTGTTGCGTAATTAAAAAAATATAATCGAATATACAGCGGCGATGACTTTATCTTATACTATACTAGCTACTCGGCCTGGCTTTGCCTGAGTACGCGAGTACACGTATTATATATATAAATCTTCCTTGAGAATCACTATGTGTATTAGAAAATAACCGTTTCAAAATACGTTGCGTAGTTTTAAAGAGTTAAGCATACATAGGGACGGACAGACAGCGACAGCGACTTTGTTTTATACTATGTAAGGACTAGATACTCGCACCGGCTTCGCCCTGGTGTACATGTATTATATATTTATTTATTTATTTATTTTAGGTAATCAACAGCTTATACAATTTATAGACAATATATAGTATTACATAGTTAGTAAAGCCAATAACAGATACCTCATGAATTTATCTTTAATATTAAAGTTATATTTAAATTGGTTATATGAAACAATACAGTTACACACTTAAACATTTAAACCTTCCTCTAGAATCGCTCTATCTATTATAAAAACTTCAAAATCCGTAGTTTTAAAGATTTAAGCATACATAGGGACGGACGGACAGCGACAGCGACTTTGTTTTATATTAAGAAGTGTTAAAGATTACTGTTACTGTTGTTTCCCTTCTATTTTGGCATAACAACCCTTGCATATCCGCGTCTGCGTGTGACAGACAATAGCTTCATCGTGCGACATCAAAGGAGTTGTGTTATTTTAAGAGGAATATTATAATATTGTTTGTATCATAATTATAACAAGAGAAAATTCGGTGTATCTGTCTATCAAATTAATTAGATTAAAGCTTGCCATATATATCAAAATATTAACAACTTTCCACTGTATTCACACGTTTCGACTTGTAAATGTAAACTTACAAGGATTATTTAAAAGAGTTAAAGATTACTGTTACTGTTGTTTTTCTTGGCATCGTTCTTCTTGTGATGAGATAGCTTTCCGAACGAGTGGTAGATAAAAAACAAATTGTTATGACTATTCAAAAGTGCTTAAATTAAGTTTATTTGAATAAATGATTTTGTATTCTATTCTATTCTGTATTTATCTATAATAGGGGTGAAGAAATATATCGGGGTAAATAAATTTCATCAAAGGTCCAATTTGAAATTTGAGATTTTTTGGAGGCCCGTACATTAAGCAAGACTTATTAACGATTCACAAAACGTTATTTATAATGAATGTGAATAAAATGTTTCGGTTTAGTATGTATTTACATTTTATTATAATTAATTTTATAACAATATATTAATGCGAGAAAGTCGAATAAATAAATCCAATTTTAGAATTGCTTGGTGGTCCGCAGAAACATGTTTAACGGGCCGCAAGCGGGCCGCGGGCCGCGTGTTGCTCATCCCTGATCTATACCTATTTGTAAAACATCATGTTAAAAAAATAAGAATTTATTATTATTTAATCACGATATTCACAATAACTATTAATTATATTTGAAATATTTTTTTTGTTTTAGAAATTTGTATGGATGGAATAGTGTATCCAATTGCGTTAAGCATATGTTAGGGATATTAGTGGGGGGTGATAGAAAGAGCGATCTTGACCAGATCTGGTCAAGATCGCTGGAAGGCATTGGATACGAGCAGCGCAGGACCGATCGTCGTGGATATCTTTGGGGGAGGCAGTCCAGCAGTGGACGTCTTCCAAGCTGCGATGATGATGATGACGATAGAAAGAGCGTGATGTCAGGTCAGAAAGCCAATCGTATCACATTCAGCAGGAAATAACTGCAATGTCATCTAGAGGAGACCGTGCGTTGAGCTTGTCTGGTAGATTACTAGAGTACTTATTCTCCAATTCTAACAGTCCCCTTTCCACAAGTTAAAGACTCGATCACGCTATAACGGGGTAGGGGGATAGGGTGGGACGGGGGATGGAATATTAGTAATACTAACTAATGGACTAATGTATCTATTACTAACAATGTACCATGTCAGGTTAACCATCACGCGATTCCTTCTAGAAACCATTGTGATACAATTCTGGTGACGATGGGCTAACTGACCTGACATCATCCTGACTATCATCCTCCACTGGTGCCCCGCCAGTGTGTACCGTTAGCGCAGGTGGGTGCACCATTTCATAATCATGCATTCAATAAAATAGCACGGGGAGGATATGCATGCATTGTGGTGGGTCTGGGAACTTGAAAACGTTGACGCCATTGTTTTTTAATTTAACTGGAGAACAAACTGCGCAGCACACCTATACATATTTAATCCCGTGCTTTAATACTTGTTGAAATTTTGTTTTTATTTCGCAGTTTATATTAAATGAGAAAGTAGGTCAGGCCAGGTGAGAGATGTTATTTCAAAACTATTATACGATGCTAACTGTTCAGTACTTAATCTATGCGAGGGCACACTCTTCTCAGATTTAACTTTAGCTTTTGTATGTACCTAGTGGTAGTAATATTTCGTAATACTCTCTTTAATGTAAGGTAACTAATGTTTCAGAATAGAATAGAATAGAAAATCATTTATTCAAATAAACTTACATTGAAGCACTTTTGAATTGTCACCACAATTTTTAATTTTTTAATCTACCGCTCATTAGGAAAACTGTCTCATCACAAGAAGAACGAGTAAGAAACTTGCATATTGCTCAAAAAACTTTAATTAAATAAAACAATTTTATGAATAAATTTATGAATGAGCGAGAACAGAACAGCAACGTCATTGAATTGATATTAAATACAATAAATGATGATATTTTTATATACGACTACTGACTAGACGAGGTTTTGTCTGTACGCGTATAACTTCATGATTTTTGTATATATTAAACGCTGTTATAAGGGACATACTTTCCAAGAACAATCACTGTATCCATGCCGATTGTGTAACAAGTAGGTAGTTATATGGATCTTGGAAGTTTGTATCCGTAAAATGCAATTACATTATTATGAAAATAAATGTATAGGGGTGAGCTAAGTTATATACCTGTCTCGTTCTAATGCTTGATATTACCCGCATATTAACTGAGTGCTATCGGTCAATCTAGCAAAGTCATTGCTCTCCAACGAATTAAAACTAGTTTTGCTTTGTAGTTACTGCAAGAATAGTTCATCTTACACTAGAGAGTCTGCAAAGTCATCTGATTTAGTATATCTGTCTAATTCTACTTCAGCCAGCAAGCTAATTGCTTTGTAAGCTGTGTTTCAATTGAAGAGTAAGATAAGAGTGTAATTACAGGACGTAGAGACATATGTTACAGTTCTGATTTTTCCACAGACTCTTACGGACCTCAGGTTTAGATCCCGAGCTTGCGCTCTTTGCGCGGGTATTCTGCTGGGGTGAACTACCATAGCGTCATTTGTTTACGCAGCTTTTGCCGCGAAGCCGATAAAGGCATAACATTTTAACCCTTTTTTTATCTTGGAGAAAATCCCTTACCAGCCTGGCTCGAAGAAGGTGACGGGTACTGTGAAACTCCTACTCACTAAAAAGTCTAAGGTATTCTAAGGCCTATTGCTGGAGTCACGAGATCGTAATGATAGTCCATCGTGACTCCGGAGGCGTCGGCCCACTTTAATGTACCCTTCCTTTCGTTTTTAGGGTTCAGCCCCTTAAGATGCTAACTTCTCGGATAACGTCTTCACCCTTTTTTTATCTTGGAGATAATTCCTTATGGAGACCTGCCTGGCTCAAAAATGAGAGCGGGTACTCTCAGACTCCTACTCACTAATAACCCTTATGCTTATTTCTGGTTGACTCCAGGTGACTTCGGCGGCGTCGGCTCACTTTAGTGTACCTTTGACTTTGTTTTTCCGGTTCAGCTCCTTAAGAAACCAACTTCTCGTATAACATCTTAGCTCTACGGAATGCATGGGTAGCACGACCGTCACGACATATTCTCTATTATGACTTCGGCGGCGTCGGACCCCCTTCACTTTGTTTTTGAAGTTCAACTCCTTAAGAAAGCGTCAACTTCTTGGACAACGACTTAACTCTACATGCATGGGTAGCATGAGAGTCACGACATATCCTCCATCGTGACTTCGGCGGCGTCGGCCCCCTTACTTTGTTTTTGGAGTTCAACCCTTAAGAAAGCGCCAAATTCTCGGACAACGACTTAACTCTTCATGCATGGGTAGCATGAGAGTCACGACATATCCTCCATTATGACTTCGGCGGCGTCGGCCCCCCTTCACTTTGTTTTTGGAGTTCAACTCCTTAAGAAAGCGTCAACTTCTTGGACAACGACTTAACTCTACATGCATGGGTAGCATGAGAGTCACGACATATCCTCCATTATGACTTCGGCGGCGTCGGCCCCCCTTCACTTTGTTTTTGGAGTTCAACTCCTTAAGAAAGCGTCAACTTCTTGGACAACGACTTAACTCTACATGCATGGGTAGCATGAGAGTCACGACATATCTTCCATCGTGACTTCGGCGGCGTCGGCCCCCCTTCACTTTGTTTTTGGGAGTTAACCCCTTAAGAAAGCACCAACTTCTCGGGTAACGTCTTAACTCTACCACAACCACTTCGCACGACACAAACATTTGTATTCATGAGTACGATTTTTTGTATCCGTCGGGGTATTTTCTATGTATATTATGTATGTATTTACGAAAAAAAATATCTATGTATTTGTATCAGTTATATAGTACCCATAACACAAGCTTTAGCTAGCAAAACTTGATACTAGATGGCGTTGTGTGAATTGTCCTGAGATTATTATTATTATTTTGATGTATCTATATAACTTTGTCCCATAGGTATATAAAAAAAAGAAAATATTTAAAAGTCACCATGTCATGTAATCCTTGACCCATCGACCACTGCATGAAAAGTAACCGCAGAGATCTGGGCCAATGATTACTGAGCGGAATTTAATAGAATTAATTAAAATGAATGACGCTCGAAATAAACCTCATTATATGTACAACTAGTTCTGTCTCGCAGTTTCACCTATAACTAATTTATAATAGCTACATCGTATATATTCACATTTATGTATTGTGTTTGGTTTGCATTTCTTGTGATAGAAATAGAAATAATCTTTATTTAAATAAACTCCACACAAGCATTTTTGAATAGCCATATTTTTAAGTCTACCACTCATTTAGAATGCAGGTCATCATATGAAGATTGGGTAAGAAAGTTGTGTGTTGCTCTTTTGAATAAATGTTTCTTTTTAATAAATAGGCATGCGACAATCAACATAGAAACCGCTACACACTCATTCTTAGTGCAATCGGATAATATTGTCAGCGCTATGAATTTTAAGTTTTTTCTACAAAAACATTATTATTATTTACAAACTCTTCAATTTTATAATAACCATTTTCACAGAGAAAGTATTTTATACGACATTTGAATATTTCAGGCAGATTTAGAGCAGACTCTAGTAGTTTGTTGTAAAACGTTACGCAATTACCATAAAACGAATTACTAACTTTAGTTAAACGGTATTTAGGTAAAATCAGTTTGTTATTAACTTCTATTAAAAAGATCTATCTAAAGAGGTCTATCGTCGAATCCAACTCGGATAGGCAGCGTTCGGTAAGCTCGGATATATCTTTTCATCCAAATTACCGCAGTATCTCAAGACGAAGGTACGACCAATGTGTGTTGCCAGTGATGACTTACGGCACAGACACGTGGTCTGTAACTATGGGCCTCATGAATAAGCTCAAAATCACTCAGAGGGCGATGGAGAGGGCTATGCGCGGAGTTTTTCTGCGTGATCGAATTAAAAATGAGGAGATCGGCAGAAGAATAAAATAAACAAGAACAAAATTGCAAAACTGATGTGGCAATGGGCAGGGCACATAGTTCGTAGGACAGATGGCCGTTGGGGCAGTAAAGTCCTCGAGTGGCGACCGCGAAGATGAAGACGCAGAGTGAGAAGGCCTCCAGCAAGGTGGACCAACGATCTGGTCAAGATCGCTGGAAGGCATTGGATGCAAGCAGGGCAGGACCGATCGTCGTGGAGATCTGGGGGAGGCCTTTGTTCAGCGGTGGATTTCTGCCAGGCTGAGATAATAATGATGATGATGATGAAGCTTCTATTAGTGTAATCGCTAACTCTTTTGAAATTGTCTATATGTTTCCTGGCATACATGATATTTTCGATATGTATTGAGAAGCAACGGTGAGGATATTTGATTCTCTTAAAGCAATTTGATGATGATCTTAAAACAATTTATATGTTATTTTGATGATATTGAAAAATTCAAGAAAAAGACCTAATCCTACTTAACAACGTCCGTAACGCACTTGAAACTCCTCTAGTGTTGCAGGTGTTTATAAGCAGTGGTGATCACTTACCATCAGGTGAGGCACAAGCTCGTTTGTCCCGTACCACACATTATTTTTTGTTGTCTAGATTTGAACCCGCGAACTTTCAATATGAGTCAGTGTAAACGAATACGTAATGCTTTTATTTTCAGTCCAAATCATCCTTTTCAGTTCCACAAAGAAGTGAATGCGAAAATTCTTATATTATGAAACAAATTGCGCCAACTTCCTATTATGGCGCGACCACTTACTACGAAATCAAAGGCATTATTGAAGGTCGTCACGAAATTTAAATTCGTCTCGCGTACTAATGAAACTCCGAGGAAAGTACAATCTTTTTCTTGTTTTATTACAAAATGAGTAGGTATCTTTATATTTGGTGATTGTACGAATGGCTGTAGATTATTTATTACATCTGCAAAATAATAAAAATCCCATTTTATGTAACAGTAGCTGTGCCCGCGTGGAATAGCGATCCTGACTAAATAAAGAAACAATATTTAATAATCTAAGTTTAATAACAAAAAAAAGTTTCTTCATTCTAAATTAAAAAATGACGACTTTTCATACAAACTTTCATCCCCTAATTTAATTTAAATCCTTAAGGGATAACATTTTTACAAATATTCATTTACAACATACTGAAATCATCAACCTAAAAAATTTGTTTCAAGCTTCTAACTTTAAAAATAACAATACTACCTTTAATTTTCCATTTCAACCCTTAGATAGCGCTGTGTGAATTGTTTCATGTTACAATCCAATCAAATCAAAATATCTGTATTCGTGTAGGTCTATTACAGACTCTTATGATATGTCAATGTACTGACAAGAAACTCAGCTCTTACTCTTTTTAAATGACCTTTCAATATCTTCCTAATATTTTAAATGAATGTTTGTTATATGGATGTTTGTTACTCTTTCACGTAAAAACTACTGAACGGATTATGATGAAACTTTTTATAATGTAACTTAACCGACTCGACGACCCAGGACAGATGTGCCTGGCGATGAAAGACTAGGAGAGCCGACCCCAAATGAAATGGGAAATGGCTTGGCGAGAGAGAGAGAGAGAGAAAGATTCAATAACCTAAACCTGAAGGACACGGAAGTAACCGACTCGACGACCCAGGACAGATGTGCCTGGCGATGAAAGACTAGGAGAGCCGACCCCAAATGAATGGGAAATGCCTAGGAGAGAGAGAGAGAGAAAGATTCAATAACCTAAACCTGAAGGACACGGAAGTAACCGACTCGACGACCCAGGACAGATGTGCCTGGCGAAGAAAGACTAGGAGAGCCGACCCCAAATGAATGGGAAATGCCTAAGCGAGAGAGAGAGAGAAGGATTCAATAACCTAAACCTGAAGGACACGGAAGTAACCGACTCGACGACCCAGGACAGATGTGCCTGGCGATGAAAGACTAGGAGAGCCGACCCCAAATGAAATGGGAAATGCCTAGGCGAGAGAGAGAGAGAAAGATTCAATAACCTAAACCAAAATGCTACAAAAAAGTGTCATTGCTCTAGCTAGCAAAAATGTCGATTTTCCATACAAACTTTCATGTCCCCTTTCAACCTCTTACAACCCTTATTTGGCATTATACAGTAGCCTATGTCCTTTCTCAGGGTCTAATCTAAGTGTGTACCAAATTTCATTTAAATCGATTTAGTAGTTTTAGCGTGAAAGCGAGACAAACAGATAGATAGAGTTGCTTTAACATTTGTAATATTAAGTAAAGAAGTAAGGATAAGATACATCAGAATAAAAAATAGGCTATAAATGTGGGTGAAACCGGCGGGCACTAGTAGCTAGTTATTATTATAGATTGTTACATTTATTGTAGAACATGTTTCAGTATAAACATTGTACAGAAGGAATTGGTCGACTTCCATTAAAGAAAGCAAAATGAATTTTGTACATCTGCTGTTTCTCACAGACCGCCTGCATTGTGCTTTGATAAATTAATGGCCGACAGAGTATTGTAATTTTAACTGTAAATTTCTATTTAGTAATTACAGTGAAAAATTACTTATAATTAAATAATACTTGATGGGCGTATGGAAATATTAAAAGCGTAGTAACTAAGTGGAGTTATTTATTGATTACATTTTAATACCCGAAGCGCTAATCGTATTTATAACTAGCTGTACACGAGACTTTAACTTTATTTATCTAAAATAAAATATTTTTTTCTGAATTAAAAGTAGCCTAAGTTACTAATACTTGTTACTTGTTAAAAAAATCTCATCAAAATCGGTCCAGCCATTTCAGAGATTAGCCGGAACAAACAGACAGACAGTCAGACAGGCAAAAATTGTAAAAAAAGTTAATGTTGTGTATGTACCGTATTTATATTCATATGCATGTAATAAAAAACGGTTATTTCAATATTACAAACAGAATCTAATTTTATTTATACGTATAGATTGCTATTTTAAGCAAGATAATTAGTAAGTGGAGTTTTTTATTGATTTTATTTAATACCAGAAGCGTTAATGGCATTTCTGATTGGTATTAATAAGTGTTTTAAACAGGGTAATGGTTGGAAAGCTTGGAAATAGAGTAATAAATAATAATAACTCTAGACAATTGACACAGCAGTAAGCAGAGCTTGTTGCTTACGATGGGACTAGATGGCGATAGAGTAGTAGACAACTGATAGATAACTTACTATCTGCATTAAAAAAAATACCTTACTGTCTTGTAATAAGTGCTTTAAACGAGTGATTTATAATTATCATCCCACATATTGATAATTAATATCCGAGAATAAATAAATAAATAATAAAGAGAAGAGAAAGACATACAGCGACGTCTAGTCCCATCGTAAGCAGATCTTGTATTATGAGTACTAGACAACTGATAGACAACTTAGTATCTGCATTTAAAAAAAATACCTTACTGTCTTGTAATAAGTGCTTTAAACGAGTGATTTATAATTATCATCCGAGATATTGATAATTAATATCCGAGAATAAATAAATAAATAATAAAGAGAAGAGTAAGACATACAGCGACGTCTAGTCCCACGGTAAGCAGAGCTTGTGTTATGAGTACTAGGCAACTGATAGACAACTTAGTATCTGCATTAAAAAAAATACCTTACTGTCTTGTAATAAGTGCTTTAAACGAGTGATTTATAATTATTATTCGAGAATAAATAAATTAATAATAAAGAGAAGAGTAAGACATACAGCGACGTCTAGTCCCACGGTAAGCAGGGCTTGTGTTATGAGTACTAGACAACTGATAGATAACTTACTATCTGCATTAAAAAAAATACCTTACTGTCTTGTAATAAGTGCTTTAAACGAGTGATTTATAATTATTATCCGAGAATAAATAAATTAATAATAAAGAGAAGAGAACGACATACAGCGACGTCTAGTCTCACGGCAAGCAGAGTGGTACGTGATGATGCGGCAGATCGTAGGTGATGTTGGCTTCAGCAGATTACGGGTTGTATAAAATGATAGAATTCGCTTGATTTCTTGAATTTAATTGGTAAATACTGTGATAAATTATAATTTTGTTGGAGTGAACAAAGTACGTTAGATCGATCGATTGATATTTTAAGTCTGTTAGATTACGTTGCATATTTAAATTGGATGGGTGTGCGCTCCAATCAGAACGCTCCTTTTGTGTTGCGTTTTGTTGCTGCTTGGTACGCGACACAGAGTTTATGTTGTGGGTACTAGACAACTGGTATAAATAATAATAATAATAATAAATACCCCTGGACAATTAACACAGCGCCATCTAGTCCCGATCTAAGCAGAGCTTGTGTTGTGGGTACCAGACAGCTCATATACATACTTACATAATTTTTTTGTCAATATACACCTGATATAAAATATCCAGATCAGAAATTTGATGAAACTTTGCAATAAACTACAGTAATTTTTCTATTTACTATTTGTCTTATTCCCTTTCTTCTGTGTACACAGTAAAGTTTATTATTATTGTTATAGTTTATACATCAGAATAACAAATAGGTTATAATTACAAAAAAAATATGTAAATTGAACGAAATCATTACATAGTATAAAATAAAGTCGCTGTCGCTGTCTGTCCGTCCCTATGTATGCTTAAATCTTTAAAACTACGCAACGGATTTTTTAAATAAATAGAGTGATTCAAGAGCACCCGTACATGTACACCCGTGCGAAGCCAGGGCGAGTAGATGTATTGTTTGATAGTTAGCTATATTACAGTAAAGTTTCATCAAAATCCGTTCAGTAGTTCTTGCGTGAAAAGTAAGAATCATCTATCCATACATACTTACAAACTTCGCTATTAATATTAGTGAGTTTATCACTCTATTATTATACATTGGTTAATTCACAAATCATTTTACAAAAGAGGAAGCTTCAAATCAGTATTATCTTTAAGCTCATTAGCATATGTCAATGAACGTTTAAGACACGGAAATGCAAACGTTGGACTGTAGAAATAAGAAGACACTACAAAAAGTAACATTAATCAAAATGATACCATATAAAAAAATGAGCCAACAGCGGAACATCCATCTCAATGGGAACAAACAAACAACGGCGGCTCGTCTAAAAACGAAATCTTTAAAAAAGTATCTAAATTCAACTCGGAACGCCCGGGGTAGCCATCGCGTGAGATGTACAAATTACAGCGAAATGAAAAACTTGAAACAACTGAAGAAAGCTTTTATTTTTAGAGGGCTACAGATTATATAAATCGTAAATACAATTTATTTGGCCTGTCCCTGTGTAGAACCTTAAATGCTGATCATGCACCACTCTCAAGAGCACTCCGTCTGCTTAATGAGTTATATATTATTTTTCCACTTGACCTATTTAATTGTACTGCCACAGAGTTTCACAGAGGGTATATTTATTATATTTCGCTATTAGTATATTTCTAGATTATTGATATTATTGTAATTTGTATAGTTGCTGTTTTTATTTTTTATTATTTTTAATTTCTTTTTCTTTTTTTTTTTTATGACCTTATTGTTATCATTATTATTATTATTAATGTGTGTATTGCATACGTTTTATTCCTTAGTGAGTGCATTGGTATTGTACTGTAATACACACTGAGAGCATGTAATTTTATAAATAAATAAATAAAGAGGCTTTTTATATAGAAATGTTTAAGCACTCGGACAGTTCAGCGTTTAAAAGTATTGTTGTTATTGAAATTGAGAAGGTAGCAAAATTAAATAGCTTATGGTGTATTGTATATATATAATAATAATCTTTTTTATACCACGTAGGAGGTAAACAAGCATACGGCCCATCTGATGGTAAACGGTTACCGTAGCCTATGAACGCCTGAAACACAAGGGGAACTCGTGAATGGGTGTTGCTTAAGGGACTAGACTATTCGAGTTATGGGTACTGATTAGACTACTTTTCACAAAAGTGCAATAGCATATGCTGGTGGGCACTATTCTCCTAAATCTGAATTTCAAATTGAATGTGTTTTATTATAAACATGTACAAGCTCATTTAAAAAGAATAAGAACTAAGTTTCTAATCAGTTCTTCACTCAACACTTCGAAGTAACAATAGATTTGACATATCATAAGAGCCTGTAATAGACCTACATGAATATATTTAATATATTTCGATAAAATTTGAATATATTGATATACACGTGTTGCATACAAAACATACAAAATTTGTATATTTATCAAGAATAATTAAATAAAAAAAAATGTCTTTATTCATGTATGTCTATTACAGATTCTTATGATATGTCGAATCTACCGTCAGTTCTGAATGATTTCGAGACGAGAAGAACTGACAAGAAACTCAGCTCGTATTCTTTTCAAACAAATGTTATACATGTTTATAATATTACAGATTCAAATTTGGGAGAATAGAGTGACCACCAGCATATGCTATTGCATATTTATTAATATTTTTCATATATGTTTATTATTGGGTTCCGTCGCTAAGAAAATGTATGTGACGTAAAGGGAACCCTAGATATCGACACATCTTCATCTCAAGCCTCTTAAAATTGGAGTGCACACCTCATTTACCTAACAAATCTTGCGTCACAATCCCCACTCGCTCCCCCTCCATCTTACATTGATTTGGTGAAGACAAAGACACCAAACTGTGAGAGATATAGCTGAAGTTATAATATTCTGTTGGGTTTATTGTAGTCGTTATATATAGTACTAGATGTTCCTTTACGTACTTTTCGTACTTTATTTTTCTAAAATAAAAGTAGCCTAAGTTACTCCTTATTACATCATATACCTGCCAAAAAATGTCCTTGCAAAATCGGGCCAGCCATATAAGAGATTAGCCGGAACAAACAGACCGACAGACAGACAGCCAAAAATTGTAGACAATGTTATTTTGGTGTATGTATAGTATTTATATTCATATGCATGTAGTAAAAACGGTTATTTCAATATTACAAATAGACACTCCAATTTTATTTATACATATAGATAGAAATATTAGTTAAACTTTATAAATGTATAATTTTTTTATTTATAACTAGCTGACTCGTCAAACGTTATGTTGCCTGTTATATGCATATAATTAAATATCGCTATTAAAAAATAGGGGTTGATGGTAGAAGGGTGAAAATTTAGGTGTATTTTTAATGCCACGTCATAAAAATTAAGTCCAAAATAATATATATGAAATTTTATATCCATATTCAATATATCTAATAAGTTAGGGGTGGACATCCCTTATCACTTAGGGATAAGAAAAATAGATAGTAGCCGATTCTCAGATCTACTGAATACGCATATAAATTTCATAAAAATCGGTCTAGCTGTTGGTCTGGTAAAGAAGTATGGTAACTAACATTATGTTAACTATCGTGTGACGCACCATTAATTAAAAATGGTAAAGTCAATAATCATGTAACCTGAAACGGAACGTCAGAGGCCAGAGCCAAAGTAATCTATGTGACATTGACAAGTGGATGACAGATGATTGAACGTAGGCAGCGGGAGTTTTGGAGCGAAAGTGTTTATATTATTATAAAAACAAATAAGAGATAGGTAATTGTGAATATTGTAGGATTGAGGTGTTTCTGAGGTCACTCTATTCTCCCAAATTTGAATTTTAATAACTGTATTTATCATAAACATGTTCCACTATTATTTGAAAAAAATTACGAGCTGAGTTTCTTGTCAGTTCTTCTCATCTCGATATCATTCCGAACTGACGGTAGATTTGACATATCATAAGAGTCTGTAATAGACCTACATGAATAAAGATATTTTGAATTTGAATTTCTCTCCCTGACCAACCGGCATTACGCCTAAGTCGTCAGGATACTAGTGATTTTAAAAATTATGACACGAGAATTTTATATATTTATGTAAAATATATAAAATTCACAAGCTCCCAGCGCCGTTCATAAACTAACCAGATCTTGTGTTTCGAGTACCAAACAACTGATGTTATCTAACAGTTGTTTAGTACCCATAACTAAAGCTGAAACTACCAAGAACTGAGTTTCACAATCACTCTATCAGTTGTTACTGTTCTTGTCAGTCCTTCTTGGCTCGAAAGTAAATTCTGAACCGACGGTATATGACTGTATAAACTATGTATTACTTTAGTAATAAACCTGTATGAATAAAGATATTTTGATTATATTTGATAGAAATACTTATTTTTTTTTATTTTCAATAAATAATTACTTTCACGAAAAAACAAACAATCATTGTAAATCATTGCTGCACATCGAGGCAGCGTGCTCAAGATACTGGCAGCGTTGCCTCTTTGAATGGCCATACTTAGCCTCTGGGCAAAGTAGCTACCAGCTCTCGGGTCACAAGTAACCTCGATGAGCCACGCTGAAATGCTCATCAAAAATAATTTTGCTTCCGAGCTCCATAGGCCCAACGTCTCCACGGCAAATGGCAAAATCCAATACGACCCCTCGAGATTGTACTTGTGCCTTTTTGAAGTTGCAACCTGTGTTGCTGCCGTGCCAAGATGAGAGGACAATCCAAACACATAACTTGGTACTCGATGGTTTTATATTATTTAGTTTAACCTTGAACTTTTTAATAACATCAAAGGAATACGTAATAATGATAAATTGTGTAATTTTCCGGCTAAAACTGCTATGTCGTGTAATAGTATTTTAGGAATGGGACCTAGAATATATAATAATCTTCCAAGGGCATTAAAATCTATTGGTAGTATCCATCAATTTAAAACTGCTCTTAGAAATATACTGATTGGTAAAACTTACTACACGGTTGGTGATTTCCTGACTGATACATTGACGTTAAGACAATTGATTAATGACTATCGGTATGATGACGTAGTACAGTAATTTTATTTCATTAAACATTAATTGTACTTACAATTTGAAATTTTGCACACCTCTTACGCGGTTAATGGATCTCAACAGCATATTTTTAACACCTTATTGTTTACCTACATTTGGCAAATAAAGTATTATTATTATTATTATTTTCGGTGTGGAATCTTGACACGACCAAACCGCCGATGCATCAAGGTTTCCGAGCTGTTCATTATTATTATTATAGCCTTTATTGAGATCGAACTTATACATTATTTTAAAACAAACATAAAGCTTTAAAACTTAAAACGAAATAATTATTCTTGAAGACGTCCGCGCCGCGATATTCAGACAGCCCAAAAACCTCGAAATGAAACACCACATACGAGGGAAAGAGTATAATGATATCAAAAATGGTATTACAAAATACTGAATAATATTTTTTTTTTCGGACTACTCTAATGCTGTTGGCCGTACCTGGCCTTTACAGCTTCACCGGACGTTATGGGGCGAGTGCAGATGGCACTCCAAACCCGCGGAAGGACTTATGGAGCGGCTGAAGGCCAACTCCTGCCCGACGGATACGACTTTAGTCTGAGGGCACCACTAGGGGTTCGAACCTCTGCTCAGGCCGTCGTAATTTCGATCCCCGTTTGAATTGGACGGGGGATCGATCGGAGGGGCGCCCGGGGGCGCCGGTGTGGAGCGCCCGGGCGCGCGCAGGCGCCCGGTTGAATGCGCGATATTGTGTGTTTGAGGTCGTCGTCTTCGCCGGCGAGGACGGTGTCGTGTGTGTGTGTGTAAAAGTGTGGTCGGATTGAATAATAAAATTTTACAATCGTGTATATCAATCGATGAAAACGAAATAATATCGAGTTTCAGAAATCTAACAGCGCCATCTAGTATTCATTTCGGAACTAAATTACTTTACGTAATTAACATATTGTAAATGTTTAGGCTACAGTATATTATCCTAAGTCATAAGAAGATATGATATTTTATATTGTTATAAATACATTTCAGGACAGACCATTGAACTTCACTTGGCACACAGACCATTGAATCAATGTATCCCATACGTCAATATGATAATGTATCACATACACACGTGGCATCTCATACTGAACATTTCTCTAGTTTCCGCGGGACGTAAATATTTTTTTATGAAGACGTACGTAATGTACCGGTCTGGGTGTTTGACCCATTACTTCTTCAGTTAGGATGAGATGTAAATATGTTTTTTGCTCAAAATAGAGATCCATCTCAGATGTGTATTATACATTACAAATATTGTTTTGCACACAAAGAGTGAGAATCTAAAGATCTCATCTCTTTTGTCATAGAATCAACAATCAAGGTATATATCATAATATTAAACTCGGCTATCATTTCACATTTATGTTTTTGATGGGATAACACTTAACATGAGTTACTTTGTTGGCAGAATACCAGCATTTCTGCAGTATAATCTATGGCAGCTGAGTGGATGCCCACTGGCCATTAGTGTTGTACATATATTTACATAAACTAACCATATTTTAATGAAAATCAAAATTATATATTCCCTCCCAAAGGATCAGTGCCTTATGTAATTTAATATGCTAATGCATTTAATAATATTCGACCTTTTCTTCTTCAAGATCACAGGTAACGTCTTAACATAATGGAATCCTTAAACACACTGGTGAATACGGCGTCGGTGGTCTAGCGGTTTAGCACACAGCTTTCTCGGACTTACGTCCGATGGTCGCGGGTTCAAATCCTCACACGGTTTGATTCATTAGTATGATTGTTTGTATCGGTCTTAATTTACAAAAGAACAATCTAAGTATTTCTATCAGTTGTCTAGTACCCATAATACAAGCTCTGCTTACTGTGGGACTAGATGGCACTGTGGTAATTGTTCATGTTCATTTATTTAGTTATTGCTAGCACGGTTTCACCAGCGTTAAATTCTGTTGCATACGCTATATTTACTGTAAAGTTTCATCAAAATCCGTACTCACAAACTTTATAATATTAAGCGTTTATAATATGACTAGCTACTCACCCCAGCTGAGGCCGGGTGTACATGCATTATACATATAAACCTTCCTCTTGAATCACTCTATCTATTAAAATAACCGCTTCAAAATCCGTTGCTTAGTTTTAAAGATTTAAGCATACATAGGGACGGACAGACAGCGACAGCGACTTTGTTTTATACTATGTAATGATACTTCATTATTATTACAAGGCGCACTTAATTTTTTCTAAAGATTCAAATTAAAAAACTGCTAGCTGAACCTGCAGAGGCTGTTTTACAATATAAATTAAAATCGCAATTAAAAAATAGGGGTTGATGGTAGAGGGATGAAAATTTAAATAGATGATAATAATTAAGATAAAGATTTATAATACAGGTAAACAGATATTTCGGCAGAGAAATAAATAAATATGAAAATTCAGCGAAATATAATGATAAACATAAACACCATATCCAATATGTTGGATTGTCCACTTCAGGGGCTCTGGATATCGCTGCATTGCTGCGGACCCAGGGCTTCTGGACGTACAAAGACATAAATATAAATATATGAATTAAATGTATAAAATTGTAATTTACTAACATAGTTTATAAGTTGTTTACTAATATAGTATGGATGGATAAATATCCGAAAGAATAGAATAGAATAGAATAGAAAATCATTTATTCAAATAAACTTACATTGAAGCACTTTTGAATAGTCATTACATTTTTTTTAATCTACCGCTCGTTCGGAAAGCTGTCTCATCACAAGAAGAACGAGCAAGAAACTTGCGTGTTGCTCTTTTAAATAATTTTATTATTACTTTACATTTTTAAGTTTAAGTGTGTGAATACAAACCACCAATTAGCACTAATTCAATTAAATACTCAAAAAGAAAAAAAATTGAATACATAACCAACTGGTTAAACAATTAATAAGAGGAAATCAGTCATAGTGATTAGAGCAGACCAGTCCCTACAAGCAGCACCCGTTCACGAGTATGACGGATGAATGGAAAATAAATGGAATAATAATATATCAAGGAAATTTGACGTAGACGAAGTTGTGCGCGTGAGCTAGTCTTATATTATGCAACTGCAGATATAAAAAAGTCTATTAAGAAAAAGCTCGCGATGATACAAATAAATTGAGATAAATGCCCTCTCACACGGAAACGCGTAAAGTTTACAGTCCTGGGACAGTAAAGAGAGGGAGTGAGGGCACCTTTTTACCTTTCCCTACAAAATAGATTGGGATTAAATTTCCTGAAAGCGAGTTCCCGATGCCTACTTGCATAATGTCTCTGAGATGGTTAGTCATAAAACGAAAATAATCAAAGTTTTTAAAGACAGTTTTATGACGTTAAGATATATTTTAATACTTTATTTGACGGCCTCGTTGGTATAGCGGTTTAACACATAGCTTTAATTCCGATGGTCGTAAATTCGATTACATGCGCCGTGCAAATATTTATGACTATGATTGTTTGTATCGGTTTGGATATATTCAAATGTATCAATTGTGTAGTATCCATAACACAGAATCTGCTTACCGTGGGACAAATAGGTGCTGTGTGAATTATCCAGAGATTAGCTATTAGCTATTAGCAGGGGCGGATGTAACTAAGGGGTTTTGGGCAGCAGCCCAGGGTCCCGATGATATAAAGAGCCCCCAGTTCCCACTGAAACGATATTTAGAATATAAAAAAATATCTAGAATGTTAATCATAAGGTTGGCAACCCTGAGATCAATCAACCCATGCACTCTCGTTCGCGTCTATCGAAAGGAACGGGAAAGGTCGGTGTATTTTATTAATTGAGTGATATAATTAGGGATCCAGCACATATACATTCACCATCCACATTCATATGTAACACCTTCCTTAAAATATTATCTTCTCCAACGGATTATTAACGTGAATATGGCATTAGAAAACAAATGGTATATAAAAATAGAACGTCAAAATATACAATTCAAAAATATATAAAAAACTTATAAAAACTATCAAAAAGTTTCGGGCAAGAAGTGCGGGCAAGTTCCAACAGGGTCTGAAGGTAATTGCTTGTAAAATTAATTGTCTCATCCTGAAATACGGGGTTGAACAGGTGATATATTAAGGGGTACAAAATTTCTTTACTATATTAGGTTAATAATAATCTCAGGATTATTATAATCTATAATAATCACAGAGCCAGGTCAGGACAATTCACACAGCGCCATCTCGACCAAAGTTATGCTAGCTAAATCTTGTGTTATGGATACTAGATAACTAATACAAATACATAGATACATTTTTTTTTCGTAAATACATGCATATTGTACATAGAAAATACCCAGACCGATACAAACAATCATACTCAGGAATACAAATGTTTGTGTCGTGCGAGGAATTGAACCCGCAACCATCGGATGTAAGGTGGTGTGCTAAATCACTAGACCACCGAGGTCGTTGTCGTCGTCGTAAGTAATTGTTATTAGCAAAATTGTTTTTTTTCTTTGAAAATAAGTTATTATATTTATTGTACTCGAGACTTCGTCTGCGTGGAATTCAACTTTATTTTTCTAAAATAAAAGTGGCCTAAGCTACTCCTTATTACATCAGCTACCTGCCAATAAAAGTCCCGTCAAAGTCAGTCCAACCATTTCAGAGATTAGCCGGAACAAACAGACAGAAGGACAGACAAAAATTGTAAACAATAATATTTTGGTGTATGTACCGTATTTATATTCATATGCATGTAGTAAAAAACGGTTATTTCAATATTACAAACAGACACTCCAATTTTTTTATATGTCCTTGTACAAATATACTTATACTTAAAACTATGTGTAGACATAGTGTCCTATATAAACTATAAGTGTATACCATAGAATTTCATACTTCTCCGTCTGTCCGTCGCAAATTTCGTAAACAGAAATAAAGCTTTTGCTTTATGTATTAATATATAGATAACTAGCTACTTGCCCTGGCTTCGCACGATTGTACATGTATTATATATACAGAATAAAGCATTTCACTTATTTATTTATTACCATCGAGCCATGCCAACTTCGCACGAATGCATTCATATAAAATAAATTTCTCGACTTATTCTAGGTATACCATAAACACGCATTGTATAAACCTTCCTCTTGAACTTTCTCGCTCTATCTCTTAAAAAAAACCGCTTCAAAACCCGTTGTGTAGTTTTAAAGATTTTAACATACATAGAGACGGACAGACAGCGACAGCGACTTTGTTTTATACTATGTAATGGTAATAATTACAATTATAATAATAATTAGGGTGAATACAATCATCACCAGTATATGCTATATTTGCCATTTTATTTACATATAAAAAAATTACGGTCTCGGTGTTCTAGTCATTAAGCATACCGAGTTATATCTGATGATCGCGGGTTCAATTCCTCGCACGGTGCAAACTTTTTTATTCATGAGTATGATTATTTGTCTGGGAATATTTATCTGGGTATTTTACATGTATAATATGTATGTATTTACAAAAACTATGTATTCATATCAGTTTTTAGTACCCAAGCTCTAGATAGCTTAACTTGGGACTAGATGGCGCTGTGTGAATTGTCCTGAGATATTATTATTATATAAAAAATTGCATGTCACGTCTGTGACATCATAATCTGTAACAATAAACTTTGAACATGCGACTTGAGATCAATAAAACATTCACGAGAGATCACGATGGCAGTTACACTTCTCATTTGTCTTTTTTATGATTCTTTTTGTAAGTAAAAAAAAATATTTAATTAAGTTTCTGAAACGAGTGTTTTTGCCGTAACGCTGAATTGACGCTAAAAGATTTATAGCGTCAATATTCTCAGGTTTGTAATGTCACAAACGCCAAGATCGATCGTTGTGATGGAAGCAGTTTTCTGTCCAAAAAACAGTTTCAAACTGGACTTAACTAAGTTTCTATATATATTTCCATATGAATGTTGGTCATCATCATTACATAGTATAAAACAAAGTCGCTGTCGCTGTCTGTCCGTTCCTATGTATGCTTAAAACTTCAAAACTACGCAACGGATTTTAATGGCCTCCAGCAAGGTGGACCGACGAACTGGTCAAGATCGCTGGAAGGCATTGGATGCGAGCAGCGCAGGACCGATCGTCGTGGAGATCTTTGGGGGAGGCCTATGTCCAGCAGTGGACGTCTTCCGGGCTGCGATGATGATGATGATGATGAGATCTCGTGATTTTCTTAATTTTTCGTATAAATAATGACCGTGTCATATTGAAAGAAAGCATAAACTTACCAGTTATATACGTATCACATATAAAAAATATATTTATTCTTATAGATTTTCTCTTTCTTTTGCGTCTAAGCCCCTGATTACTACTAATATATTGCAAATATCAAGTGAATGTAATATATACCTAATATATAATAACAGGACGCGAGGTTTAGCAAAAATATAAGGTTCTTGCAGATGGGCGGTTTTTTTCCCGCGCTTTTCTACGCCCGTTTAGACATAAGTGCTTTACGCGCGTTTTTTTGCACTGCGACCATTGGAAGTACATAGACTGTCATTATTGAGAAAGTCACAAAATTATGAGCACCCCGGGTGAATCTGGGGCGCGTCACTAGCTCACCATAAGATGCGCTTGACAAAAAGAATCATAGTCATTATTTATTTATTTGGTCAAAAAACATAGTACAAAATATATCTGTTAAATTAATGTGTGGTACGAGATTTGTGATTAAAGATTTAATTTAAACTAATACAGTAACATATTAAATGTAAACAACTACATTATAATTATTATTATTACATAGAATAAAACAAAGTCGCTGTCGATGTCTGTCCGTCCCTATGTATGCTTAAATCCTTAGAACTACGCAGATTTTGAAGCGGTTTATTTTTAATAGGTAGAGTGATTCAAGAGGAAGTTTTATCTATGTAATACATGTACACCCGTGCGAACTCGCGTGCGGGGCAAGTAGCTAGTTAGTTTACAAAAAAACTAGTTACTCACCCTGGCATCACACGGGTGTACATGCATAAAACTTCCTCTTGAATCACTCTGTCTATTAAAAAATACCGCAACAAAATCCGTTGCGTAGTTTTAAAGATTTAAGCATACATAGAGACGGACAGACATCGACAGCGACTTTATTTTATACTATGTAATGATAATGTGTGTGAGAGAAAAATTGTGTGTGTGTGTGTGAGAGTGAAAGAGAGAGTGTATGTATGAATGTATGTGCGCGCTGATTACGGTCCGTTGGTGCGTTTAAAAACGTGTTTTCCGCGTTGAAAAATCGCAAATCTGTTCTGGCCTAAAATATCTTATATAAGATTTGCGTTTTTTCAAGTGTATATAAATGTAAAGACTACAATATCTACGATCTACAAGAACATAATATCTCAGAACGTAAACATAACACAATTATTATTAACCGTCTCACAAGAATGGGACATATTATACATAAATATTTATATAGAATAGAAAATCATTTATTCAAATAAACTTAATTTACTTTTGAATAGATATATCGTTTATTGTGTGTTGCTCTTTTAAATAATCCTTGTAAGTTTCACACACAATACTGTTCAAATATATCAGAATAGACAATACATAAGCAGCACTCGACATAGCCATCACTGCGCTCGACCATATTTTACAAAATTGTGTTGGACATTTTATGTGTGATCATTCCACACGACCACGTCACATACAAAAAAAATGATCGAAGCTCATAAGGATGCGTGGAACATTGTATCAAGGAAAATTAAAAAACACTGATTTTTTGCTATATACTATCATCTATAAATTCAGGGTACGTGAATTTATATAATAATTAAAATAGATATATAAAATAAAAATTGGTGAATGTACATAATACGACATAAGGTTTACAAAATTGTGTTATTATGTGTGATAATAAAAATAATGTGGAACATTGTTCAAGAACAAAACATTGATTTTTTGCTAATTTGATATAATTTTAAATAAAAATTGGTGACTGTCTGTGCGGTTTGTGTATAATAAAAATAATGTAAATAGTTCAGAGTATAATTTGATATAATTTTAACTAAGTGGTAAGGATTAAACGAGAAAAAAGAAGTGAACGGTTAATAGTGAACGATTTTAGTGTAATATATTTGTAAATGTTTTTTATTTATTCACTTCACTAGAAATTGGCATCGAAGCGTGAGATATGGAGTTCCGGAGTTGTATCCTGATTGAACTATTAATAGTAATTTTTATTATACATTTTATGGCTTGCGCGTGAAATTAAAAAAAATTAAAAAAATATACAAGGTACATTATTCAACCTCGAGGACGTAGCTGAAAATCAGTGTTTTGCTCTTTGAGTGATTCTCCACACTGAGCTATGTACCAATTTTGTATTGCTGTAGCACACACATGCAGGTTTACCCTTTATTGAATTGTTATATTGTAGGTACTTGTCATTTGATGTTGTAATTAAGCCTGTATGTGTGTACTAAGATACAAATAAAAACTATTATCTATCTATCTATCTATCTATCTATCTATCTATCTATCTATCTAAATTTATAGCCTATGTGTTATTCTGATGTATACGCTATATTACTGTTAAAGTTTTATAAAAAATCGTTCAGTAGTTTTTGCGTGAAAGAGTAACAAACATTCATCCATCCATACTCACAAACTTTCGCTTTTATAATATAAGTAGCATAGAATATATTATTGAACACGATATATATGAGAATTTTTTACAAAGAAATTATTTATATAATAATAATAATAATCTCAGGACAATTCACACAGCGCCATCTAGACCCAAGTTAAGCTAGGTAAAGCTTGTGTTATGATTACTAGATAACTGATACATATACATAGATATTTTTTTTGTAAATACATACATCTTATACATAGAAAACACCCAGACCGATACAAATAATCATACTAATGAATACAAATGTTTGTAGCATGCGAGGAATCGAACCCACGACCATCGGTCGTAAAGCGGTTTGCTAGACCGCTAGACCACCGAGGTCGTCATATATATTGTGTTTAACAAAAGTTTATTATAAAATATAATTATTATTTATATTATTTTTTCGAAATGTTAGTGACTCGAAAATAATAATATTTTGATATCTTTGGATTTAAACAAACGAAGGGCTTCAGTGGTCTAGCGATTTAGTACATCGGTTTACTTCCAGTAGTCGCGGGTTCGATTCCTCGTACGGTGCAACATTTGTATTCATGAATATTCTATATATATTATGTATGTATATAAAAAAATGTAGCTATGTATTTATATCAGTTGTCTAAGACAGAAATAACACAAACTACAAACACAAAAGGTGGACTTACCAACTAACAAAGTGGCGGGGACCGACAGGAAAAAGGCGAGTAGGTCGACAGAGAAAGAGATGGTCTGATGACATTAAAGAAGTGGCCGGGGAAAACTGGATGAGCGTGGCTGTGAATAGAGGGAAATGGAACAAGTTGGAGGAGGCTTTTACCCACATGGGACCATATATATAAAGAAAATAAATTAATCCTAACTTAAAATATTAGTTATAATTGTAATATATGGACAATAAAGCTTTAATAAAAAAAAAATAATAAATAATGTATTTATATCAGATGTCTAGTAACACAAACTCTGCTTAGCAAAGGACTGGTTAGCGCTATGTGAATTATCCAAGAAAAAAAACTAAACTGCGGTTTCCCTTTCAGTCCTGTACACAATAGTACGCATTAGATTAGAGACTGAATTTGAAGTAACGCCGTTCTGTTTATAATTAGAATTTCTCGAGCATTATTAAAATGGAAGTCTTTATCTAGAAGGAAATAGGAATCGATTAATCCACCGCGCAAAATACAGCGGCACATCCCTAATTCGGTTGTGTCATTGGAGTTCTTATGTGTGCCTTAAGTCACAGGAGGCGGCGACACGCCAATGTGGATATTGTTTTTTTTTTAATTATAATGGAATGGTGCACCCGCCTGCGCTAACGGTTTACGCTGGCGGGGACCAGTGGAAGATGATAAGATGAGCATGAGGTCAGGTCAGTTAGCCCATTGTGACAAATTCATCAGTAATTAGAAATGTACACTCGTGTATCTTCTAAATTTGAGGTACTGATAAAGTAATAAAAAAAATGTTTACCCTTATCACTTAGGGTTATAAAAAATAGACAATCTAATCACAAACCTACTGAGTATATATATAAAACTAGCTTTTCTCCGCGGCTTTGCTCGTGTTAATTTATCCCCTTAGGGGTGTAATTTATCAAAATCCTTTCTTAGGGGATGCCTACGTCATAGTACCTTTATGCGTGCAAAGTCTCAGCCCGATTGGTTTAAAATTGATAAAGATTCATACAAAGTTTCATCCCCTATTTCATCCCCTTGGGGGTAGAATTAATCAAAATCCTTTCTTAGCGGATGCCTACGTCATAACATGTACCTGCATGCCAAAGTTCAGCTTAATCCGTCCAGTGGTTTAGGCTGTGCGTTGATAGATCACTATGTCAGTCAGTCACCTTTGAGTTATATATATTTAAATATCGTCAAATTGGGTTATGCCGTTTCAGAGAAGTATTGCAACTAACACTGTACCACGAGAATATTTATGTATTAATATTTTTTCGCTCAATATTTGTTGGTAGATTTATTAATAACAAAATATCCATATTATAAAATCAATTAAACTTGAAGTAGTTAGTTAATAATCGAATTTCACGACATAACTCAATTTTGTATTCAACACAAAATGTTATACATGGCGGACTTAATGCCTGATGGCATTCTCACCATTCAACAGTCTACCAGTCAACAGTTTCAATTCAATAATTGATATCAAATATTGTGATATTTTTTTTCACAGATTTTCTACTCGTACATTCTAGAATCGCTACCGCTTGTAATTTAAACATAGACTAAATGTGTTCCCACCCTGACTCGTTTCAAAGGCGAAATCGACAAAGTGGCTATTAACCTCATTATGGGTTCCGTTCACATGTGGATTTTATTTCTTTCAAACCTACTTCCGTTACTCGTACACCTATTAGCAGTTTCAAATGGAGCAATACGTTGTTGGAGCATGTGCCTATCTCTAAATACCTTACCTTTAATGTACAAGTAACTTTTACCCGCGGCTTTGTCTAAATTATCATGATCGATTGGTATTAAAAGTAGCTTATGTTCTTCTCTATTCTAAATGTATGTATATTTATGCCTATCTCTAAAAATCTTACCTTTAATTAAAAGTAAAATTTTTTTTTTTTTTCGACAATTTGTTTTTTATATTATTTTTATTATGTGGCATAAAAAATACGTTCAATCCTAAACTTTCACCCCTCTATCACCAACCCCTATTTTTTAATAGCGATATTAATTAATCTGGCAAAACAACGTCCGCTGGGCCAGTTAGTATATAAATATTAGGCTACTCGTCCCGGCTTCGCGCGGTTGTAAATGTATTATATATATAAACCTTCCTTTTAAATCACTCTATCTATTAAAATAAACCGCTTCAAAATCCGCGTAGTTCTAAACATTTAAGCATACATAGGGACGGACAGACAGCGACAGCGAAACGAAAGTTATATCTTAACGAAAATAGCATTGTAATATTGTAGAAACAATATCGCAAATATATAATCCATCGTATAACATCAGTATTATCAGCGAACTAAAAGCAAATTAATACAACGTAAAGGACGTACACGATGAGACAAAGCCCGCATTTTTACGACTCGTCGATCTAGAAAATTAATACAAACTGATCGTAGTAGGCAGTATTGTTTATTGTTTGTGTTATGGCTGGTAAATGGAGAAGTACTTTGTTAGGTGATATCAGAATTGTTTTGTTTAGATCATTATTATTCAATTGTAATATCTCACTACTATTCAATTTTCAGCGCCATCTAGTCACAAGCTAAACATGTAGTGGTTGAGTGCGCAGCGGCAGTAAATAATTTATTTCTTTCTTTCACATATTTTTACAAATCATTTATGAAGTCCCTGAATTCTGAGGTAGGTATAGAAAATACCTGTATTTCAGAAGTGTCCTCTTCCATATTGAGGTGTACTTTAAGTGAGTTTGTTATGATATTTTACAATTTAAGTAGGGTGGTGTAATAGTAGGAATGTGTGTGTGTGTGTGTGGCTGGAGAAATTGTTGATAGTCTAGAAACGCCTATAGAAGTGCTATTACTATATATATTATGCTTAGAAAAGTAAAAAATATATATTTAGTAAAAGTAACAAGGCTCACACACAACATGTCAAAAGGAAACTTTTACGAACAATAGAAGACATTTTTAAATACAAAAGTCAAGTTGTCTTCTATAAATAATGGCCAGATATAAATTTAACAAAGTTCCAATAAAACAGCTTATGTTATCTGATAATACAGATATACGTACAAGCAGCAACAAAACGCAATACAAAGGGAGCGTTCTGATTGGAGCGCACACCCATCCAATTTGAATACGCGATGTAACGCACAGACTTAAAATCTATTCGATCGATCTAACGTATATTAGTTCACTCATCTATAATTTGTAATTAATAATGATACAAACAATCAACTCATAAATCATACTAAAGAATTATCGGAAGATTATCGGAAGTAAGGCGCTGTGTTGGTTCAGCAAGACCACGAGGTAAGTGAATCAAAATTTATTGAATCCTTGCATGGTAATGGTAAAAAATTTACATTCATAATCTATAGGCTGTTTCATTTTCATATTGTAATTTTACTGCCATATCCTTCAACTAACGATCTTGTTGCAAGTTTTAATTCACTGCCTCATATTTTCCTAGTGTTTTGGCAGTATCTCATGTCCTAATCCTGGATAAGAAGTAAACTCCAAAAATGTAATTAGCATTAATATACTTGTTTTAAGTAAGATTAAATAACAAACATTCAAAGTTCTTTACAATTTTTTATAAATTCTCACTTGGTACGTTTTTAGCAGTAAGGTCGTGGGCACTATACGTCAGTATCAGTGTCCACATGAAAATTTGAATTATTTTTGTATACTACTGCAGAGGAGATGGCCTGATCAGTCGATCAAATACACGATCGTCTGTGAGATCTTGTACGCCAATTGCTCCTAATATTATAAAAGTAATATTAAGAGGACAAACAAACTTACAATTTGCTGATGTAATCGAACTGAACAAAACATTTTTAATAAATTTGATCAAAAATAGACACATCCAGATGTTTAGAATTGAATGTGACTTGCTAGAAAAAGCTCACAGTTGTACATCAAATAAAACTAACGAACTGTATGTTTACGGCGGTATGCATTATGTTGTAAAACGTTTGCGAGACGAAAGTGCACTTAAGGGTTTTTCTACATTGCACGCTGAACACTGAACAGTCGCATTTGAGCAGGGCGCTTTGTTTACGAGCGTCGAGATTAATTGGTCGTCCCAAAGGTTTGCGTTGAGAAGAATATACCCTTGTGATAACAATTTAACTGGTTAACCAAATGAAAGACTTTGTGCAGACAGCTCAGTGTGAATCACGGCGTGATATAAGATCAACGGTTGATCAATTATTTTTTAAGTCAGATAGTTTCAGTCTTATACTAGTACATCCACTTGCAATTCCTATATTTCTTCTTTAACTTGTTATACGTAAACTACCACTACAACTACTTTCGCAGTTAGGATAAGCTGGAATACGGGGTACTCAAGTCTATATACGTTGGACCCATTTCATTCAAACTTTCTGTCTGTAAGTCACGTAATGCTGGACAGGTAAAGACTTAACATTCATTGTGAACAAATATTAGGATACTTGGAATAATCTTGAAGAAACATGGGAAGGGAAAATATTTAGATGGCGCCGGAAATGCTTGCCAAGATAGGTAAGATATAGTCAAAATTTAACGACACTACAAACACCATAATAGTCAGTAACATAAATTTACAAAGAAAAAACACGAAGTAAGATTTTAAGTATTTTTCTACTTTCTATTGTATGTAGACAAGCAAGGAGTAACAATAAAGCTGAAAGCATTATATTAACTTTTAGAAGTCGAGTAGAGGGAATGCCAAAAGTACAATTAACATTTGGCTTCAGAGAAGCAGTTAAGAGAAGCATAGCCAATATAATACTATAGATGAGTTAAGTGTTTGCGTTTACTATCCAACATTTCGCCAGAGAATGTAGAGTCTCTTCACATTTTCTGGGTACATACATACTACAACTTGCAGTCAAAACTACTTCCGCAAATTTATTAACTAATTAAATACAAATATTACTTACTGCAGTCTATTTATCGTCAAATACTGAACATAGATCTGTACCAAATTAAGTAGAAACGTTTGATCGTGAGTTATCAATGTTACTTGATTCCCAGCAACATTTTTGAGATCTGTACTTCACATTGTAGGGGTTTTATTATATTTCTCTGTACCGGGTACTTAAGAATCTTCCCCATTGTTCGTTAGTTGATCCATATCCGTAGTTGCACATAATATATGAAATAATAATGTTTACAAACATTTCTGCAAGTTAAGATGTACAGGTTGATGACCGTACCGCCTTCGTTACTTGATATGGGTAACATTACGGGTGGCTTGTTGCGGAATATTTCGTGTGCATAATATGGAGTATGTTTCGGACTACAAGAGAATGAGGTCAACCTAGACAGTTTTTGTGAATTCTATATTAAACTATTTAGACCCGACGTCCTCATAGTTATGTGCCTTTGTGAGTCTAGAATATATTGACCTTCGTGAGCAGGATGTGCTTATAAATCAAACATCTCAAATACAACTGCGTACGTTGCTGCTTCTGAAAAATAGGCTCCCATTTTACGATTCTCACTTAAGATATTCATAAAAACGTCAATTGTTAAAAATATGATAGTGGAATAACGCATACAGAATATGGAGGCATAATAATTATGGAACAACCTACCTACCGAGGTTTTCCCGAGAGACTACAGCATGGGGTTTTCCAAGAAGGGTATATTAAGGTTTCTTAAGAGTCACCGATGCGCACGTGTCATCCCTGGTATTTCAGGCGTCTATAGGCTATGGTAACCGTTTACCATCAGTGGGTCGTATACTTGTTTGGCACTATCGTTGTTTTAAAAAATCCTTTATCTTCATAATAAAAACTAAAATAGATATCTTATGTTAATTCTAGCATAGGCCCATGATGTACGATGTAGGAGTTGTGTAAGGCAATGGCACTTATTCAGTCGTATATAAATAAACTAGCTACACGCCGCACTTCGCCCAGGTATATCTATTAAAAAACATTTTCAAAATCCGATGTGTAGTTTTAAAGATTTATGCATACATAGGAACGGATAGACAGCGACAGCGACTTTGTTTTATAATGTACATAACTATTTAATAAAGACAATGTCACTAATTCCTAACCTCTTAGGAATAAATTGTAGATCAAATATATGTGGCAAGACAGTAAGGCTACAGCCGAAGGGTGCAAACAGACAAATATAGATTAACAACCCGCTCTTCAATATTCATAATAAAAGCTTTGCTTAATAAAGGATTAGATAGCGTTGTGATATATTTATTGCGTGAGTGAGTTTTAAGTGATGTGGTCGTTCCGACTTGACTAATTTTGTGGTTGGCCACTATGAAAGAGAGAATTTGTTATATTAAACCTTCCCCTGGTTACGAGGTATTGTGGTTTTGTAAGGCTTGCTAAATTACGAGTTCATTATTAGCTGATCCCTTTTTGAAACTCCGCTATTGTTTTAAACATAATGGTTTTATTGTGATTTTAATGTATTTGTTTAGAGAATAGCTTTTTAGTTTAGAAAATGAGAAAATACGTATGTATTTAGGTATAATATTATAACATAATAATAATAATAATAATTCAGGTCGATTCACACAGCGCCATCTAGTCCCAAGCTAAGCAGAGCTTGTGTTATGAGTACTAGATAACTGATATAAATACATGGATACATTTGTTTTTGTCAATAAATACGTATTATATATAGAAAACACCCAGACCGATACAAACAATCATACTCATGAATACAAATGTTTCTACCGTGCGAGGAATCGAACCCACGACCATCGGATAGTAAAGCGGCGTGCTAAACCACTAGACCACCGAGGCTGTTGCTAATAATGTAATAATGTATTTAATAATTATATTAAAGTAGTATAATTCACACAACGCCATCTAGTTCCAAGCTAAGTAGAGCTTGTGGTATGGGTACTAGACCACTGATACAAATACTTACATATCTTTTATAATAAACTAGCTGTTCCCGCGACTTCGTCCGCATGGAATTTAACTTTAATTTTCTACAATAAAAGTAGCCTATGTTACTCCTTATTACATCAGCTACGTGCCAAAAAAGTCCCGTCAAAATCGGTCGAACCATTTCAGAGATTAGCCGGAACAAACAGGCCGACATACAGACAGACAAAAATTGTAAAAAATGTTATTTTGGTGTATGTATCGTATTTATATTCATATGTATGTAGTATAAAACAGTTATTTGAATATTACAAACAGACACTCCAATTTTATTTATATGTATAGATAATACATAGAAAAAAACCAGATCAATACAAACAATCATAATCACATGTTTGTATCGTGCGAGGAAAGTATTTACGAAAGAAATAAAAAAAAAGTTCTATCACATCAGTATTAAGTTATTTATTTTTATTATTTTAGTTTATAAAATATATTTTTATTGTAATTATAATAATTATTAGTTACTTCATTTATTTGTTATTTTCTTTATGAAATGGTATTTACTTAAAGTTACATACATATGTGTGCATTTATAAATAAAAATAAATAAATACACACATATGTATATCACTTAGAGTATATACCATTTCATAAAGAAAAAACCAATTTAAAATGCAAAATGATTATCTAAATCTAAAATCATGGCCATGTTCGAATATTCATAAATAAATAATAATAATAACCATCCTGGTGATAATAATAAAATGATTATAATAATAATTATTAAATTGAGCTAAAGTATCTCTCATTTAATAAAAATATTCAGCAATTTTTAATAAATATTTTTGAAGCTTTATTTTGAACTTGATTTCATAAAGTATATCTTTTAAATCACTCGATATTATTTCTAAAAAATTTAAAACAACTCACATTATCGTTATAACAAAAAGCGTTGTAGCTAACGTTATCCACAGAAAAGAAAGAAAGAAACATCCAACACAAATTACACCCTAGCTCCGTGTCAGCTCCAGTCCATTCGCCAACAAAAATGCTAATCGCCAGATTTAAATAATTAGGATATATCGCGGTTGAAATTTTCCGTAACATATTGCCCGGTTGTAAAATGCCGGGTTGTAAATTGCCCGGACCATACCCCTGATGTGTCGAGCTCCTTGGATTATTAGGGTTCTAAATCTAAAAAGAATATAACAACCCCTGTGACTGGAGTGGGAACACAGCGACTTTTTATTGAAAGTCAGAATGTAGTGATAGATGTATACATTTCCCAAAACGGAAAATATAACGATCCCAGATAAAAGTGACATGTAAAAATCAGATATCAAAAATGAAAAGTTTATAAAAAGAATGGTAGACAAGCCAGCAACTGAACTATTATGTCACTGTATTTATCATAAACATGTTCCACTATTATTTGAAAAAAATTACGAGCTGAGTTTCTTGTCAGTTCTTCTCATCTCGATATCATTGAACTGTGACATATCATAAGAGTCTGTAATAGACCTACATGAATAAAGATATTTTGAATTTGAATTTGAATTTGAACTTTGTTGGTTTGTCTATATTATTTTTTTTATAGATGATAATGGAATGTTGCACCCGCCTGCGCTGACGGTTCACGCTGGCGGGGCACCAGTGGCGAATAGAATAGAATAGAAAATCATTTATTGAAATAAATTTAATTTAAGCACTTTTGAATAGTCATAACAATTTGTTTTTTATCTACCACTCGTTCGGAAAGCTGTCTCATCACAAGAAGAACGAGCAAGAAACTTGTGTGTTGCTCTTTTAAATAATCCTTGTAAGTTTACATTTACAAGTCGAAACGTGTGAATACAAACTACCAACAAGTACTAATTTTTTGGGTCAAACATAAATATGCAATAAGATTAAATCAGTCGTAATGATAAGAATCATAGCGAATGATAGGATGAGCAGGAGGTCAGGTCAGTTAGCCCATCGTGACAAATTGACCAGGAATTTATCACGATGGTTTCAGGGGGTACCGCGTGGAAGGCAACCTGGTACATTGCTAGCAATGGGGCCACATCAATCCACATTACTAACAATCACTGTCCTCCCCTCGTTCCTCTGTATTATATGTTATACACAGAATAGAACAGAACAGAAAATCGTTTATTCAATTAAACTTAATTTAAGCACTTTTGAATAGTCATAGTTATTATTCTTTTATAATTAAATAAATATATATATTGTGGTGGTTATCTCATTCAAACTATAATAGATGGTGTTGTAGTTACTAAAATCTGCTTTATCGGGACACGATGGTGAACGGTTGCCGTTGACACCAAACATATATATACAGATATTAAATACAAAATATGATTAAAACAGTCATAGTGATTAAAGCAAACCAGACCCTACAAGGAGCACTCGTTCACGAGTATGACGTATGAGCCAGCCATCACTGCGCCCGACTATACTAGTACACAATATATAGATGTTTGTTCAAATCAAAACTTATATCTTGCGATCAAAAATGAAACGGTGTGTATATCAAACTTAGACTAGAACGTAATATAAAAATTTATTATAATTAGATTTAATATTTACTATTTATATATTATCTTCAAGTTCATAACTGATGTTTAAGCTGTTAATATGATGATGATGATACATGTGATGGTGATGACTTACCATTAAGAGTATTACGTGTTTAACATTTCAAAAACAATATACCGTCGGATTTTCTCCGTCCTTTGTATTTACTAAAATAACATGAAAGAAGTATAATATGTAGAAGATAAAAAAATATTTATACATAAGATTTGCCTTAGGGTATATCTTGAGCATAGAATGGCATAACACATGAATTTCATTCCAAAATACCAAGTAAAATAAACTCGGTTTTTAATAGAAAAATAGTAGCAAAATAAGTGGACGTTACAAAGTCACGAAAAACAATGAACAAAGCTGCAAGAAGTATGGTTATTAGAATAAGTATTGAGTGTACAGCTATGTCATGTTTATCATCATTGATGATGATGATGGACATAGGATCTATCATAAGACCTGTCATTTTGTACGGATCTGAATGTTGGGCCGTGAATCCAGGATTACGTGAGCCGCCGGCTTCAAAACAGGACAAAGGGGACTGTCTGTAGTATCAATTTTGTAAGTGTTTGTTTAAGGAACAATGGCCCGTTATTGTGGCAGAAAGGCGTGTTGCGATGATGATGGACATGTTAAACCTGTCATTTTGTGGATGTGTGGGCGTGTGTGTGGCCAGTTAAGAATGACAGAATAAGGAATGTGTATATCGAGGAAGTTTGAAAGTTGCGCCAGCTATAGACATGTTGCGAGGTAACAGATTCAGCTGGTATGGACATGTAATGCGGAGAAACGAGGATCATGTTTTAAAAGATAATATGAACGTGGATGAATGCAAAGGGAGAGGACGCCCTAAAAAATGACGGATGGATTGTGTGAAAGATGATATGAATAAAAGAAGAGTGCGCTCAGATATGATGGCCGTTAGAGATCAGTGGAAGAGAATGAATTACTGCGCCGACCACAAATAATGGGATAAAGGCAAGGCAATGGTGATGATGTACAGCTATGTCATGTTCTACATTAAAATGTCTTATAGCACTATCTATCTGCTATATTGAAAGTCCAGTCCATTTCAGAGATTAGCAAGAGTAATAGACAGATAGATAAAAATGTTAAAATTTTCATTTTCGGACTACTCTAATGCTGTTGGCCGCAGCTGACCTACAGCTTCACCGGACGATAGAGGGCGAGTGCAGATGGTACTTCAAGCCCGCAGAAGGACTTATAGAGCGACTGAATGCTAACCTCCCGCCTGACGGATACTTTAGCCTGAGAGCATCGCTTGGTGTTGGAACCTCGGCTCAGGCCGTCGTAATTTCGATCCGTTTGAATTGAACGGGGGATCGATCAGAGGGGCACAAAAATGTTTAAACTGAATACTTTGATGTAAGTCGAATATTGAATATAGTATTTTTATGCTATATTTAGCCTGAAATTTGAAATTTTGAAAACACTTTTAAAATTTTATGAAGTTATATTGGCAGAGCACATATCGTTATATATATTGGGGAAATAAAGTCCTCAAGTGGCGACCGCGGAGAAGACCCAGAATGACCAACATAGCAAGGCGAAAGACGATTGCGCAGAACTGAAGTGGAGAAGGGGCTTTGTTCAGTAGTGGACGTCTTCCGGACTGAGATGATAATGATTGATTATACCTCAATACTTTGAGCATAAAATAAAAATAAGTCTACATCACATTCCTTTCACAGTCATTTCCTATAAAACTCTATGGGAAAGATACGTATAATAACAATTAAGAATTGATAGTGGCGAGCAGAATTGAAATAGAAATAAAAATAATCTTTATTCTATATGAATAAAGATTATTTTTATTTCAGACTCAACTCAATACTTTTGAATAGTCAACACAAGTAGCAGATTCATCACAAGAAACTTGTGTGTTGCTCTGTTGTTAGTGTAATCAGATAATATTGTCAGTGCTATGGATTTTAAGTTTTTCTATAAAAACATTGAGATGATGATGATGATGATATATATATTGAAAGGAAGTGTTTTATATGACATTTAAATATTTTTTCAGGTAGATATATAATTAATTCATTTTAGATTGCGCTAGAGATATTGTAGTTCACGGATATATAGGTATATATAACTTATATTATATGTATAATGCCATATAAGCATTATACATATAGTATACTAGATGAATTTGAATATAAAATTCTCGTGTCATAATATTAGTTACCATACTCCTCCGAAACGACTTGATCGATTTTTATGAAATTTTGTATGCATATTTAATAGGTCTGATAATCGACTGATGAGTGATAAGGGTTGTCCACTACAAACATTTATTTCTTGGTAAATTTTTTTATAATGTGGCATTTAAAAATACATACAGCCCTAAATTTGGACTTATGTCATCAACCCCTATTTTTTAATAACGATTTTGATTATATGGCAAAAAATCTTTTGTGGGGTCAGCTAGTATATTATAATGACTAGAAATTTTTAAGTTTAGAAATTAAATTGACACTGCGAAATATATAATTATAAATAAAGATTCTTTGCTCAAGAATATTTACAAAGATAATTCAAACGCTCATCAAAGGTCGCGTTCAGGAGATACAGCGACAGACGAATAAACAACACGAACCCAATGTACATACAGCAAATCTTTATTCTATTTACTTGTAAAAAGATTATTTTTATTTATCTTAGAGGTGGAATTTATCAAAATTCTTTCTTGAATAGTCAACGTCATTGTAGCTTTATCAAAGTCTCAGAATTAAAATTGACAAAACATCCTAAACAGCTTGTTGCGAACTTTTTACACATTTTTATATATTTGTTTTTCCATCATTTTTGAACGTATTTTCTTTATAGAATTGTCATATTTTCTCATAATCTCAGGACAATTCACACAGCGCCATCTAGACCCAAGTTAAGCTAGCTAAAGCTTGTGTTATGGATACCAGATAACTGATACAAATACATAGATATTTTTTTTTGTAAATACATACATATTATACATAGAAAACACCCAGACCGATATAAACATTCATACTCGTGAATACAAATGTTTGTGCCGTGCGAGGAATCGAAACCGCGACCATTGGTCGTAAAGCAGTGTGCTAGACCACTAGACCACCGAGGTCGTCTACCTTTGCCTTGCTACTGTTTGTATCCATTGTTTGATTTATATCACACACGATCCATTCATTCTATTGCCCACACAGCAAAACCACACAGTTAGCACATGAAACCTCTTTTTGTATAAAAGCCATATAATTGTAATTAAAAATAAAATAAAAACTTCTTTTCTTTCTGTCAATACGGTCTATCATTTATTATTAATTTTATTGATTTTAAATGCATTAGAAATAGATTACAGTGAGAAACACTAACAACCCCTAAGTCGTCAAATATTCTTCTTACACATTATTTATATTATTAACCGGGTCTTAACACGAACTAATGTTATGGCAAATAAAGGTATTTAGCTTTCTCGACGTTTCGACTAGGTAGATGAAAAAACTGCTGTCACCTATCTACATTGACATCGCTGTTGCTCCATTCAGCTCGTGACCACGGCTAGTGCAACCTAACCTAACCTTCGTGTTAAAACCCGGTTAATAATATAAATAATGTATATTAAACACCAAAAGTTTAAAAATATTCTTCTTACAGTTTATTTAGAAAAGAAAACAATACAATCCTGTTAAATTATATAAAGTTTATATAGTACTTTGAACCTTATTCTCTTGAGATCAAAGACTAGTTACTTCCTAGTGTGTATATGAACAACAAAAGGATCGCTTAAGGAAATTGAATTGTAAGAGTGCGTTAGAAAAAAACAATGCTAGTCGTCGGACTCATGCGTCATTTTGACAACTTTGAACACACATTCTGTTTGCAGGATGAATTCGGAAATTGGTGCTTTATTCATCTCTTATTTATGGACTATTATTTCCTGTTAGTCTGCAAGCTTATTCTTTCTGAAATATGGCTTTTTCACTAGTTGTTCATCTAGGGGATTTTCTGACGGCCTCGGTTGTATAGCGGCTTTTTCACTAGTTGTTCATCTAGGAGATTTTCTAATAGCCTCGGTTGTATAGCAGTTTAGCATACCGCTTTATTGCAGATGGTCGCGGGTTCATTTCCTCGGTTATAGAAATGTCTTTCAGGTCATGCCCGTAAATCAACTTGGTTATATTACCACCATCTATTTTATTAAATATCGTTTAATTTCGTACCGTTCAAACATTTGTATTTTTGAGTATGATTGCTTGTATCTGTCTCGGTGTTTTCCATGTATTTTTTTTGTAAATACTCTCACTATCTCTCTCTCTCTCTCTCATCGTAGTGGAGTCAGCTTTCCTTATCCTTCTCCGGCATTTTATCCTGTCCGATACATCGTCCTCAGAGTCCTCTATCATATCTCTAGCAACTATATCTTCTCATCCCTTCCTTGGTCTGCCACTGTGTTGTTTTTTATAAAAAAAAATATCTATGTTTTTATAACAGTTGTCTAGTATCCATAACATAAGCTCTGCTTAGCTTGAGACTAGATGGCGTTGTGGGAATTGTCCGAAGATTTGTACCTATTTGAAAATAATAATTTATTTTCAAATAGGTACAAAAAAGGTTTTAGTGCCTTTTGCTAACTACACAGAGGGGAGCCCTTTTATTTAACAAATTATTTAAAAAAAGGGCTACTCTGGGTAGATAAATCTTCCTAAAATCGTTACCCCGCTGGAGGAACAGCGAGGTGACGTCTGGATTTTTATCAACAAAAAAAAACAAAAAAAAAGCAAGCGCCTATGGTGGAATCGATGGTTTGCATGTACATTTATGTTTTAAAGGATGATAATCGAATGGTGCACTCGTCAGCGCTAACGGTTTACGCTGACGGGGCACCAGTGGGGGATGATAAGATGAGCATGAGGTCAGGTCAGTTAGGCCATCGTGGCAAATTCACTAGGAATTTCACATGTTGGTTTCCAGGAGGAATTTTCTTTTTTTATACTACGATGGTGGCAATCAAGCATACGGCCCATCTGATGGTAAATGGTTACCGTAGCCTATGAACGCCTGAAACACCAGGGGTATCACGTGCGCGTTGCCGTCCCTTAAGAAACCTTAATATACCCTTCTTGAAAAACCCCATGCTGTAGTCTCGTGGGAAAACCTCGGCAGGAAGTTCATTCCATAATCTAAGTGTACGCGGGAGGAAACTCCTCTGAAACCGCACTGTTCGGGACCACTTAGGTTCCTTAGGTGGAGATAAATTCCCTGTCGATGGCGAGCGGTGCGGTGGTAAAAGGTGGCTGTCGGCATCATGTCGAACAATTCCTCAGAACACAGTCCGTTGTATAATCGGTAGAACACACATTACTAACAATTGCCTTCTACCCCGAGTCCGATGGTAAGAATAGCCCTGTCTATTATGGTTACACAGACAGATTCGTGTGCAGAAATTAGTTAAGTGTAACAGAATAATAAAACAAGCAAAGTGTAATGTAATCAACGATGTTACAGAACCACAGAGAATGGGAAAATAGAGTGGTAACCTGCGGCTTGAAGTGATATGCGGTTTGTAGTTTCGACAATTCAATAATATGAAATCGCTTTGACTGTTCGAAATTCAAATTGCTCCGATCAGATGGAAACTAACGGCGAACGTTTGTATTCTGATTTTGAATATTTGAAACTCAATTGCATAATGGATGTAACGGGAATTGTTGAACAGATAAATAATAAACATCAACGAACAATTATTATTAGATTGTTTAAGTGGATTTTAAATAACATAAAAACAATAACAAGTTTAATAAAATTGAAATGGTCTGTTTGTAATATTGAAATAACCGTTTTTTACTACATGTATATATATATAAATACGGTACATACACCAAAATAACATTTTTTACTATTCTTGGCTGTCTGTCTGTTTATTCCGGTTAATCTCTGAAATGGCCGGACCGATTTTGACGGGACTTTTTAGGCAGGTAGCTGATGTAGTAAGGAGTAAGTTAGGCTACTTTTATTTTAGAAAAATAAAGATAAATTCCACGGGAACGAAGTCGCAGGTACAGCTAGTTGTAAATATATATATAGGCTTTGGAATTCTATACAAATATATAGCCTTTTAGAAAGTAGATTAATATCACTACATTATTTCAATTATTTTTAATTTGACAACAATTTTTTATAGTAGTTTTCAAGACCAATCACACTGATGTTTATTTTTTTCTACGGAAGGTGTTAAACAGTCAATGTAATCAATAGAAAACATTCTAATAATATATGTATTAACTTTTATATACATATATAGTTTAATTAAACCTTTTTAAATGCAAAAGTTTAAATGAATAAGTATCTAAAAAAAATGTAAACATGTCATAGGATATTTTGGTAAACGACTAAACGATTTTACTATGGAATATTTCATGAATAAATTGACATACGATTTTGACGATAGTGCATATATGCAGTTTGTATATAAATGTGCAGCTTCCTATTTGAATTGTTTATTAAGATATATGTATATCTTCTGTATATTGACATTAATGTACTATACTCTGAATTATTTAACCAATTATAATCTTTCCAAATTAAACGGATCCTCGACTATATATTAGCGTGGCATTATTTTTTTTTAATGTCATATTTTTAACAACCATTGTTATGTATGTTCGTAAAAAGGAGACGTCAATCAAATAATAAAAAAAATTAATACAGTATATTTTTTAATAATTTTAATTCTAATTGCAGTAGTAACAATACCCGCTCTAAATTCTTATCTCAGTGGTCACTTGCAAACTAATCCGTTGCTCGTCTCACAGACAGAATATTCCGTAGCGCAGACCAGCTCCGGATGGATTACAGGACATGACGTCATGATCCGGCGTCTGCTGCGTCTAATCTGTAATTTATTTATATTACAGCAAAATTATCTATATATAAAATCTAATATATAAAGTTCTAGTGTCATAGGGAGATAGTGAGCGCAGGGAGAGGATTTCAGAAGTTAACGTCTGCCATTTAATTGAGAGCATACCTTCAATGATATGGGAATGTGATAATGAAGAAGGAGTCTAACAAGATATTAAACAACAAAAACTCTTTAAATGTTCATAAAGAAAAAGTCGCATTTTTTAAATCCATTGTTTTTTTGTTTCTTTCTTAATTTTCTCATTCTTTTCCAAAATGCAGTTTTTGGAATAAATGATAACCAATCGAACATTAGTTTTCTTTAATTAGATTTCAAAGAACCCATTCAAAATATTTTGAATCAAAATTTATTGAATTACAAAGCTTATGTTACAAATATACAACAAAATTTAGTTGGCCCTTATTTTGTTTGGAGTAGTATATATGTACACATACAATATCGACATATCCCGTTAGCCTAACTAATATTCTTGGCCATCACGCAGCCAATTTCCTGCGGCCATAATAAGAAATCTACGCAATTATACGTTAACGAGTTCCGGGCTAGATTTCATTGTGGAGATTATCTCTCCAACACAATATATTACACTCTTTACGTACGCCATTTCTATCTTCAACAAGTTATAAAGCTATTTGGTTAGCCCATTTATAATATTTCTTCTTCTTTCTTCATCCTCGCCTCTTCTCGTTACTCGGGGTCGGCTTTTCTAATCCTGGGGCGCCATACATTTCGCTGGTAAGCATCGTCATTTGACAGGCCCAACTCCTTGATGTCCCTATGGACATTTGTCAACCAGGTAGTTGGTGGCCTGCCTCGTCCTCTTTTTGTTGTAGCCATGGAAAGGCACTTACACACTTACAGCTTCACCGGACGATAGGCAAGTGCAAATGGCGCTCCAAACCCGGCGCCCGGTCCTTCGTGTAGCAGAGAGGGAAACTCCGAGCAGTTCCCGGACCTTGTAACTTTAGTTTTAGGGGGCTCCTTTGCGATGTACTTTAACTCACCTTTACCGCTTGTGTTTCTTTCTGGAAAAATCTGGTTAGCATATTATTTATTTATTTATTTATTCTTTTGCACACAAAATTGTATACATGGCGGACTTAATGCCTGATGGCATTCTCTACCAGTCAACCGACGCGTTGATCAGAGATAGTATAGCGGTGCAATTGAAGTATAAAATAGATTTAATATATATAGGCGTATATATATATATATATATATAAACGTACAAATATACTTCTAAAATTATATAATTACATAAATAAAGCGAAATATATAAGCTTAATAATTATCATACAATTTAAATATAATATTAAACTATAATAAATATACAATATATATGATTTCATGACATATATCTTGAGACAGTGGTGTGTATGATTACTATTGTATGTATTAGTATTGCTACAAGAATTTCGAGTAGTGTTCACGCAAGGATCTCTTTAAGGAAAATTTGGTTTGACATCTTCTGAGGCAAACAGGAAGTGCATTCCAAAGATTAATAGCAGAAATAGTGAAGGATTGGGATGAGAAGTTAGAACGATGAGAAGGAGTATACAGCAGGAGATTAGAAGATGAGTGAAGATCACGAGAGTGTGATGAACTTAGAAATAGAAATCTATCTTTGAGATACCGAGGAGCTAGTGGATCGTATAGGACATTAGTGTGTAAATTTATTATTATTATTATTATGTGATATTAGTGTATAAATTTCACACAGCAGTACACAGCTAGTATAAAATATTAGTACACTTCACAATACAATGTAGCACCCTAATCAATTTTATTTGAGGTTGTATTTGCGTGTCAGTCAGTCATACAGCGATCAGTAATCTGAAGTTAATGAAAGTATACAGTTTAATTAATTTATAAATAGGATTACTCAATACCAATGGCGTGTGGCGTAGTATGTTTTATCCGATTTAAAAAAACAAGGTACTGTGTTCGATCGCCATGTACGATTTTTTAATTTTAATTGGTATCTTTATAATTATGTGTGTTCATTAATATATTGTTTATCTATCTATCTTTGTTAATTATAGATTTGTCGACCTCGGTGGTCTATCTGTTTAGTACAGCACTATAATTTATTGTATTGTATTGTTTACATCGTTGAAAAGCACTGAATAAAATACTTTTCTTTCTTTCTTTCTTTTTTTCTTTCTTTCTTTCTTTCTTTCTTTCTTTCTTTCTTTCTTTCTTTCTTTCTTTCTTTCTTTCTTTCTTTCGTTCGTTCGTTCGTTCGTTCTTTCTTTCAATTCAATTCCTCACACGATGGAAACATTTGTATTCTTCAGTATGATTTTTGGTCTAGGTCTATTGTTTATGTATCTAAAAATTTATATCAGTTGTTTAGTACACAGCTCTGATTAACTAGAGACTAGATGGCACTGTTATTATAAAATGAGTTATTATTATTCTGCCTTAAATATCTATTACAACAAAAGGAAATATTTCTTATATGTAAAGGAAATATATAAAATTAATAGAAAATAAAGCAGGTGTTTTCAGGGACTACGCTTGTTTACCGTACGACATTCACTCCGATAAGATTTCTTCGTGGAACGATTTCTGAGAAACGCTACATCCTACACTTTGCCCTACGCAGAGATAGTTTGAGGGTGTTTGTTTTTAATTTACTGTCATTTTTAATGTATATACTGATGTTAAAAATGACGGTCTCGGTGGCCTAGCGGTTTAACATATCGCCTTACTTCCGATGGTCGCGGGTTCGATTCCTCGCACGACACAAACATTTGAATTCATGAGTATGATTGTTTGTTTCGGTTTGGGTGTTTTATATATATAATATGTATGTATTTATGCTACAGCACCGAGGCCACCAGGAATAACCAGGGTGACGGCGTACAATCCTAGACAGTTAGACAAAAATATATTTTCACACAGAAAGTTTTTTTTTTCGTTGATCAGATTTGATCACACGACCTACTTAATGTAAGTCGATGTAGCAACTTACTAGGCCACGACGCTATCAATTATCTTTATATCTAATATATCCTTTACGAGGTCAGCAGTATAACAAGTCCTCTCTTTTATTAGAATGTATCACGTTATTAGTGACATCAATAATAAATTTAATAAATAGCTCATATTTGTCACACGGTACAGTTCTCATCGTATAACAATAATCTCAGGACAATTCACACAGCGCCATCTAGACCCAAGTTAAGATAGCTGAAGCTTGTGTTATAGGTACTAGATAACTGATACAAATATACACATTTTTTTCCTTAATTCATACATATTCATACATATCTCTGTGGTCTAGCGGTCTAGCTTTACGACCGATGGTCGCGGGTTCGATTCCTCGCACGGCACAAACATTTGTATTCATGAGTATGATTGTTTATATTGGTCTGGGTGTTTAATCACAATATAATAATTATAGATTTACACAATCCATAGTAATATTTATATATAAAATATGTTTTACTGTCTGTTTGTTATCTTTTCACTACTAAACAGCTAAATGGTGCAGAATTAACACTCCTCCGAAACGGCTTGCCCGATTTTTATTAAATTTTATGTGCATATTCATTAGGTCTGAGAATTGACTACTATCTATTTTTCATACCCCTAGGTAATGAGGGTTGTCCAACCCTAATATTTTATTTTTATGTTTGGATTTTTTATCATTATATTTTTTTTATAATGTGACATTAAAAAATACATACAATCTAAATTTTCATCCCTCTACCAATCAACCCCTACTTTTTAATTGCGATTTTAATTTATATTGTAAAACAGCCTCTGCAGGTTCAGCTAGCAGTTTTTTAATTCGAATCTTTAGAAAAAATTAGGTGTGCCTTGTGTATAATAATGAAGTATCATTACATAGTATAAAACAAAGTCGCTGTCGCTGTCTGTCCGTCCCTATGTATGCTTAAATCATTAAAACTACGCAACGGATTTTGTAGCGATTTCTTTATTCAAGATTCAAGAGAACGGTTCATATGTATAATACATGTACATCCGGGCAAAGCCGGGGCGAGTAGCTAGTACCTATATAAAATGTCCCTTATTAAACCATATTAATGAAGCTGACTGTACCTAAATAATATATTGTCCCATTATGGATACGTATTGTAACTATTATTAAATATTACGTAATATCACTCTAATTAAGATGGCATTAGGGACTATTATATCTTGTACTTCGCATTTCCCCTTTTATCTATAGATGATAAACAATTCCGATGATAATATTATTAATATATACATATTAAATAAATTATTACAATCTATACATATAAATAAAATTGGAGTGTCTGTTTGTAATATTGAAATAACCGTTTTTTACTACATGCATATGAATGTAAATACGGTACATACACCAAAATAATATTTTTTATATTTTTTGTCTGTCTGTCTGTCTGTTTGTCCCGGCTAATCTCTGAAATGGCTGGACCGATTTTTACGGGACTTTTTTTGGCAAGTAGCTACTGTAATAAGGAGTAACTTATACTACTTTTATTTTTTTTGAGAAAAAAGAAGATTAATATAAGATATTTTAGATTTTTTTGTGAGAAAAATCGAACCCACGACCACCGGAAGTAAAGTATTGTGCTAAACCGCTAGACCACAGGCCGTCATATATACATAGAAAATAAACTATATTGATTTGAATAAAAATATATGTTAAAGAGTTTCTTTGCCTTTGAAATTGAAAAAAACATGCAATAACCGTTCCGTATAGAGATAAAATCTGTTGGTTTGACCTTACGTTGAGCAATAAAATACTTTTTCATTCTTCAGAAGACACCTTTCCCGCCTGTCATGATAATATGATTGATTGAATACATCACAATCCAGTCCATCCTGACCTCCATCCCAGGACACAGGATAGGCAACATGAGTTCTTGTTAAATATTTTTTTAATTTCCATACATTTATTTAGGTTACAACAAAACATAATCGAAACAACTCGTAAGCTCGAAAATATACTTTAAAGTCAGTGGTATTATGAATCAAATTGCAATGGCTGTTCGGTTCCCATATATTATAGAATCGAGTGTCCATATACCTCTTATCATGGCAACACAAAATGCAAAACAGCAGAAAACTGGCAACAAAATGGCGAAGCGTTTTTCGTCACGTACCCACCGCTGAGCATTTTCCAACGAGCACACTGTATCACGAAAAAACTGCCTGAATTGTTCTTCACACGCCGAAGTGCCAAGCCTCATTGAAAACCTGTGTTTTGTGCGAATTAAACCGAACCCTGTGCGAAGGTGATAAGGTTGGTAATGGAAGAATGGGAGATACTAATTAACCTAACGCCTGGTATGAAAGAAGTGGCAAGAAGCCTGTGAAATCATGCGACGATAACCTATAATTACGAGGAGACGTTAAACGTCTCGCTTCTGTAGTGATGTGCAGCTTCGATATTCGATATTATCGATATTATTCGAGATCGATATTCCTACTGTGTGTAGTGATATTATAATTAGTGTAATGATAGAGAATTTAATTACATAGTATAAAACGAGGTCGCTGTCACTATCTGTCCCTAAGTATGCTTAAATCTTTAAAACTATGCAACAGATTTTGAAGCAGTTTTTTTATAGATGGAGTGATTCAAGAGGAAGGTTTATATAATATATAAAAATAATAATACATGTACACCCGTGCGAAGCCGGGGCGAGTAGCCGGTATAATTATAAATGTCAATTAAGTGCAGACGAAGTGACGCGGGTCAGCTAGTATTTTTTTTATTTCAAAATTAGAACTCTTTGATGATGAGATGATGCGGTCTAATCAAATAGTACCTATTAACTCTTGACTTGAAAGACCTAATTTTTCTTCTCCACATACATTTGGTCCGTGCTATTAGTAATTAGCGAATAACTAGTCTATATATAATTATATATATTGTTGGAAAGAAGATTAAGAGTGGAGGGGAGACCCAATAAAAGGCGATGCCATCTCGGAACCGACCGATCGATCGATCCCCCGTTCAATTCAAACGGGGATCGAAATTACGACGGCCTGAGCCGAGGTTCGAACCCCTAGTGGTGCCCTCAGACTAAAGTCGTATCCATCGGGCAGGAGTTGGCCTTCAGCCGGTCCATAAGTCCTTCCGCGGGTTTGGAGTGCCATCTGCACTCGCCCCATAACGTCCGGTGAAGCTGTAAAGGCCAGCTACGGCCAACAGCATTAGAGTAGTCCGAAAAAAAAAAAAAGTAACCGACACACTCTCACTTTGCGATTTAGACTGTTAGGTCGTTACTCTGCTAGTTTAGCTATCGGTTATAATCTTTTTAAGTTCATAGTGTTGTTTCGTTTGATTTGAATTGGAGGTTAATTATTTTTAATTAGTTTTCGTGGTTAATTAGTTTTGCAGTACAAAATAAGCGATGTAAGAAGTTATCATTTTGATTCGTATAGTTAAATTTAGATGTATTGTTAAACGGTTGCAATAAAATTGTTTTGTTATAAATTTATTTTTGAGTTTAATTTCCTTAGGTAGCTGTAATTATTTCTTTTTAAAAAAATCACTTCTGGTCTTATTTCCAAGAATATATATATAATTCAAATGTGACTGACATAGTGATCTATCAACGCACAGCTCAAACCACTGGACAGATCGGGCTGAAATTTGGCATGCAGGTAGACGTTATTACGTAGGCATCCGCTAAGAAAGGATTTTGATAAATTCCACCCCTAAGGGGATTAATTAACGCGAGCGAAGCCGCGGGCAAAAGCTAGTGTCCAATAAGTACAAGACTGACGCAAATAATGTAAAATAGATATGAATAGATAATCCCATAATTTATATGAGTTAGATACACAATATAAACGTTGTAATTATTCATTTACGGGTATCCACCCGTACTCCTCTCTCGTTCCCGGGGCTAAATGTTGAATATTAATACCAACTGGTTTGATAACTTCGTTACAATCCCTTGGGAGTTCTGCTAGAGTTATAATAATACTTTTTTAATGGTTTCCGTATTGGGCAAGAGGGTAATAGCCCGATGAATAATAAGGGTTTCTTGGAATTTCCATTTATTTGCAACTAACCGACCCGCGCTGCTTCGTCTGCGTCACACTAATTTACATTTATCATTATATTTCGGACAATTTATAAAATATATTTTTAAAGTATAACTTATGTGTTATTATTTATTTATTTATTCATTTATTTCAGGCAACTAGGCCCATATTATAAATACCTTATAGACTAACATACATATAATATAATATTTAAAAACTAATACAAAAATATTGTCTGTGTGATCACGGCACTGAATACGGCAATTTGCCACGGTAGCGCCGATACACCACACCTTTCGGCCAGTAGTCCTCTTTCATGAAGGTGGGCAGCAAGTCGGTGGGGACCAGGGCCACAAACGCTTTGAAACTCGCGTTGTGACTCGACTTCAGCTGCGTCACCCTCACTCGCGTTGTGACTCGACTTCAACTGCGTCACCCTCAATGTCAGGTTACTCTTGGTACGAATATAATCGACAATGTCCTGCTCCTTAGTGGCGTAATGTAGACGGGACAGGTACATTGTCGTGGTCGGTGTAGCAGCACGCAGCAGAAAGTTGGGCCCAGTGAGTGCAGTGCCACAATGATTCCTATTGACCTTGTTTGTGCGCCTCTTCTTTTGTACCACGACGAAGCCATCATCGTCGCCGTTCCCAGTGGCAGCACACGTAGGGTCAATGTTCAGTGCCGTTTTTGACACACGCCGCTGTACTGAAGCAGCCGGTTTGCTAGCGACGACGGCGACAAAATCTTGACGCTGTGGTTGCACCGAAGATTTTGTTAGCGCTGCTTCCACATGCAGCGGTATCGGCGCTCGCGAGCTGCGGGCGGGGAGCACGGGGGGCGCGGCGGCCGGCGGTGACACCACATCTGGTGACGTCAGTGTCGTCGCTGAAACCGCTGACTCCGACGCCGACCGCCGACTGACGCCGTGAACGCATCGCGGCATGCCCCACGGCGCGTGTTGATGTTCGTAGCGTCAAGTGACCTAGTTTCTTTTCGCGAGTCGTGCAAATATTATGATGTATGAGCTATATTACTGTAAAGTTTCATCGAAATTCGTTCAGTAGTTTTTGCGTGAAAGAGTAACAAACATCCATCTAACCATCCATCCACCAATACTCAGGAAAATTCACATTTATGATTTTCTTAAGACTAGCTTCTTCTGCTAGTGATTTCATCTGCGTCACTATTCGACGATCTCGGTGGTCTAGCGGTTTCGTACATCTACTTACGTCATGTGTTTTATACACATGAATACAAATGTATGTGCTGTGTACAAATATTTGTATTGTTTTGGGTGTTTTCCGTGTACATATATTATGAAATAAAAAAAAAATTAGAGTATATTTCAATAGTCTAGGATCCATAATAATATAGCTAGTCTGCTTAGTTCGAGCCTAGATGGTCAAGGTCAACAAACAATTATGAAATACTAATTTCGGCGGTGAATTATAAATAAGTGAATATTGTATATGTAATCTATGAAATTGCTACACTCTTTGAACAGAGTCCATGTGTATATTTTTAATTTGTAATCTATATGTAAAATTATTGTGTATGCATATGCAATTATAAATAAATAAAAATAAATGATAAAGTGAATTTTGTCTAAAAATTTCATATTGACAAAATAACATAATAAAATATTTTTTATTATTTTTATCGATAAATAGATATCGACTTGTGACCATCATTAACGTTCTTAAGAAACCACACACGTATATTATGTAAAGTGAACTTACTGTGGACTAGATACCCACATATTAGCAAACTGTAGATTATTCATAACTATATTTAAACTAGCTTAATACCGCGGCGTTCTTCGCGTGTTGTATGTCCCACCTGATTGTCAGTGGTAACTGTCGCCAATAAACAATAAATGCTCTATGGATATGACGTTAATATGTGATGCAGATAAAATTACTCATGCGTTTGAATACTGTAATTTTTAATTGAATTTACAGCTTCTATGGTGTAGCGGTTTAGCACACACCGCTTTACTTCTTATGGTCACGAGTTCGAATTACGAACGCTACAATTTGCATTCATGAGTTAGATTGTTTGTATCTGTTTGGGTTTTTTGTGTATATAAATATGGTTCTATACAATATATCTATGTATTTTTATCAGTTGTCTAGTACCCATAACACAAGCTTTACTTAGCTCGGTACTAGATCGCGCTTAGTGACTTATTCTGAGATGTAAAAAGAAAACCCTATAATTTCACTGCATACTCGGTTCTTTCAAACGAAACAGAGTTTGTAAACAGGCTTGTTTGTCTGAAATAGGTAAAACTGAGGTATCCTATGGTATGGTACTTTTTACAAAGTTTATTTTGGTAAGAAAAATAAAAAAGTCTTATCTATTATATTTTGTTACTCTTTTTCTTATTTTATATTTCCATTTAATTCTATACTGAGATCCGAAAAAAGGTCCCGTCAAAATCGGTCCAGCATTTCAGAGATTAGCCGGAACAAACAGACAAACAGACGGACAGACAAAAATTTTAGAAAATGTCATTTTGGTGTATGTACCGTTTATATTCATATGTATGTAGTAAAAGACGGCTATTTCAATATTCTTATGTGTGTTGCCAGTGATGACTTACGGAACAGAGACGTGGTCGCTAACTATGGGCCCCATCAACAAGCTCAGAGTCACTCAGAGGGCTATGCTCGGAGTTTCTCTGCGTAATCGAATCAAAAATGAGGAGATCCGCAGAAGAACCCGAGTGACCGACATAGCCCGAAGAATTGCGACTTTGAAGTGGCAATGGGCAGGGCACATAGCTCGTAGGACAGATGGCCGTTGGGGCAGTAAAGTCCTCGAGTGGCGACCACGGACCGGAACACGCAGCGTGGGAAGGCCTCCAGCAAGGTGGACCGACGATCTGGTCAAGATCGCGGGAAGGCATTGGATGCGAGCAGCGCAGGACCGATCGTCCTGGAGATCTTTGGGGGAGGCCTATGTCCAGCAGTGGACGTCTTCCGGGCTGCGATGATGATGATGATGATGATGATTTCAATATTACAAACGGACACTACAATTTTATTTATATATATAGATGAGAGAGTGTTTTTATCTGTTAAGTGTATTTTGTTAGGAAGCGAGGTTTGTTATAATTGAATGTGAACGCAGAAAGAATAAATAAATATACAAAATATACAAGAAATACTTATAGTTAATGTAATATATAAAAATAACGAGCCATAGTTTTCTTCTGCGAAACTTCTCGACTGATTTTTACCAAAGAAAGAAATAATCTTTATTTAAATAAACTCATTACAAGCACTTTTGAATAGTCATACTTTGATTCTACCACTCATTCGGAATGCAGACTCATCACAAGAAGAATGAGCAAGAAATTTGTGTGTTTCTCTTTTGAATAGATGTTTTTTTATATAATAATAAAAAATACAGTATAACAAGTAAGAGGCATGCGATAATCAACATAGAAATCGCTACGCACTCATTATTAGTACAATCAGATAATATTGTTACTAACAATTTTATAGTAAGCTTTTTTGCAAAGGATGTGTTTTATATGACATTTAAATCTTTTTTTCAGGCAGGAACGGACGGATAACGGACCAAACTTTTGGTTGTTATTTACTAGGTTTGATAGTAGAGTTTTTTTTATGGATGATAATGCAGTAATAATAATAATAATCTCAGGACAATTCACACAGCGCCATCTAAATCTTGTGTTCTGGGTACTAAATAACTGATACATATAGATAGATTTTTTTTTTAAATACATACATATTATACATATAAAACACCCAGACCGATACAAACAATCATACTCATGAATACAAATGTTTGTGCCATGCGAGGAATCGAACCCGCGACCCTCGGTCGTAAAGCGGTATGCTAGACCGCTAGACTACCGAGGTCGTCTAATGGTGCACCCGCCTGCGCTAACGGTTTACACTGGCGGGGCACCAGTGGAGGATGATAAATTGAGCATGAGGGCAGGTCAGTTAGCCCATCGCGACAAATTCACCAAGAATTTATCACGATGGTTTCCTGGGAGCCGCGTGGAGGTCAACCTGATAAAGTACTGCTAGCAATGAGATCATCAATCCACATTACTAACAATCCTCTTTCTATCATGAATAGAGTAGTAAGTCATTTTTTATACCCCTAAGTGATAATGGGCCACCATTATCACTCTTAGAAATAATGTATATGGCAGAACAACATTTGCCGGGCCAGCTAGTAATATTACAAATGACCTTAATAGCTCAGTGGTTTAGCTCACTGTCTTACTTCCCTATAGTCGCAAGTTCGAATTATGTCTTTTCTCCGAATTTAGGCTATCTGTATACTACAAATTTTATTTAAATCGGTTCAATAGTTTTGGCACCTTAGTAGCTCAGTGATTTAGCTCACTGTCTTATCCCAATGGTTGTAAATTCGATGTAAGTCTTTTATCAGGGTCTAAACTATCTATGTACCAAATTTCATTTTAATCGGTTCAGTAGTTTTGGCGTGAAAGCGCGACAGACAGAGTTACTTTCGCTTTTTTTTTGAGTCTAGTTGATGCTACCCTTTAAAAGGGAAATAGTGTTCAAACTTATCCTAGATGTTTTCAAACAAAATTTATATTTCTATTTCAACCTTATTTCCATCTACATAAATATGTTTTTCGTTTAAATGGAGATGAACGTAATATCGGGGTACTCTGTTACGGTTTTGGAATATATCTTTAGGATAGACAATAGGTTACAAGATTCATTCTCTAATAAGATTTATGCGTTTTATAGCCTAGCGGTTTAGTATACCGCCCTACCTATGGCCGCGGGTTCGAGTCCTCGCACGGTACAGACATTTGTATTAATTGCCATAAATATATTAGGTATGTATTTCTATCAATTATCTAAGACTAGCTTGTAGTTTGGGACATCATGACGCTGTGTGAATAGTTTAGCGTTAGTATTATTACTATTTAGCTACTTCTAGTTAGTAGTCATTTTTATCTACCTGTTTATTTGTTTAGATTCTCTAAACCACGCAATGGATTTTGATTCGGCTTTCCTTAATTTGACAATTTCTCACTTATTATTTTTATTTATAACACATGCAGATAATTATGAATATGAAAGCGTTTTGGCCTAGCGTCCTAATTTTTTTTAACAAAATTATTAATAACTAGCTGTCCCGGCAAACGTTGTTTTGCCTTAAAATAAAAAAAAAAATTAGGTGTGGACTACCCCTAACATTTAGGGGGATGAAATATAGATGTTGGCCGATTGTCAGACCTACTCAATACGCTCACAAAATTTCATGAGAATCGGTCAAGCCGTTTCGGAGGAGTATTGGAACGAAAACTGTGACACGAGAATTTTGTATATATAAGATAAAGATCTTGTTTTTGACAGTAGTTTCACCTACAGTTATCGTTGCATATTTATTTTTCTTGTTTGTTTGTACCTCTAAAAAGTAACACACATTTTGACTTGTTTGCCTCGTAAATTTGAGTGATTCTTTATCCTACAAATACTATAAACGCGAAAGTTTATGAGTATGGATAAATAGATGTATAGATGAATGTTTGTTACTCTTTCACGCAAAAACTACTCATCGGATTTTGATGAAACTTTACAATAATATAGCATATGCATCATATTACTACATAGGCTACAAATTACATGCGAGTAAAACCGCAGACAAAGCTAGTATATTCCTAAAGTAAATTTCACAATTTTTTTACATTATAAATTACTATTGTCAGCAATATATATAGCTTATACATCAGAATAACATATAGGCTACAAATTACATGAGAATGAAATTGCTCGTATATATATATATATATATATACTTTTTTATATTAATTATTAAAGTGCACCGCCTTATTATCTCTGATCAACGCGACTGTTGACTGGTAGAGAATGCCATCAGGCATTAAGTCCATGTATAAAATTTTGTGTACAAAATAATAAATAAATCAATTATATAAAAGCAAATTTTGAATATTTTTTAAAATTATGAATTACTATTGACACAGTGAAATGGTTATTTATTATAGCACCAATAGAGACACTTGAGCGAGAAAACACATTTTGTGACGTCATTATTTTCCAATTTGGACGCCGCCACCCGCATCCTAGGCTGTCGTCATCATTGCGATCATAAAATTTGATACACCGACCCGGCCGATTGGTTCTGTCCTAGGGTTGCCACTTGCGATAAAGAAAAAATACATTTTTATTTTTAAGCTAAGTATTTACGAGTCTAGTAAGTGTATGTTTTATCGAATTAGGTTTTATTTTGCGGAAGTCCATTTCACAGTTTAATGGATTTAAATTATTTTGTTTAATTCCGCTACAATTAGAGTGTGAGACCACAAATATTCAGTGTGGAAACTTGACTACCCTTACGTCTTTCTCTAACAAAATTCAGTTTTGTTTTAAGCTAAGTATTTACAAGTCAAATAAAAAAATTCAAAATATCATTATTCATGTAGGTCTATTACAGACTCTTCTGATATGTCAAATATGTCGCCAGTTCGGAGTGATATCGAAATGAGAAGACAAGAAACTCAGCTCGTATTCTTTTCAAATAAAAGTTGTACATGTTTACAATAATACGGATTCATTTTTAAATTCAAATTTGGGAGAATATAGAGACCAAGTGTAAGTGTATGTTTTATTGAATTAGGATCGAATTTGTTTTACGGAAGTCCATTTCACTATTTAATAGATTTATATTATTTTGTTTAATTTCGCTACAATTAGCATGTGTGAGATCACAAATATTTAGTGGAAACTTGGCTACCCTTACGACCTTCTCTAATGGCGATCAAATCCATTGAGTAGTCAAGTAAGTATGATGAAGACGAGCATAATGCATGAGTCGTATCATGTTTGTAATATAATAATATGATATCTGTATATGCGAAGGTTACTTTTCATTAGATGGACTGTTAGTTTTTATATTTATTTACTGTTTCTCTTCCCAATTAGCGATTCTTAAACACATACAACTATTCTTACTCGCCGTGTACAGCTTAATGCACTCATGACGCCAGCAGTGTACGATAGAGACGATATAATGCTTCCTTCTCTTTCCTACATATACTACAATCCCAATTTTATGGAAACATATATATTTAAGTACAGGTGGTAACCCTATCCGGTTCCGTTCCACCGTTTTCCCGCCAATTTCGTCGATTGTAATGTCACTCATTCACTCGATAGTGGATAAATGTCAATAGAGTTTCTTTTTAAATTGTCATTTCAGTTTATAGGTATTACTTAACTGGCTTGCCCCGTTGCTTTACTTGAGTACAGTGTACGCGATGCATATACGCCTGTAGCGCGGTGGTTATCACCTCACCACTATAGCGTTATAGATGATGTGATGAGGTGTCGCTACATAATTTATTTGTTTATTGTAGTATGTAGGTAGTGAGTATACCGTTGATATAATTGTACTATTTATTGTACATTAGTAAGTTCATTTGGTAGTTACATGGCTTATTTGTTAAGCGTCGTTTTGGTAAGCGACCATTGGAATGAAAGTGGTGTGTCAAACCGCTAGACCACTGAGGTCATCCATCCTGTGATATTTCCTAATAATACTAGTTCCTCAAAACAAATATCCTCATACAAGTTAGAGACCCCCGTCCAATTCAAACCCCCGTCCAATTCAATCGGGGATCGAAATTACGACGGCCTGAGCCAAGGTTCGAACCCCTAGCGGTGCCCTCAGACTAAACTCCTATACGTCAGGCGGGAGTTGGTCTTCAACGGCTCCGTAATTCCTTCCGCGGGTTTGAAGTACCATCTGCACTCGCCCCTATCGTCCGGTGAAGCTGTAATGGCCAGCTGCGGCTATCAGCATTAGAGTAGTCCGAAAAGAAGCTGTCTTTCGCGCGTGAAATACCATAATGTAGCTGTAGTCTTCTTATGCATATACGAAATATCTCCTTTAGATTATACAATCTATCCTGAGGAGATAAAAACCATCGCTCCTAAGAATCCTTCAATTCTTGTCCCTCACGGGTCTAACTAGCGAACTCTGAATAAGGGCGAGCACAATAGATCTATATAGGTCGCAGTGTTACAGGTCATTGCACCTGATAATACGGTAATCCCCCCCAATAAAAAAAAAGTAGCTAATATTGAGTTTAAGATACAACCTACATAGTAAAGGTACTAAATATTTGAGTACTGTATAAAAGGTAAACTGGACCTGTCCAAACAAATCTCGCAGCGCCAGCGTAAACACTTAGCAGGCTGGCCGCCTATTAAAACCCTACTTAATCACTGTCCTCGTGTAAACAGCCTTTTACAGCTTAAGGCCATTATCACATTAGCGGTTGGACCGCTGTGGAAGTTCCAAGTTTCAAGCGTTTTGTGAGCGCTCGTAGATTAATCTAATTTAAATCTATTTACACTTTTTTTTATAACAGGGGACAAACGAGCATGCGGCTCACCCGATGGTAGATGATTACCGTCGCCCATGAGCACCCGCAACTCCAGAGGAATTGCAAGTACGTTGTCGGCCTTTTAAAAATTTATTATTTTTAAAAGCTCTTTTCTTGAAGGTTTCAATATCGTTTCTGTTCGGAAATACCATTGCTAAAAGGTGATTCCACAATGTGGTTGTGCATGGCAAAAAGTTTCTAGACAACCGCACTGTGGAGGATCGCCATTCATCCAGATGATCAGTATGGTATTTTAGTTTCTGGCTGGTGGTACGGTGCTGAAACTCAGCAGCTGGTGTTAATCCGAACAATTCCTCAGAACCGCGTGATAGATATATTTTTGTATATACATATTATACAATGGGCAGGGCACATAGCTCGTAGGACAGATGGCCGTTGGGGCAGTAAAGTCCTCGAGTGGCGACCACGGACCGGAAGACGCAGCGTGGGAAGGCCTCTAGCAAGGTGGACCGACGATCTGGTCAAGATCGCTGGAAGGCATTAGATGCGAGCAGCACAGGACCGATCGTCGTGGAGATCTTTGGGGGAGGCCTATGTCCAGCAGTGGACGTCTTCCGGGCTGCGATGATGATGATGATGATGATATTATACACAGAAAACACCCAGACCGATACTAACATCATGAATATAAATGTGTGTACCTTGCGAGGAATCGAACCCGTGAACATCGGAAAGGCGTGCCAAACCGCTAGACCTAGACCTAGGCGTCAAATATTATTAGTATCTAAGAACGTTATTCGGTTGAAAACACCCAGACTGGATACTACTACCATACTATATATACAATCATGATTACAAATATTTGACCCGTGCGAGGAATCGAACTCGTAATCATCTGAAAGACATGCTAAACTGCTAGATCACCCAGGCGGTAGATGTTCCTCTTCCTTTAGAGTCGACCCTTAGACGGGCGTCCTGCTTAGTGTGTGGCCAGCCTAAGGGTTGATCTGAAAGGTAGAATCCAATAATCGGTTGAGGCGGCCATCCCTGCGGCTGACAGCGTCAAAGGTACTTAATGGATCACGTCGCCGTTTGGTTCCTGCGAAACGATTTGATGGTATCATTGGATTGATATTGAACTTGTAATGGAGAGTTAACAAGTGAATGTGACGTAAAAATCAGGTATATTTTGTTTATGTAGATTTTTACTGAATATAAAAAAGGAGAGAAATAAACAAAAATGAAATAGTCATTATTATATAACTTTATTCTATTGCGAGTTGTATTGCGAACTGCATGAAATGTATATGTAAGGTCTGGTATATATATATAATGCTAGCTGACTTCACAAACGTTGTTTTGCCATATAAATTGAAAAATAGGGGTTGGTGAAAAATATGAGTGAAGTTTTAGGGTTGTATGTATTTTTTAATATAATATAATAAAAAAAATTCAAAAAAAAACATAGTGTAAGCCTGCCATAACACTTAGGGGTATAAAAATATAGTTATAAACCTATTCTCCGACCCACTGAATATACATATAAAATTTCATCAAAATCGGTCAAGCCGTTTCGGAGGAGTATAAACACGCAACCTGTGACACGAGAATTTTATATATTAGATATATATTGACTGCATTTCAACGCAGGCTGTACGGCTCTGTCTGCCCTGCTCTGTCCCTAACTATGTCCCACCACCTTGTCACGGGCAAAGTCTAGAAGGAAGACTTGAATAGGGCGACGGATTGCCATTAAAGTCCCTAAGTTCTAATCTAAACATATTTCCGTCATACTCGTGAACGAGTGCTGCTTATAGGGACTGGTCTTCTCTTATCACTACGAGTGATTTAATCTTATAGTGTATTTATATTTGACCTGAATAAATTAGTGTTGGTTGGTAGTTTGTATTGACGCATTTCGAATTGTATAATGTGAACTTACAAGGATTGTTTAAAAGAGCAACACACAAGTTTCTTGCTCGTTCTTATTGTGATGAGACAGCTTTCCGAATGAACGGTAGATTACGAAAAACATTGTTATGACTATTCAAAAATGCTTAAGTTTATTTGAATAAATGATTTTCTATTCTATTCTATTTAGCTTTATCACTGACACAAAAGAAAAGATCGCCTATGGACGCCTGAAATAGTCATCTGATGGTAAATGGTTATCTTTCTAACATCAACTGATGGTAAATGGTTTTTATAATACGATGGATGGTAAAACAAGCATATGGCCCATCTGATGGTAAATGGTTATGAGGAGTTAGATCTGATGGTAAATGGACGTAGCCTATGGATGAAATACCTGAGTTATATCTGAACGAGTTACATCTGATGGTAAATGGTTACCGTAGCCTATGGACGCCTGAAATACCTGGGGAGTTACATCTGATGGTAAATGGTTACCGTAGCCTATGGACGCCTGAAATACCTGGGGAGTTACATGCCGACTCTTAAGAAGTCTTACTCATCTTTGTGATGAACACAATATTTAACATGTTCACATTTAGCAAAGAATATTTCAATTCAACGTAACAATAGAGAAAGCTTACCGCAGTCTTTCAGATTAATTTGTTCAATTACCGATTTTTCCATCACTGCAGAGTTAATAGGAAAAAAATGCCGAAGTAAAATCCTGGAATTGACGTTTAATCTCAGCCAATGAGGTTTATAATTCGAGATAGTCAACTACTATTCGAATCTAGTCAACACAAGTGACTATGAATGTTAATTTATAATTTAACTGCCTGATTGATTGACTATCCAGTGATGGAAACACTGATAACAAACCAAAAACTAATCCGAAAGACGGTGACTCGTATCCTACCGTGTTAGATTTAAATTCTTATATATTTACTCATTTTACTTATATACTTAAATTAATATTATAAATTCGAAAATAACTCTGTCTGTCTGTCTCGCACAAGCGACTATGAATGCGAGGAATCGAACCCGCGACCATCGGAAATAGTAGTAATTGATTTTCAGAGGTATAAAAAAGGCAAATAAATTCAACTAAAATTATACACAGGTAAGATTTGATTTTTTATAAGTTTGTTTGTAAAAGACTTGACCGATTTCAAAACTTTCTTTCGCCTATAACCTGTTACATTTATAAGCGAGTAATAGTCTATATCATCATGCGAGCAACGCCGCGAGATAAAGCTTGTAACATATAAAATCTCTGTAGCTTTAAATAATAAATAAATAACCCTGGACAATTAACACAACACCATCTAGTCCCACGGTACGCAGAACATGTATTATGGGTACTAGACAACTGATATAAATACACAGATTTTTTTGTAAATACATAATATACATAGAAAACACTCAGACCATTATAAACAATCATAATAATGAATACAAATGTTTTCACCGTGCGAAGAATCGAACCCGCGACCATCGGAAGTAAAGCGGCGTGGTAAACCAGACCAACGAGGCCGAGGTACATATATGTATTATATTATTCCCATTAATTTGCTTTATTATCGGTTCTTATGTTATATATATAAATAAATGTTATATATGTATACATATAAATAAAACTGGAGTGTCTGTTTGTAATATTGAAATAACAGTTTTTACTACATACATATAAATATAAATACGGTATATACACCAAATTTACCACCATTTTTATATCTGTTTGTTCCGGCTAATCTCTGAAATGGCTGAATCGATTTTGATGGGACTTTTTTGGCAGGTAGCTGATGCAATAAGACTCCTTATTGCACCAGCTACCTGCCAAAAAAAGTCCCGTCAAAATCGGTTAACTTAGGCTACTTTTATTTCAGAAAATTAAAGTTAAATTCCACGCAGACAAATTCGCAGGTACAGCTAGTGCATATATATATATGTATATATAAATAATTATTGACTATATAAATATATTTTCGTGAAACACTCGTGCTGTCAACAAATGATATCTACATTAGATTGCAGCGTCTCATCCGACAAACATGATTTACTCCATGAGAAAGGAATTTTTCTCTTATATTTGTTATTTTCTTTCGAGACTCCAATTCCAATGTCAATATATTATTCATTTAGAATATTATTATACTATTATTTTCTTTCGACCGACTCGCACGGCACAAACATTTGTATTCATGAGTATGATTGTTTGTATTCTGGGTATTTTCTATGTATAATAATGTCGAAAAAAAAAATATATTATTTGTATCATTTAGAATATTAATCTATGGCGCTGTGTGAATTGTCCTGAGATTATTATTATTATTATTATTATTATTATTATTATACTATAGTGACGGCCTCGGTGGTCTAGCGGTTTAGCAAGCAGCCTTATTTCCGATGGTCGCGGGTTCGATTCTTCACACGGTACAAACATTTGTATTCTGTTTGTTACATTTTCACTTCAAAACGACCAAACACATGTTAATGAAATGTTATATGGTGATAGATAATAAAACATGGACGATATTGGATATTTTATGGCTATTTGTTACCCGTGACTTATTTTGCTATTTTTTAACATAAATCATCACCATCATCATCATTTCGGCCCAGAATATGTCCACTGTTGGACAAAGGCAACCTCCAAAAACTCCACGATTGATCCTGTGCTGCTCGCATCCAAGGCTTTCCGGCGATCTTGACCAGATCGTCGGTCCACCTTGTTGGACGCCTTTCCACGCTGCATTTTGCAGTCCGCAGTCCCCACTCGAAGACCCAATGGCTATCTGTCCTACAAGCTATGTGTCCTGACCGTTGCTTGTCAATTTCGCAATTCTTCGGGCTATGTCGGTCACTCTGGTTATGCGGATCTCCTCATTTCTGATTTGATCACGCAGAGAAACTCCAAGCATAGCCGAGTGACTCCTACCTTATTTATGAGCCCCCTAGTTAAGATAAATTAATTGTAGTCAACCTTCGTGATACAAGAAACATTACATTACAGAAAAGAAAAGTTCTTCAGTCTATCAATTGTATAAAGGTAACATATAGTCACTATATTATACGTATGTATGATATAAACAATGATATCCAAACAAATTTTGACATAAAAATAGATTGAAAATCAAAGTACACACGGGTAAAAGAGAAATACAAATTAAACGGAATAATAGGACGTGCGGGACCCCAAGCGTCAGCTGGAGCCTTCCAAGGATCCATTTAGTGGAATTACAACCATGCCCAAACTGCCGCATTATGTTATGGAAATGTAATCTTGGGTACGAGTTATACAGTACGAGGGTACGAATGTTACGTTTGAATCGTACATTCAACGTTTTTTAAGATACTTTTCAGATGATTTATTTCTACTATATAGATGGTGGTCTAGTGATTTTTTTTATTGGGTTGTTTGGGCTATTGTCAGATGTTTTTTTTTGTAAGATAATGGAATGGTGTACACGCCTGCGCTAACGGTTTTCGCTGGCGGGGCACCAGTGGAGGATGATAAGATGAGCATGAGGTCAGGTCAGTTAGCACATCGAGACAAATTCACCAAGAATTTATCACGATGTTTTCAAGGGGAACCGCGTGGAGGTCGACCTAACATGGTACATTGCTAGCAATGGGAGTTACTAATTCCCATTACTAATAATCCCCGTCCCCCTATGGTCAGATGTTTTTTTTTTGTGAATGATAATGGAATGGTGCACTCGCCTGCGCTAATGGTTTTCTATGGTGGTATAATATGGGGTCAGGTCAGTTAGCCCGTCGTGACAAATTCAGTAGGAATTTATAACGATAGTTTCCAGGAGGAACCGCGTGGTGGTCGGCCTAACTTAAGCTGAGAAACAATAAAGTTTAAATTCTTAGCGTTACAATTAAAGATAGCAATGTGTCTATAAATAAAGATATATTACCTGCCATTTAGTTTTGTATGACGTCCTCGGTGGTCTAGCGGTTTAGATATCACCTTACTGGCCGCAGGTTCGATTTCTCGCATGATGCAAATATTCATGATTATGAGTGTTTGTATTGGTCTGGGTGTTTTTTATGTTGATTATGTATGTATTTACAAAAAAAATATCTAAGTATTTATATTAGTTGTCTAGCAGTAGGTACAGTACCGTGGGACTCGATGGCGTTGTGTTAATTGTCCAGGGTTATTTATTTATTATTTAAAGCTACAGGGATTTTATATGTTACAAGCTTTATCTCGCGGCGTCGCTGATAAATGTAACTTTTTATAGGCGAAATTAGTTTTAAAATCGGCCAAGTCTTTAACAAACAAACGTATGAAAAATAAAATTTTATCTGTGTATAATGTTAGTTGAACCTTTTGCCTTTTTTATGCCTCTATATATATAGATATAGAAGATATTATATAATTTTCCATGATACTTGTAAAAAATTAATTTCTTCGACTACTCGAAATCTATTTCGAATAGAATAGAATTAAACTTGAGACAAAAATTATCACACATTTCTTTGCTTACTAGGTCATCCCAACACTATATTATTGCAACTGAATTGTTATAATGAAATAAACATTATTTAATTTTTCATTTTCAATTATATATAGTAACGTACCACCCACTGCGTGACAGTGGTTATCAAAGGAATAAATAACTAAATATCGATGTTTTTTTATAAGTTGATGAGAGCAATATAGCCTGAGCTCCGTAAAAGATAACTGCCCATGAATAAAACATACGGAATAAAATTTTGATCTTCATACTTATGAGGAGTTACATGTAACTTGCTACATATATTATTATAGGGCTTCATTCAGACATTTTTTTGTTTTTTTTTTTTTGCTGTTCACCATATCCAATAATAGTATTCGTGGTCTGCTTGCTTCCAAGAAAACGACTCCTGTAATCTTTTTCACTCTATTCTGTCTTGCGCGATTCTATGTATAGTATATATTTACAAAAAAGTATTTAAATATTTATAACATTCGTCTAGTACCCATAAAACAAGCTCTAACTAAGCGCTTGGAACTAGATGGCGCTGTGTGAATTGTTCTGATATATTATTATTGTTATGAAGTTTTAAAAATAATATAGTAATTGAGCATGACTCCACTTTCTCCTTTTTATATATTACTTACTAGCTACCCACCCTGGCTTCACACGGGTGTACATGTTTTTTTTTATAACATAGGGGACAAACGAGCATGCGGCTCACCTGTTGGTAAGTGATTACCGCCGCCCATGAGCACCCACCAGGGGAATTGCAAGTACGTTGTCGGCCTTTTAAAAAGGAATGTATGTAATGATTATATATATATAAACCTTCCTCGTGAAACTCTATCTATCTTCAAAATCCGTTGCGTAGTTTTAAAGATTTAATCATACAAAGGGACGGACAGACAGCGACAGCGACTTTGTTTTATACAATGTATTGATATTTTTGTCTATTATTTGATATAGAAAAAATGTTCTATTGACATTAATTATTCTTCTGTTATCTGCTATAATTTTGATACATATAATTAAATTATTTATTCCTAAAAACCATATTTATATAATTATATATCAGCCCAATATATATACAATCCTTACAGTACTAATGTATGTCAGTTAGTAAAAGCGTAAGTACCCGTTACCTTTGAGTTCGTTTGCCATTCTTGAGTTTCAAATTCAAAAAACATTTATTATACACCTAGATAGGTCATTTTAGACCATTATGAACGTTATATTTTTTATATTTTAATTTTATCCCTATATTAATTTTTTTTTAAAGCTAGCTTATATACCATGTATATTTATATAGGCGTCTATGTCTAAAATTAAATGAAACATGTGCATGAACAACTATTGCCATGCACGCTCGTCATTCAAGTAATCGTTTAGTGAGTAATAGGCTTTGCTTAGTAAATATGATTTAACAGATATTTTAAATTGATTTAAACGTAATTCCAGTATATCCTTTGGTATCTTACTGTAAATTTTTATACCCATTACTATAAAAGACCTATTGACGGTGTCTAAACGATACTTAGAAACAGCAAGATTGTCTTTAAATCTAGTATTAAATATTATGAACATTTCATCTCATTTCACGGACCAACGGCACAATCCTTTGATAACCCTTACTTTAATATAGAATACTCCATCGGAATTCTGAAGCCAAAGGCGATCAACGGCGAAGATTAGGAGTATCTCTTTTGTATTGTCGTTTTATTGCATCTAAAGATTATATTTTACGACAAGAAAATTGTGTTCAAATATCTGGACGATGTTTATATTTCTCTATTAGAAACTCTATTATAATTGGAATTTTTATAGCATTGGGGTAAAACTAGTATAGGGTTGAATAATATGTGAAAGGAGGAGATAAGGGACTGTAAGTAGGACATTTCTAGTGATGTACTGTTATGTCGACCTTCATGTCTCCTCTGGAAACCATTGTGGTCAACTCCAGGTAATTTCCCAGTACATTAGCGAAAGCCACGGAATAGTTTAATGATAATCCATTTAAAAAAATACTAATTAATGATATCTTTTTGAATAATAATTGAATAATATTCATATAATATCTAATCCTGATCATCTGGATGAATGGCGGTCTTCCACAGTACGGTTTTCTAGAAACTTTTTGCCTCGCACAACCACATTGTGGAATCACCTTCCAGCAATGGTATTTCCGAACCGATACGATATTGAAACCTTCAAGAAAAGAGCTTATTCCTTTTTAAAAGGCCGACAACGTACTTGCAATTCCCCTGGTGCTTAATTAATGGTGTTTATTATACTATAAATAATTAGTTATATAATTAATATTATTATTACAACGATAACATAACATCCATCTACCATCAGGCTGGTTGTCTGTATTTGCTTTATTAAGGCCGCCTTTTGTATAAAATATCCTTCTTATTTTTTATTTCCTTTTTGTAATTATTTGTTTCTTTTAGGCACAATAAAGAGTTTTATTATTATTATTATTATAATAATTGGTTATTTCACTAAACCTAATAATTATGGAATAAACTACCTGTAGAGGTTTTCTCAAGAGACTACAGCATGGGGTTTCTTCAAGAAGGGTATATTGACTTTCAAATTGAAAACCACCGACCACCTGTTTCGGTCCATAGCAGAAACCGTTTACCATCAGATGGGGTCTGCCAGAACATTCAATTATTTTCTTGTGTAACTTTAATGTACCAAATTCCTGATCATGAAAAATTATAACCTACTTTACTTCAAACATACTCTTTTTAGGTTATTGTTAGACAAATGTTCTTGATGACTGTATATTTCCTTACGTGCAAAGGCAACTTCAGACCGAAAACATCGTGCAGATATTGTAAATAGGTACATATATATTTATATCATTAATTTTATTTTTTTATTATTACAACTATAACATAACACAGATACATTAATAAAGGTGCACATGCCGGACTTAACATTGTATAGAGGCATTTTCTTCCAGTCAACCATACGGCAAACAGAGATTCATTTGGGCGGTGCATTATGATTGACTTTTCATATAATACATAATACTTACATAACTTAATAATATATATATCGAATTTACTTTTAGGGGATTTTAGTAATGTGGACTCATGACCCCATTGCTAGCAATGCGAAAACATATCAGATTTTTAAATAGGTACATATATATTTATTTAATTAATTTTATTTTTTTATTTATTAAACTTTAATGCTTAATATAGATACATTAATCATGCTCATCTTATCATCCTCCACTATTTTCTCCCGCCAGCGTAAACCGATTCATGCGCAGGCGGTGCATTATCCATTATCATAATACAAAAAAAATAATATATATACATATATACCAATACATATACATACAATATATATACAAATCAACAATGAAAGTCAGATTCCTGAAGGAGGTGAGGTAGTGGAAGATTAAATAGTATTGAAATTTGGGATAAAAAGAATTACTCTAGTTCAAGGATAGGTGTTTACGCAATTTTGATTTAAATGAGAATTTGGAAGCGCTGGATTTAATGTCAAGGGGTAACTCATTCCAATGTTTGATGGCTTGTAATGTGAAGGATTTTGAAACGAAGCTCGTACGATGAGCAGGAACGTGGAGAAGTTCCTAGACGGACGAAGGTTGCGGATGATAGGAGATGTCCCCATGAAAAAGAAATTTGGTATTAAGATACTTAATTAATGAATTGTGAAGGAATATTTAGACGAAAAGCAATGTGCAAATATTATAAATAAGTACATATATATTTATTTAATAAATGTATTTGTTTTATGGATGATAATGGAATGGTGCACCTGCCTGCGCTAACAGTTTACGGTTGCGGTTATCAGTGGAGGATGATAAGATGAGCATGAGGTCAGGTCAGTTAGCCCACCGTGACAAATTCACGAAGAATTTATCACGATGGTTTCCAGGGGGAACCGCGTGCAGATCGACCTGACATGGTAAATTGAATCGAACCCGCGAATATAGGAAGTAAGGCAGTTCTAACCGCTAAACCACCGAGGTCATCACAATACGTACTTATTACAGTGAACACAGCTAAACCTGACATAAGTACTTTTGAATACTCACAATTTTTTTATTCTACCACTCATTCAGAACACTGCCTTATCACAATAAGAACGAGCAAGAAAGTTGTAACTAACATTTTGTCACGAGAATTTTATATATAAAATACTAGCTACTCACCCCGGCTTTGCCCGGATGTACATGTATTATATAAACCTTCTTCTAGAATCACTCTATCTATAAAAAAATACGCTTCAAAATCCGTTGAGTAGTTTTAAAGATTGAAGCATATATAGGGACGGACAGACAGCGATAGGTACTTTGTTTATACTATGTAATGTTGTATAATCGATGTTCTTCTTGTATATATGTTATGACTATTCAAAACTTAAATTAAGTTTATTTGAATAAATCATTCAACTCTATATATATGATGTGTGGAATTTGCTCATTTCAATATACAACAGTAAACTGAACAAAGTAATCCATCCCGGCCAGGTGGGCATAAAACAAATTGAAATGTGGTATACTGTATCGAGAGATGTAAGACTACTCAGCTACGAGGAAAAAACCTTTTTCATTCAATATATGGTATACTAGCTTTTACCCGCGGTTTCGCTCGCGTTAATTTATCCCCTTAGGGATGGAATTTATCAAAATCCTTTCTTAGGGGATGTGTAAGTCATAATAGCTTTATGCATGCAAAGTCTCAGCCCGATCGGTTTAAAATTGACAAAGTTTCATACAAACTTTTATCCCCTATTTTATCCCCTTAGGGGTAGAATTAATCATAATCTTTTCTTAGCGGATGCCTACGTCATAACATCTACCCGCATGCCACATTTCAGCCCGATCCGTCCAGTGGTTTGGGCTGTGCGTTGATAGATCACAAAGTCAGTCACCTTTGAGTTATATATATTTAGATTGAGAGTTAAAATATTACATACCAAATGTAATCTAATAGAGTCACTCAAAGTCACTTATTTGTATCGTACACTGTACCATAAGAAAAGAGATAAACATTATATTAAAGAACACATGCATAATTATCATCACGGCCTTGGTGGTCTAGTGGTTCACACTGCTTTCCTATGGTCACGATTCGATTCCTGAATATCTGAATTTTTCTTTTTTCGAATTACTCTAATACTGTTGACCGCAACCTTTACAGATTCACCGGACGATACCGAGTGCAGATTGCACTCCAAATTCGCGTAAGGACTCATCACGGTCAACTCCCGCCTGACGGCTTTAGTCTGAGGGCACCGCTAGAGGTTCGAACCTCGAATTTCAAACGGCGATCATTTATACAGAATTGATCGAAGGCGGTCGGTCTGAGTGTTGTATTTTCTATGTATACTATGAATATATTTCCAAGTAATACATCTAAGTATATTGCTCAGCTACAAGGAAAAACCTTTTTCATTCCAATATATATATCTTCAGAGTTAAAATATTACATACAGAATGTAATCTAATAGAGTCTTTTTAATGTCACTCAAGGCAAAGGTGATCTAGCGGTTTAACACACCGATTTACTTCCGAAGGTCACGATTCGATTCCTGGATATAATTGTTTGTATCAGTCCTTGTGTTGTTTTCTATGTATATTATGTATGTATTTAAAAAACGTTTTAATTCAACTTTTTAAAAAAAAATGTTCGTTACTAAAATTAATATCATAACGAAATTGTGATAAAAAATATTTCAAAGTATTTTTATATACATTACGATGTGTATTACAATAAAAACTAAATTAAAATAGGAAAATATTACTCAAGAACTTTTTAAAAAAAGTTGTAACACGTAAAAGTTTAAGTATATTATGAATATTGTTTTTTCTTTGGATTGTTTTTAAGGTGCAATAAAGAGTTATAAATAAATAAAAATATAAATAAAAAAATAACACAAATAACGTAACGAATAACGAAAAACCGATTTACCAACTAGTTTCACGTAATAAAAATTAAAATTTCAAAAATTAATATCTCGACAACTATGACTTTCCGCAAGTTGAAATTTTAGAAGTAGACTAACAATAACAAGTTCTATTAAACATAAAATTTTCAACTCTCAAATCGATTGTAGATATTGTACAGTTGAGCCCTGTTTAATCTTTCTTTCAATCATCTATTTCTTATCGTTAGAGTTAAAATATTACATACAAAATGTAATGAAATTGATAGTCTTCTGAATGTCATTAAAGGCCTCGGTGTCTAGCAGTTGTCTGAGTACTTACTCAGCAACGCTCTCAAAGTATTAATCTTATGGAACATAGTCACCCTAACTAAAGGGTAACTAAAACCTCACAATTATTCTAACAAAGAAAATAGCCAACAAGCATGGCTATTCTTTCCAATACTCTATAGTCGGTCGTGTCACTATAATTTTTCAGACAATTTCACAGGACTGCAGTATTCAGAAGTTATAAGAGTGTATCGATTGTTTTTTTTCTAGAAATTATGTCTTGAACGTAAAGTGGAGGGGACTGAAGTGACAGGAAGATGGGTGTGCAAACTGTAACATGTTCTTAGTTTAATATTGCAACTGTTTTAGAGGACGCATGTTAAATTTGTCTTAAAATATGACAAGTTGAATGTTATTAATGTATTGAAATGAATAACTAATAGTAAGAACCGTATATAATATAATATAATATAATATAATATAATATAATATAATATAATATAATATAATATAATATAATATAATATAATATAATATAATATAATATAATATAATATAATATAATATAATATAATATAATCTCAGGACAATTCACACAGCGCCATCTAGACCCAAGTTAAGCTAGCTAAAGCTTGTGTTATGGGTATTAGATAACTGATACATATACATAGATATTTTTTTTTGTAAATACATACATATTATACATAGAAAACACCCAGACCGATACAAACAATCATACTTGTGAATACAAATGTTTGTGCCGTGCGAGGAATCGAACCCGCGACCATCGGTCGTAAAGCGGAGTACTAGACCGCTAGACCACCGAGGTCGTCGTATATCTTACAGTACATCATATTTTTACCTTTACACGAACGTTCTTTCATGCGCGAATCGACTTTCAGGAAAGAAAAAAAGAGCATGGAAATGTAGACAAAGAGAAGGAAAAGGACCGCGTGCGCCACCAGGTAATGCGCTTAGCATTGCCGCGTGTTTAAATCATTCGTGTTTAAAATAATAAATTATCATTACAAAATAGTGGACTTTCTGTATGACTTTTAGATAATTATACAGTTATTTATAATTTATAAATCGTGAATGTGTCTAAAAAAAGAAATATAAAAAAGTGAAATGACATTAAACATAAGTGCAATTACAAGCGAAAGATTGGAAACAAGAAATAGTAAAATACAATCACTCACGATTGCATGCGCTGTCTTTCATGCTAAATCGCGCGCGATACTAACACGCATCGTGTAAAGGCAGTATCTATTTCTTCTGTATCTTAAGAATATCACGCGCTAAATCGCGCGCGCTACTAATACGCTTCGTGTAAAGGCAGTGTCTCTTTCTTCTGTATCTTAAGAATATCACGCGCTAAATCGCGCGCGCTACTAATACGCTTCGTGTAAAGGCAGTGTCTCTTTCTTCTGTATCTTAAGAATATCACGCGCTAAATCGCGCGCGCTACTAATACGCTTTTTGTAAAGGCAGTGTCTCTTTTTTTCTGTATCTTAAAAATATCACGCGCTAAATCGCGCGCGCTACTAATACGCTTCTTGTAAAGGCAGTGTTTCTTTCTTCTATCTCGTAAGACTTTCACGCGCTAAATCGCGCGCGATACTAACACGCATCGTGTAAAGGCAGTATCTATTTCTTCTGTATCTTAAGAATTTGCTCAAATCAAAGAATTCAAAGATTCGTTATTGTTTTGTGCCTTGTCTTTCGATAAATCTTGCCTCCGGCGGAATTAAGGTGGACCGACGATCTGGTCAAGATCGCTGGAAGGCATGCGATGCATGCGATGGGATGCGAGCAGCGCAGGACCGATCGTCGTGGAGATCTTTGGGGGAGCCTATGTCCAGCAGTGGACGTCTTCCGGGCTGCGATGATGATCATATATGATGACTAATACGCATCGTGTAAAGGCAGTGTCTCTTACTTCTATATCGTAAGAGTTTCACGCGCTAAATCGCGCTAATACGCGTCCAATAAAGGCAGCTAATATCTCTTTCTTCTATCTCGTAAGACCTTCACGCGTTAAATCGCGTGCTCCTGAAATACGCGTCTTGTAAAGGCATTGTCTTATTCTTATATCTCGTAACACTTTTACGCGCTAAATCGTGCGCTACTAATACGCATCGTGTAAAGGGCAGTGTCTCTTTATTTTATCATTTACCATCAGTGAGCAGCCGACTTTCACGGATTAAATCGCGCGCGCTACTAATACGCATCGTGTAAAAATAGTGTCTCTTTCTCCTATATTGTAAAATTCACGCGCTAAATCGCGTTCGCCTGTGTAAATGCAGTGGCCTTTATACAACGCGTATTAGGAGTACGCGATTTAGCGAGACAGAAGAAAGAGACACTCTCTCTTTCTTCTATCTCTTAAGGCTTTTACGCGCTGAATCGCGTGCGCTCCGAATCGCATTCGAAAAAACGCGTCGTGTAATGGCAATCTTCTAACTTATTTCATGAATGTATCATATAATATCTCGTACCCGTATCAGTATAAATAGATGTTTAAAAATCCAATTTAGTACGAGGAAACAAAAATTCTAAGGTAATGGTTCTAACCTTTGAATTTTTATTTGATTGTAGTAAATTGAATTGTTCAACAAACAGCGAAACGGAAACTGTCTAAAGTGATCTACTTTGAACGAAATTTGATAAGATCGTGTGATGTGATGGAGGAGTTAAGTGTGGGTATAAGGAGATATGAGTGATCTTTTCTGTAGTTTTAGGGGTGATTATAGCTTATATAGTATATTGTATTGACCTTAGTAGTCTTGGTGGTCTAACATCGCCTTACTTCCGAAGGTCGTGGGTTTGATTCCTCGTACGATACAAACATTTACATGCATGCGTATGGTTGTTTGTATGTGAGTATTTTCTATGTACATTATGTATGTTTTTACAAATGTATTTGTGAATTTCTATAAGTAGACGAGATCCATAACATAGGCTCTGCGTAGCTTGAGACAAGATGGCGCTGCGTGAACTATCCAGCGTCATTATTATATTATACATATATAATATACTAGCTAGCTGACCCACGCAACTTCGTCTGCATTTCATTTCCCCACCTGTTGCAATATTTTTCATTGTAGCTCCATTCCTATTGGTCGTAGCGTAATGTTATACAGCTTATACCTTCCTCGACAAATGGACTATCAAACACAAAAATATTTTTTTAATTTGAACCAGTAGTTCTTGAGATTAGCGCGTTCAAACAAACAAACAAAGTCTTCAGTTTTATAATATTGGTATAGATATATGTACATGGGGAAAGATAGATATTTAGTTAATTATCAAAAAATATAATTCTATTAGCAAACGTAGTTTAGGACGTCCGCAGCTAGGTTAAGCGACGACTTACTGCGGATAGTAACTGGATGAGAAGGGCTGAAGGTCGTGCCCAGGGTTGTGCCTTGGGAGACCCTATGTCCAGCACTGGACTGAAGTGGGCTGACGATGTTAGTTCTATTATAAAAAAACATAACAGCATCGCGTTAAGATAAATGGATAAAACATTAAAATTGCCCTTGGTATGATTCGACGTAATCCAGTTTCCATCAGGTGGTCGATCACATTGTGGGCAATCCGATTAATCCTTACCCTTTTTGCGGAGTCCGCAACTTAGGGCAGACTAAGAAGGGGCCTGTGAGTTTGTTCCGTGCGTAATCCGATTTCCGAATTCCTATTATTACAGCTACAAAGGAAATTCCGTATTTATATTTTAAATCACCTTTATATACCTCAACATAAGATCTACTTAAGATTGAATCACACAATAAAACTTACGAAAGAATTTTGACTATTGGCTCGGTAGGTTTAGCACACCACCTTAAATCCGACGGTCGCGGGTTCGATTCCTCGCACTGTACAAACATTTGTATAATCAATACAAATGTTTGTATCATACTCATGAATTATATATGTATGTAAATTTTGTACTTAATAATTCTGTTATTGAAACGTCATGTAAAACTTTGAAACTACTATGTTAAAGTAAAAATTTCCGATTAAACAAATAAATATTTCAGGTACAGCTCTACCCCGCTATAGTTAGTAAAATAATTTCAAAAATTTACAAGCTCTGCTTAGCTAGGGACTCGATGACGCTGTATGAATTGTCGTCGGTTGTTATTACATAGTATAAAATAAAGTCGCTGTCGCTGTCAGTCCGTCCCTATGTATGCTTAAATCTTTAAAACTACGCAACGGATTTTGCAGCGGTTTTTTTAATAGATAGAGTGATTCTAGAGGAAGGTTTATATAATACAAGTACGTCCGGGCAAAGCCGGGGCGAGTAGCTGGTTTATTATAAATGTACAATTATTTAATCATGGTTGCTATATCAAATGTAGAGTTTGCCAAGGCAATAGCAGAATTATGATTTTGACCGACTGCTGTAATTAGTTTCTAACTAGAGCTGCTTTAGTTAAAGTTTGAACGTTAAGATTAATAAACAATCGTAACTTACGGTTATATGAGTATGATGCAGAGTTATGACTTAGTGGTTAAATATCTGCAGATGCTGCCAAACTGAAGAGGAAACGCCGCTTCACATCCTATGTGGTTGTAGCCCACTCATGCATAAACGAAATATCTCCTTTGGAAAGTTTACACTCTTTCCCGAGGAGATAAAAACCATCACTCCTAAGAATATCCTTCAATTCTTGTCCCTGACGGGTCTAGGTAGCGAACTTTGAAAAAGGGCGAGCACAATAGATCTATGTAAGTCGCAGTGCTACAGGTGCTAGAAACATCTGGCAATAGCCCACACAACCCAATAAAAAAAAAAGTGGTTAACTGCCGAGAGTTATAGATACACGTACATGAATTCGAATCTCAACATCAGATATTATTTAATTTTCATACTGCTTTCTTGAAATATCATAGGCTTTTGTATTGATTGCCGCATGCATCCTTATGTAAAGTGTGAATACTGTAACTACCATATAGTAAGTTTAAGTAGCGTATGACGTGGTCGAGTGGAATGAGTAGTTATGCTCACTAAAATGTCCAGACATGTGGCGACGTGGTGGGCCGGGTCATTAGTATGGTCGAGCGCAGTGATGGCTGGCTTATCCGTCATACTCGTGAACGAGTGCTGCTTGTAGGGACTGGTCTGCTCTTATCAATATGACTGATTTAATCTTATTGTGTACTTATATTTAACCCTAATAAATTAGTGCTAGTTGGTAGTTTGTATTCACACGTTTCGAATTGTGAACTTACAAGGATTGTTTAAAAGAGCAACACACAAGTTTCTTGCTCGTTCTTCTTGTGATGAGACAGCTTTGTTTTTTCGAATGAGCGGTAGATTAAAACCAAATAACATTGTTATGACTGTTCAATGGTGCTTAACTTAAGTTTATTTGAATAAATTATTTTCTATTCTCTTTTATTCTATTCTATAAACGGATTAATGAAAAAAGGCTATGTGGTTAATCTCTTAAGCGAAATCTCTGTACAATCGCGCGAGTTCGATTCCTCGCACGGTGCAAACGTTATTGTTACATATTTGTTTGTATCGATCTGAGCGTTTACTATGTATATTATGTATGTATTTACAAAAAAAGTGTATTTATATCTGTTGTCTAATCGACACTAATATTGTAAAGCTGAAGAGTTTGTTTGTTTGAACGCTCCAATCTCAAAAAAATATTTTTGTGTTGGATAGTCCATTTATCGAGGAAGGCTTTAAGCTATATAACATTACGCTACGACCAATAGAAGTGAAGTATCAGTGAAAAATGTTGCAAAAACGGGGAAAATTTCATATTTGAGGGCTTCCGTTGCTTACGCTGCGTGAACGAAGTCGCGGGCACAGCTACTATATAACACTCTGCTTATCTTGAGATTAGGTGGCACTGTGTGAGTTGTGAGATATTATTGCTATTATCATCTATAATTTCAGACAGAAGTCCTAACTTCGTTTTTAGTATTTCAATCTTTACATATCTTTGAAATATACTTGCAATTCCCCTGATGTTGCGGGTGCTCACGGCGGTAATCACCTACATAAGCCGAGCCGCATGCTCGTTTGTCCCGTGTGTTATAAACAAAAAATAAATAATACATTTGAATTGAGGTTGAATATTCTTCGCTCAAAGACGGTTGAAAGACAAATTTCACGTATTGACGGGAGTGTGTATTCTTTGCAGATTTTATTGTTTCAGTTTCGTGTAACCTTGCTTGTCGTATTGACATCCCCATTTGTATGTCAGGAAGCGTAGCCACAAATACCATTGTTTCGTATTGTGTGAATATTACAAATCTAAATAGACAGCAGGAAACAGAGGGCACTCCCGTCAAAACGTCACGTCCTATAAATAAGAGTAGATATCATGTTAAATTCCTTGAACGAGTAGTTTCTTTCCAAAAAAATATCTGTAATACTTAGGTCGGATTTCACCAAAGAAACTGATCACGTTTAGTTCGTACTGAACGCCATTAAAATGTTTTAACGTGTTCAAAGCTTCATTTTGCATTTCACCACTACAAATTTCGCTAAACACGTTTATAAATTCTGTCTGATTTACTACAGTTAACTCTTTAAACGTATTTAAAGCAGCTGTCAAACAGTCATCAATCAAATTTTTGACAATACAATATCGGGAATAAAAATAAAATTGCCAGTAATATAAAAAAAATCCTCAATAAAATATTTTTTTACTAGTTTATAGATAAAGATTGTTGTTTTATGCTTTGTAATCGACGTCACATGATTGAATTATAAATATTTCTTAGAATTATTTTATTTAAATTACCCATTGCATCAAATATTATTTTATAAGCGTGTAACACTGTGAACGAATGAAAATCTAAACTTCATTTTGGTAAACGCGATCTGTATAACGCTGGTGAATTCCATTTAAAGTAAAACGAGATCAACTTCGTTCTTTTTTTCGAGTTTACGCTGAACTCCGTTTTCTTGAACGTGTTTATGCTACGATTGGTGAAATCCGACCTTAGACTAGCAGTCCTGCCAGACGTTGTTTTGCCAAATTCTGGTATAAAAAATAGGGGTTGGTGATAGAAGGGTTAATATTTAGGGTTGTATGTATTTCTTAATGCCGATTTTGACGGGAGTTTCACTAGCTAATGTTATAAGGAGTTACTTACGCTACTTACTTTTATTTCAGAAATTTTATTTATTTTCGTAAATAAAGTTAAGTTAAATTCCACTCGGACGAAAACGCAAGTGAGAGCTAGTTTTGTAAATAAAAATAAGCGTAAAGTATCCACAAATCTGTCTGTTTGCTTTGACTAATCTCTGAAATGGCTGTACCGATTTTGACGGGAGTTTCATTCGCAGATAGCTTAAGTTATTAGAAGTAACCGATTTTGATGAGAGTTTAACTCGCAAATAATATTAAAAGCTAATATTATAAGGAGGAACTTAGGCTACTTTTATTACAGAAATTTAATTTATTTTATAAATAAATTCCACTTGGACGAAATAGCAAGTAACAGCTTGCTGTTACTTCCGATTTAGTCCGATATTTTACGATATACGATTTAATAAAAATATAATATAAAAAAATAATTCAATTCAATAATCAATTTAAATTCCAATTGAGTTTTATAAATAAAAAACTAGTTTTGTAAATGAAAATAATAATTTATAAATAAAAAAACTAGTTTTGTAAATAAAAATAATCGTAAAATATCCACAAAATGTGAGTAAACATCGTAAATTGGGGCTTAACATTAATGATGGTAAACATATAAATACCTGTGAAGTATATTAACACTGTAATCCAATTACTGATGTTGCCTATTTATGGTGGAGTGATTTTTGCAGAGTGCTCCTTGTTAAGTTTCATGTTTACATTATCAAATTGCGTTATATTTTTTAATATGAAAATTCTATATTTTTAATCTGTATAAAATGTACAAATATGATATTATTTATTTATTTATTTATTTACGTCACACTAATGCTTTACAGTTTCCCAATATCTAGGAAGATATATATATACACACACTTATAAAACACTAGTTACTAATACATAACTAATTACACAAGAAAAAAAAAATAAAATAAAAATAATAACAATAATCTTACTTTTCCATACTACTTAAATAATCTACTGCCATCCTACGAAACTCCAGCAAATTACTAGTTATGTCTAGATCCGGAAAACGACTAACAACACAGTTGAAACTCAATGCCAGAGAAATAGGATGTTTGGCCAGCTCCGTCCTTCTCCATGGAACATCAAACAAGTTTCGTCTTCGTGCTTGTACGTAATTATTGGGCGCTCTTATGGACACCGATGTTTATACCGCTTGGTTACATTTTTCACCTCTCATGATTATATCATACATAACCGCGACTTCGTCGACGTAAAAGGTCCCTAGATGTTGACTAAATAATGAAAACATATTGAATAATTTGACCCAATAAAAACGAATTCATCGTTATACCTTCAAACATGACGAATTTCTATATAGAATTTCATACAACTCAAACAAAAGCGTTAAAAGTAACTTTCAAGCTTTAAAAATGACGATACTTTAAGGTAAGCTAAGGTTGTATGGACAACCTTTCATCTCCGCTTTCATCCTCTTTACAACCCGCTTTTCGCATTAAAAAACCTATATCCTATCTCAGAGTCTAGACTATCTCTGTACCAAATTTAATTCAAAACGGTTCAGTAGTTTTGGCGTGAAAGCGAGACAGATAAACAGACAGACAGAGTTACTTTGGCATTTATAATATTAGTACGGATTTTTTATGATATGTATCAGGACTGGGAAATCCTGAGCATGAATATTATTTTACTATAATACTGATATAACACCTAGATCGATACAAACAATTATTATCTTGAATACTAATATTTGTACCGTGCTAGTAATCGAACTCGTGACCATCGGAAGTAAAACGGTATGCTAAACATCGCTGTGTTGTTAACAAAAAAGCAATCGCAGTAAACACTTATAGTAATAAAGTTTTAAATCTTGTTAATTTATTACTGAATACCGGAGTAGTTAAATAAGTTTCAGTTACTACAAACTTACTTTCTTTCAGTCGTGATCTACTTGTATTTGATGTTATTTCTACTAATTTTGTGCTGAGCTCCGCTATTTATCCGCCTGCTCTGTAACTTGTAGCGCAATTTAGTACTTTACTTAATTTTTTAAACTTTGTACAAAACAGACGAATGCATAGAGTCGTATTAGTCCAATTAATTTTGTTCCACAAGTAATTGTGGAAATGTTATATTTAAACAAAAATCTTAATAATGTAACTAAACATTTATTTAAAAAATGTTTTATCTATCTTTTATCGCAATCTGAAATTACGGAAATAAGTGCAGATGAAGTCACGAGTAACTGACAGTCATATTATTTGGCGTGTCCTTTTTAGGATAAGATTTATTTATTCATTATTACAAAATTTATATATATGTGTGTGTGTATGCACATATACTTATATGACATACATACATAGTTACAGTTAAAATAGAAAGGAATACATATATAAAAGATAGGTTCTGTTCTTATATAAATACAATCTATCTTCACGTCAAATTTCAATAGATCCATTCAGCCGCTAAATTGTGAAAATGTCCCAAACATCAATCATCAACGAGTAGACAAACAGAGAGACATACACACTTCCGCATTTATATTACAGTACAGCAGAAGAATTAATTTTAAGGAGGAGACCTAATTTTAATTCTTAATTCGACTCAATGCATTCTATTGTTCTGTAGACAAAGTAGAAACGCGTTTATACTCTACGTAAAACTCTAATATCTGAGTAGTGACGTAATCAATACCAGAACGTGCAGTACAAAGTACACTTTGATGTACAGTGAGAGGTCAAAAGAATGTGTTTACTACGTACCACATGTCACGCTACGAGCTCGTTCCGATGTTATTACGGCCGACTGTACCTGGCGGTGTCACGTTGGCCACGTTTGCCTGACACGTACGTGAGCACGCAACTTCCTATTTTAACTGTGTCTATATATGTCACATTAGTTCTTTTCCTATAACTTCGCTATGTTGATACGAAATGTGGCATAATTATTATATATGTACTTACTTAATGGATTTATATTATTTTATTTTAACCTGATCACTTCTGGAAGCGTCATGACCTTTATTGGTGATCAAATTTCGACTGTTAATTAATAATAATAATCTCAGGACAATTCACACAGTGCCATCTAGTCCCAAATTAAGCTAGCTAAAGCTTGTGTTACGAGTACTAGATATTAAAGTCCTCGAGTGGCGACCAAGGACCGGAAGACGCAGTGTGGGAAGGCCTCCAGCAAGGTGGACCGACGATCTGGTCAAGATCGCTGGAAGGCATTGGATGCGAGCAGCGCAGGAACGATCGTCGTGGAGATCTTTGGGGGAGGCCTATGTCCAGCAGTGGACGTCTTCCGGGCTGCGATGATGATGATGGTCGCGGGTTCGATTCCTCGCACGGCACAAACATTTGTATTCATGAGTATGATTGTTTGTATCGGTCTGGGTGTTTTCTATGTATAGTATGTATATATTTACGAAAAAAATGTATATAATTCTATCAGTTGTCTAGTACCCATAACACAGCCTTTAACTAGCTTAACTTGGGACTAGATGGCGCTGTGTGAATTGTCCTGAGATTATTATTTTTAATTTTTTTTCCTTTTTTTATAACACTTAGCTGGCAAACAAGCATACGGCCCATCTGATGGTAAACGGTTACCGTAGCCTATGGACGCCTGAAACACCAGGGGTGTCACATATATATATATATACATATATATTACATATATATATTGCCGACCCTTAAGAAACCTTAATATACCCTTCTTGAAAAACCCCATGCTGTAGTCTCTCGAGAAAACCTCGGCAGGTAGTTCATTCCACAATCTAAGTGTACGCGAGAGGAAGCTCCTCTGAAACCGCACTGTCCGAGACCACTTGGTTCCAGCGTGTGGGGATGAATTCCCTGTCGATGGCGAATTCTTAAAGTTAAAAAATAAATTCTCATCTCCATTATTATTATTTATTGAAACTCTAACGCAGAATTAGAAATAATCTTTATTCAAATAAACTCAATACAAGCACTTTTGATTAGACATATTTTTTTTATTCTACCACTCATTCGGAACGCAAACTCATCACACGAATAATAAACAAGAAGCCTTGTCTGAATGATTATGAATTTTAAGTTTTTGTACAGAAACATTATTATCGTTTACGAACTCTTCAATTTTATAATTCAAAATTCAAAAATCATTTATTCATGTAGGACATTTTAGCCGCTTTTTTTTTGTGTATGATAATGGAATGGTGCACCCGCCTGCGCTAACGGTTTACGCTGGCGGGGCACCAGTGGAAGATGATAAGATGAGAATGAGGTCAGGTCAGTTAGCCCATCGTGACAAATTCACCAAGAATTCATCACGATGGTTTCCAGGGGGAACCACGTGGAGGTCGACCTAACATGGGACATTGCTAGCAATAGGAGTTACTAGTTCCCATTGCTAACCATCCTCTTGCCCCTATTTTAGCCGCTTATGAACGTCAAGTTTTTACATTATATTATTTTTTCCCTACCGTCCATATATATAGATCCAATTGAGAAGAACTGGCAAGAAATTGAATTACTTTTTTTTATAATATGCTTTCTTACAATGGAAGTGTTTTATATGACATTTCAAGAGCAAGAACCTTGTGTGAACGATTATGAATTTTAAGTTTTTATACAAAAACATTATTATCGTATACGAACTTTATACAAAAGAAGTGTTTTATATGACATTTGAAATCTTTTTTAGGTACATTTAAAATAGAATCTGGTATTTTGTTGTAACACCTTACGCAATTGCCATAGAATGAATTACAAACTTTAGTAAAACGGTATTTAGGTAGAGAGTGAGTCTAGTGGTCTTTTTAACATCAGTCATTCTCCAGTCAATCTGAAGTCTAGATAACTTCAAATACAATATTCGTAGGTGCCTTGAAATTGGATGAGGGAATCCTCATGGAATTCTTTCAAATCGGTCGACCTTCGTCACGCCTGAAGTAGAAACCATTTGTCAGTATTAGTGTAATGTCTTTCAAGATCAATTCGTGCAAAACCAAGTCCTCAAACTTCGTAAGTCAAATAATGTAGAAACGGAAACTGGTAATCATATAAATAAAATTGGAGTGTCTGTTTGTAATATTGAAATAATCGTTTTTTACTACATGCATATGAATATAAATACGGTACATACACCAAAATAACATTTTTTACAATTTTCATCTGTCTGTCTGTTTGTTCCGGCTAATCTCCGAAATTGCTGGACCGATTTTAATGGGACTTTTTTTGACAGGTACCTTATGTAATAAGGAGTAACTTAGGCTACTTTTATTTAAGAAAAATAAAGATAAATTCCACGCGGACGAAATCGCGGGTGCAGCTAGTATATAATAAGAAATTGTTTGTTTGCACGCGTTCATCTCTATAACTACCAATCGGATTTGATAGAAATTACTACTACTAGGTACTAGCAAAAATGAAAAAAGATTAGGATAGAGATGTTAAGAAAGACTATCTTATTCGACGATCCTTAGAAGATGATAAAAAGAGAGACGTCAGAGTTAGAGAGAAAGCAAAGGGAAAATAATATTAGCACGGGAGGGTGATGCGTTACAATACATATAAATAAGCTATATATGAATGAATAGATATAAATAAGTTTTATTAAAATAAACTTAATATAATAAACTTTTGATTAACCCTATAAAACTTTGTAATTCGTATTCTAAATATTCATCACAAGAACAAAGAAAAACTGGCCTATTGCTCTTTTAAATAAATGTAGTTCAGCAATACATATTTAGGATTTTGTTTGACATATAAAATGACAGATGGAACCGCAGGGCATAGCTAGTATTAATATTTATTACGAGATATATTATGATTTATTACAAGCCTAGGCCTGGTTTACTGTTCTAACGACTCAAAGCTTTAATAGCTAATCATAAGGAATTTAAGTTATTTTTTACTGTAACGATATATTTGTAAAAAAAATAATACGTAGCAAATAGCAAATTTTTTTATAAACGATTTATAGAAAAAATTATAAAAACATTTTTCACTGATACTTCGCTTCTATAAGTCGTAGAGCTTAAAGCCTTCCTCGACAAATGGACTATCCAACACACAAAAAATATTGAACCAGTAGTTCCTGAGATTAGCGCATTCAAACAAATAAACTCTTCAGCTTTATAATATTACTAGCTAGCCCCGGCTTCGTACGGGTGTACATGTATTATACATATAAACCTTCCTCTTGAATCACCCTATCTAATAAAATAAACCGCTTCAAAATCCGTTGCGTAGTTTTAAAGATTTAAGCATACATAGGTACGGACAGACAGCGACAGCGACTTTGTTTTATACTATGTAATGAAAATGTAACAACACTATGAAAATATTTCATGAAAATTCTTTAGGAGATAACGGATATCATTTGGAGAAAGTCGCGTTAAACAAATAGTATTATCATTATAGTTTTGAATAACTTCGTTGATATATTCAAAATGAATTAATATTTGAAATACCTAGCGGTAGCTAGTAATTCATTCCTGAAACTAGTAAGTTTCAGGAATTTATATTACTTTAGTTAATTAGTTTTGTTTTTTTTGGGTGTTGTTATCTTTCATAATTGGTTTTGTTTATCAGAGACTCTGTACTAATAGCTTTTAAGCAATAATGCAAAAGAATTGCTGATGAATGAATAATTGATTAAAACTTACGACCTTTAGAGTACATAAGCCAATATAATAGACTACGCATCTATGATCTCTTGAATATCTCATTTATTCTTATATACGTGTTTAGAAGTAACCTTATATATTATATAGGGTTATATTAAAGTGTAAAAATAATAGTACGTCTTCAGAAGTAACTTTATATCTTATACATAAAATTCTCGTGTCACAGTTTTCGTTCCCATACTCCTCCGAAATGGCTTGACCGATTCTCATGAAATTTTGTGAGCGTATTGAGTAGGTCTGAGAATCGGCCAACATCTATTTTTCATCCCCCTATAATGTTAGGGGTAGTCCCTAATTTTTTTTTATTTTAAGGCAAAACAACGTTTGCCGGGACAGCTAGTATTATATATGGTTATATTAAAGTGTAAAAATAATAATAATAGTCCTGAATAATTCACACAGCCCCATCTAGTTCCAAACTAAGCAGAGCTTGTGTTATGGGTACTAGGCTACTGATATAAAAAAGCAAATACATTTATTGTATAAATACATACATAATATACATAGAGAATGCCCAAATTGATACCAAACAATCATAGTTATAAATACAAATGTTTGTGTCGAGGAATCAAACTCGTGGACGTGGAGATATGCTAAACCGCTAGACCCCCGTGGCCGTCAAATATTATTAGATGAGGGAATTATAAATGCAACTTCAAATCTAAATATATATAACTCAAAGATGACTGACTGACTGACATAGTGATCTATTGCCCAAACCATTGGACGAATCTGAAATTTGGCATGCAGGTAGATGGTTATGACGTGGCAGCCGATAAGGATTTTGATTAATTCTACCCCTAAAGGGATAAAATGTAATGACAGTTTGTATGAAACTTTGTCAATTTTAAACCGATTGAGATTTCTATTCTAAAGCTACTATGAGGGGGAAAGGGGATTGTTAGTAATGTGGATTCATGGCCCCATCACTAGCCATTTACCAAGTCAGGTTGACCTCCACGCGCTTCCTCCTGGAAACCATCGTGATAAATTCATTGTGAATTTGTCACGATGTGCTAACTGACCTGACCTCATGCTCATCTTATCATCCTCCACTAGTACCCCGCCAGCGTAAACCGTTAGCGCAGGCGGGTGCAACATTCCATTATCATTCTTAAAAAAGCTACTATGACGTAGGCACCCCCTAAGAAAAGATTTTGATAAATTCCACCGCTAAGGGGATAAATTAACGCAAGTGAAGCCGCGGTCAAAAGCTAGTAGAATATATGTAAGATGTCATATTAACGTCCAACAGCGACCATACTCGTCCCTCAGTGCAAACAATTTATCTTCGTAAATTGACACGAGATCCTTTTGCTGCATTGTCATGAAACTTATGCTTTGCTCATTCACTGGTGGTAATAGAAAATGGCAAATGTTTTTCTTTCCTATTTTATATTTTCCTATTCTATCTCATCAATACATAGACAAAACAAAGTCGCTGTCGCTGTCTGTCCGTTACTATGTATACTTAAATCTTTAAAACTACGCAACGGATTTTGGAACTTTTTTCTAGATAGAGTGATTCAAGAGGAAGGTTTATATGTATTATACATGTACACCCGGTCGAAGCCAGGGCGAGTAGCTAGTTATTCAATTAAATAAATATATACAAGTACAGTCTTTTACGATATAAATACATACAAACATAAATGCTTTTTTCTTGTATAATTATATGCAACAAACACAAAATTAATGCGCCAGGTTCGAACCTGTAAACGACTAAAAACGCCCTAATATTAGTACATGTGTTAGAATTCACGTCGTTATTGTAGAAAAAATATTTTAAAAATATATTAAAAGAAGGTAGTTTGTTTTTAGTACTAATGAAGTACCCGATGTAAGGATTATTACGAATATTGTAAATAGCGCCATCTAGTATTTATAGACCAACCTACTACACTGACTTTGGTCTATAAATACGGAGGTAGGTAGTTGAATAATCCTCTTTCGTTGCGTGAGCCGCGGCATTCAGTCGACGAGCGCAGAGCGTGCCAGTTGTGTTTTGGATATTAAAGTGAATTGTATTAGCAATGGGTTTATCCCGGTCTTAGTTGGGCCTGGGGGAAACTGCAAGTAGTGAAGGTGAGTGTTAATGCATTCTAAAAGGGCCTTTTAAACCTACACCCGTGTCACAAGTCACGGGCGCTACTTGGGGTTTCCCTTGCGGTAGCCGGCTTCAAAGCCTCAGTCGTCCATCATAATAAGTGCTTCTTACGCATGTAACTGTAAAGCTATTATTTTATTGCTAAACTATCTGTATCCGCTAATTCGTCCGCGTGGAATTAACTTAATTTTTCTAAAATGAAAGTAGCCTAAGTTCCTTCTCATTACATCTTCTACCTGCCAAATAAGTCCCGTCAAAATCGGTCCAGACATTTCAGAGATTACCCGGAACAAACAAACAGACGGATAGACAAAAATTATAATTTTGGTGTATGTATCGTATTTATATTCACAGGCATGTAGTAAAAAACGGTTATTTCAATATTACAAACAGACACTCCAATTTTATTTATATCTGTAAGTGGAGTAATATGTGGTCATTATTGTAGGTGGGCCAAGGTTGAGTTATGCGTGCGTGTTGAGTTATTTTTTAAATTATCTATAAACGTATAGAAAGAGAATAAAGTACATAAAAGGCAATTTACACTTTAGTAAACAATTTATAAATGTCATATTTCCATGTATTAGTGATGGAAGGACTGTATTAATCTATACATATAAATAAAATAGGAGTGTCTATTTGTAATAGTGAAATAACCGTTTTTTACTACATGCATACGTTTTATATTCGTATGCATGTAAAATCCACCAAAAAAACCAATTTTTATAATTTTTGTCTGTCTGTTTGTTCCGGCTAATCTCTGAAATGGCTGGACCGATTTTGACGGGACTTTTTTTGGCAGGTAGCTGATGTAATAAGGAGTAACTTGGGCTACTTTTATTAAATTTCACGCGGACGAATTCGCGGGAACTGCTAGTATTATATAAGAGAAGAGTATATTCAAATATGATAGTCGGTAGGGGTCTATGACTACGCCGACCCCAAATAATGGTATAAAGGTTACTCAATGATTATGATTCTATTTATATCAGTTTATCTCGTCTTTGTGGTCCGAAGCCAATTATTGAGTCTCTTGTATTGTAAATAAAGGGTTCTGTTAAAGTTTCGATATGTACATTGAAATATGGCAATTCTCCAACGAAATCCAATAATGTGAAAGATAACAATATAAACTGGGATTAGCAGATCATTTTGTCTGCGTAAACCGATGTTAGAGATGTCTGTAGTAGTCTGTACATACAATAATATATTATGATGCAGACTCGATGTCTGCATCGGTATATTTCTGTGCTTATTTTCTGTTAAACATAATAATATGACAAGGTTTGTTGCCTTGTTATTTATGTTATATGTATTTTGATACATATAACATAACAATATATGATTATTGACGGGGTAGAATAGAATAGAATATAATAGAATCTTTATTGCTAACTGTGTGGGTACATTTTTTTTGTAGGTGGTATAACAATATATATATATATGTGTATTAACAGTTACACCCCATCGGGTATGCAACAATTTACAGTATTACGTATTATATACAGTACAATTTAGATTATAGTATAAATTACATTAATTAATTATATCATGGTATTATCATATCGTATCATCATCACCCTTGGTCCGTGGGGTCCTAGCGCTATAAGACTTTTCAAAGAAATAACGAAAAGGTTAGTCGACATCACAGAAGACCTAGAAGCTGGTAGCTACCTTGGACAAAGAAGTAGTCTAGCTATTCAAAGAGGGAACGCTGCCAGTATCTTCGGAACGTTGCCTAAAGGGACCCCTTTTAATAATATATTTTAGTCATCATATTATATATTTTTTTTAAGCTTTTTAATTTTAGGTTCTTAATTATCATAAGTATATTGTCAAGAATGTGTATAAACTATATATTATTACATGTTTTAAAATTATTACGTTATTGTACTAAAATATTCATTTAGGTCATAAAATACATTGTCAAACAGCCAAGTAAGGGAGTCGAGCCTTGATCATTCGTCCACTTAGACATTTTATGTCCAACGGAAGATGATTATATACTTTAATACCCATTACCATTACGCTTTTGCTATAAATATAATTATAAATTCATCATCATCATCATTGCCTTGCCTTTATCCCATTATTATATAATATAATTATAATTATATATATAAATTTATAATATAAATATAATTATAAATTACCGGTAAAAATAACGTAACGGGTTAAGTGTATGTTATACGTCTGAGAATCGCTAGTTCGATTAATATAGATAAATAATTGATTTATTGCCAAAATAACAAAATTAATACAATTTACAATAAGACACAAAATGAGAAATAAATAATAACATAGAAAGTTGGCAATAGGAGCTGCCTCAGCTGTTGCTAATATAAGCATAACCTTAATGAGGTGCACCTGTACAGAGCTGGTTTTCAGGCAGCCTCCATTACTCATTAAAAAAATACTAAGATGCAATAAGTACAAATACTTGTATTCATAAAAAAATTAATTTAAAAATCAATCTATATTATTGTAAACATATATAACGTTTTTGAAAAGAATACAAGCTGAGTTTCTTGTCAGTTTTTCTCATCTCAAAATCATTCCGAACTGACGGTAGATTTGACATATCATAAGAGTCTGTAATATACCTGAATAAAAATATTTTTAATTGAATTGAATTAAGTATGAGACGATGAGACTTTCTAGAAGTATATTCATGATGTTTTGTTTATTTTTCAGGTATTCCTAGAAGAACATTGGGAATTTTAGGGTAAGTTTTATATGTACATTTTATTTAATATGAATTTGAATGAGTAACATTTTTTTTAATGGATTAATATAGAATAATGGTACCTGAACAAATGTTATATTCTGCTGGTATACCCAGTGGAGGATGATGGATGAGATTCAAGTCAGATTACTTAATACATTATGGTGAATTTACCAAATATAAGTCATGATTGTTGCTAGAAAGAACGGTGTGCTACCAGCTCTCTTCAAATTTCCTACCGTTATATAAAAAATCTGTAAAACGAGCTGATAGAAAGAAATATTCATCACCTAAAGTCATAATCAAATAATGTATTTGATTTTGAATTTATACTTTCTTAATTATTATTTTATATATTATTAAATAAAATTATATATTGTTTAAGTAGTGTATGTGTCTAACATATCTTGTACATATATATAAAAATCCTGTGTCTGAACAACTTAAGCTATACACGACCATCACCCCTCTGATCGATCTCCCATCCCATTCAGGCGGGGATCGATATGACCACGGCATGAGCGGAGGTTCGAAACCCTAGCGGTGCCCTCAGACTAAAGTCGTATCCATAAGGCAGGAGTTGGCCTTCAGCCGCTCCATAAGTTTCATCCCGAGGGTTTGGAGTGCCATCTGCACTCGCCTATCGTCCAGTGAAGTTGTAAAGGCCAGCTGCGGCCAACAGCATTAGAGTAGTCTGAAAATAAACCGATCATCTCAACACTCAACATTAATAGTGTTGGCATTATTTAATACGAGTTTATTCATAAAAAAAACATCGAAATTCTTAAAAAAATTACTCAGAATATATAATATAGCTGCTATATGTGATTAGTTAAGCAGTTGCAGTGTAAAAGCGTACAAACAAACTCACATTTGCAAAATTAAATTAATATAAAGAGGATGACACAAGTTTTGGGAAACTGGTTGCGCTCGGAGACGCTAGTAATCTGTGTTCTAAGCTTCTTCTGAGTAATTTGCAACAATGAGATATTCCTTTGTGCGAAATACTGAGAGTTCCACCCTAAAGCCGGAGAAACTATTTCTTGTCAAAGAACAACACGTATGTGTTTATGCAAGTGGAGTAATTAACAAAGTTATTTATGTCTATCAAACTAAAAAATCTAAATTCTGAATTAAATTACTTTAAACAAATAAATAATGATAAATAACCCTGGACAATTGACATAACGCGATCTAGTTCCATGGTAAGCAGACCTCGTGTTATAGGTACTGGACAACTGATATAAATACTTAGATTGTTATTAAAAACTCTAAATTCTAACTTAACTTAACTTAACTTAAATAAATAAATAATAATAAATAACCCTGGACAATTAACACAACGTCATCTAGAATTGACTGTCGCTGTCTGTCCGTCCCTATGTATGCTTAAATCTTTAAAACTACGCAACGGATTTTGAAACGGTTTTTTTTAATAGATAGAGTGATTCAAGAGGAAGGTTTATATATATAATACATGTACACCCGGGCGAAGCCGGGGCGAGTAGTTAGTATTTAATCATTTGAATGCATGCCCATAAATTGGGGCAATTAAAAAGCCGCCAATATTCTTACCTTGACATATTACTTAATATCTAACTATAATACGCAAATAAAGTTTCATTTCATTTCATTTCAACCCGCGACCTTCGTAAGTAAAGCGGTGTATTAAACCGCTAGACCACCAAGGCCAACTATGATATTTATATATGTGTCCTTTAATATAATATTTGTCTTTTCTTTACTATATGTTACAAATAAAATATATTGTATGTGTTGCTGGCAGATTGTCTACCATTTTATAAACTTTATGTTTTTGATATCTATTTTTAATGTCACTTTGGACTAATTGTCTGTTACCTTTCTTCTCGCTGTGAGCCCTTTTTCGGAAAAATACACATTTATATTATTATTTGATTTTTAATTAAAATAGTAGCCGTGTTCCCGCGCCAGTCACACTATGTATCTACTAAACCTATCTAATACTCTGTCATCCCTCATTCTGAGCTACACATCTACCTATCTCTATCAATAAACCTCAAAAATTCATTATTTCCTATGTAGGGTTAGATAGTTTTACTGTCGAGATAAGTTTCACTATCTTCTGGTTCTGACGAAGGTCGAAACCGACGGTATACGATATTGGATATGTCTGTCTCTAATCTAATGACGTTGTCACAATAAATGATAATTTTAATGTTATATCTTCTTTATTAGAAGAAGAAGAATAGAATAGAAAATCATTTATTCAAATAAACTCTATTTAAGCACTTTTGAATAGTCATAACAATTTTTTTAATCTACCGCTCATTCGGAAAGCTGTCTCATCACAAGAAGAACGAGCAAGACACTTGTGTGTTGCTTTTTTAAATAATCCTTGTAGATTCACATTTACAAGTCGAAACGTGTGAAACAAACTACCTACCACTAATTTATTAGGGTCAAATATAAATACACAATAAGATTAAATCAGTCGTAGTGATAGGAGCAGACCAGCACTCATATTGCACATACATACGTGTTTAGATGCACTTAAACGCTTACTTCAGGTTCATATTCACCGTAGTTGGTTAGTAGTATTATTATGCTGGTAAATATAATTATAGAAAGACGATGGTTTTCAATAGACGCGTTACTCAAGTTCCTTCGAGAAGTCAATTTGCGGACAATGGACTGCGCTCAGTCCAAACCTAAATCCCATTGAGCATTTATGGGAGGAGCTCAAATGAAGGTTACTAGAAAGAAATCCAACCCACTCGAGCCTAGAAGAATTGAAGGCTTCAATTCTTCTAGGCTCGAAGGGGTTGGATTTCTTCTTCAATTCTTCTAGGCTCGAGGACCTCAAATGAAGGTTACTAGAAAGAAATCCAACCCGGATTTCTTTCTAGTAACCTTCATTTGAGGTCCAAACTCCATTTGAGTCCAAACCTATATCCCATCGAGCATTTATGAGACGACCTCAAATGAAGGTTACTAGAAAGAAATCCAACCCCCTCGAGCCTAGAAGAATTGAAGGCTTCAATTCTTCTAGGCTCTAAGGGGCTGGAAGCTGAACTGAGCTGAAGCTTTGTTAGAGGAGTGGACAACAACCTGGACCTTAAGACACCGTCAAAAAATTAATAAGGTCGATGAAGAACCGACTACGGCCTGTAATTAGAAATAAGAGGATGAAAAAAGGCAATTTAATTTGGATATATAATTAAATTGATGGCTGTATAATTTGGATTGGCAATCGATCGTTTCGATATAACCTAATTTAGCAGTGATTAAAACTATACAAAATGTACCGAACAATGATTAATGGATATTACTGATAGTAATCGCAACTACTGCAATGTGGTTTATAATTTATTATAAATTTAGATCGGGTTATTGGTAAGCTATATGACTTAAAATTATTACGACTCTGCCTGATAAATAGAAACCCTTGTATGTTAAATAGAACTATTGTGCAGGTGCTGTTTTAGGGACTGGTCTGCTCTGATGACCATTTTATAACACAGGGGACAAACGATCATGCGGCTCACCTGATGGTAAGTGAATACCGCCGCCCATGAGGACCCGCAACACCAGGGGCATTGCAAGTACGTTGTCGGCCTTTTAAAAAGGAATAAGCTATTTTCTTGAAGGTTTCAATATCGTATCGGTTCGGAAAGACCATTGCTGGAAGGTGATTCCACAATGTGGTTGTGCGAGGCAAATAGGCTGATTTATTTACTTTTATCATTTTGCTAAATTTTCATTCACACAAGATCCTATATTATCATCTGGTTTTTCCTTATCCCATTTAGTTGGGGTCGGCGTAATATTCTCAACTACATTTATTTAAAAGTGCAACACGCAAGTTTCTTCCTCGTTCTTTTTGTAATGAGCCTGCTTTCCGAGTGAGCGTTAGAATACAAACGTACTATATAACTATTCAAACGTACTTATATCATGGTGGTCACATTTTAACTTCACTTCACGTTTAAACTTCAAAGGTTTTTGAATCATCGTCGATAATGATGATTACTAGTAAATTAAGCCAACGTGGAAACATGGAGAACTTACTGTCCTCCATCTTTGACTGCCTCGGTGGTCTATACCGCTACCACCTTACTTCCGATGGTCGCGGGTTCGATTTCTCGCACGGCACAAATATTTGTATTCATGAATATGGTTTTTTGTAAAATTTATTAGGTCAGGTCAATTTATATTACATTTTCTGTGTCCCGGTAGTGTTGTAGAGAATGAGCACTGTACTGCACTGCGGGTTTAACCTTATATCATAAGGATAAATGTAACACTATATTCCATCAAAAACATAAATGTGAAATGATAGCCGAGTTTAATATTATGATATATGCCTTGATTGTTGACTTCTACGACAAAAGAGATGAGATCTAAATGGGTGCCAAGTTCAATGGTCTATCCTGAAATGTACATATTTATAACAATATAAAATATCATTTCTTCTTATAACTTAGGATAATATACTGTAGCCTAAGGTCTAACTTGGCCAGTTCTCACGAAATTCGACTATACTCTTAGTTATAAGTACGAGTATATTTTAGACAGACTCTGAATTATAGCAACTAGTTTGCTAGTTATCGACACTGATGTGAAGGGGTTAACGTAAATTGGTAATGATCGACGTTTTCATACAATATTACTTTCCGTCCAGTACAAGATGAGCTATTTTTGCCACGGATCAATGTTAATTGGTGGCTATCGACGTTTTCATAGAATTTGAGTAATCGATTTTGATAAATTCCACCTCTAAAAGGATAATTAAAAGCTAGTTTATAATATTAGTAAGTATTAATAAGACAATACTTACATAATGTCTCCCATATCAATATTAATAAACACTATTTCCAGTCGAGATATATGTACTTGATTATCATTTACACGTCCTATCAAGGGAGATTGCGTACGAAACCTGTTTATTCGCTAATAAAAATAAATTCCAGCGTTACGGTACACAATCCCTTGTTATTACTGTACGAGGTGCCGGGACGAACAATCATTATTTTATTTAGCCGGGTCAAGGGTAAACACTTTTACCACCCAATAATACTGAATTTTTAATGTAATTCTATTATCTGTACACACATATATGTCACATACAGGTTCATATATACACATATTGGTTCAGTAGTGTTGGAGTGAAAGTGAGACAGACAGACAGACAGACAGAGTTACTTTCGCATTTATAATATTAGTAAGGAGTAAGGATATGTTGATCTTAATGTACTTAGTATTGTACTAAACTTCTGAGCCGTACTAGATCTAGATATAGGTAAATAAAACCCAATGATAGCACTTTATGAAGGGAGGGCACAGCTTGATGTATTTTGATACATCTTGCTCGACTTGGGGCGGCCCGAACTGGCGTAGTACCTCCACCAAGCAGAAAACCACAGCCAAATAGTGTTGTACTTGCGACAGCACTGTGTTCCTGTGGTGTGTAAGGTGACCAGAGCCCCGTGGGGACTGGTTGTGCTGGTATTGGAGGACCTGTGTGTTCAACAGTGCCGCGGGATTGCATAGGCGCGACGTGGTGGCGCAGCGTTCAGGGAGACCCGGTGAAACGGCTAACCGCTGGCCGCCCGCAGGTTGTTGGGTTCCCGAACCCAGGGATTACTTAATCTCCGCCCTGGGAGGCTGAACCACCGCCTGCGCATAATCCCTGGTGTAGTAGTCGTGCCGGAGAAGGAGACCGGAGTGGACCCGGCTGCTACACCAGTGGGGGGACCGGGGGCCCTTCCGGCCGCTGTGCCACCAAATTGCCAAACCTGTGCAATACTGGGGTACATTGACACATACTTTGTCCTTTCTAATACCGGCGCGATCATTCCCCTTCAACCTTAAAAAAACAATACCCAAATGGCCAGAAAAAAGAAAAGGAATCGCATTAAATCAGCGGCACCCCTATCCACTATTAATATGGATTTCTGTAACATCAGGGGACTACACGGAAACATCAATGCGGTCCACCATCATCTCGAGACCGCCAAGCCGACCCTTCTGTTCCTTACGGAGACACAGATATCCTGTCCGGCTGATACGTCGTACCTTACGTATCCCGGGTATACACTTGAGCACAAATTTGTGCGTCGAGCTGGGGTATGTTTGTATGTCCGGGAGGATATTTGTTGTCGCCGCCTTCTTGGCCTAGAAAAAAAAGACCTGTCAGTACTATGGGTACGCGTAGATCAGGGTGAGTACACCGGTATCTACGCATGCCTATACAGGTCTCATAGCGGTGACGAGGACACGACTCGTCTGTTTGAGCACCTTCAAATCACGTCTGATAAAGTTCTCGAGCAATATCCCTCCGCGAATTTAGTGATACTTGGAGACTTTAATGCCCATCACACCGAGTGGCTCCGTTCTCGAATCACTGACCATGCGGGGAGAACTGCTCACGAGTTTGCCCTGGCCTATGGATTCTCACAACTGGTTCATTCTCCAACGAGAATACCAGATATCGAGACCCATACGAGCTCCTTACTGGACCTTCTGCTGACTACAGGTCCGGACGAATATTCAGTCACCGTGGAAGCGCCTCTTGGTTCTTCGGATCACTGTCTTATTCGATCCCAAGTACAGTGCACACAACCTGCCACACACCGAACACCTGGTCGACGTCGCATGTGGCATGTGGCAAGTCAGCAGATTGGGACAGATTGCGAGAATTTTACGCGTCGTACCCATGGAAGCAGCACTGCTTTGCATCAGAAGACGTCGATACCGGTACAGCCGCCGTTACTGAAGTCATACTTGCGGGTATGGAATGTTTCATTCCAAATCTGCTTGTTGCTTCAGGGGCGAAAAAGCGACCGTGGTTTAATAGGTCATGCAGAGAAGCCAGACAGGCTAAAGAAACTGCTTATCAGGCTTGGACCACGGCTCGTTCCAACAGGGATGTTGGCGTATCTGATGCGAGGCGGAATTTAAATGCTGCGTCCAGGTTTAGTAAAAGAGTAATTGCTAGAGCCAAATTCGACTTCGTCAGCAAAATTGGGGAGCGATTAGCCCGTCATCCTTCTGGAAGTCGAGCCTTTTGGTCCCTTGCTAAGGCTGCCGAAGGTAATTTTAGTCAATCGTCCTTACCACCACTACGGAAGCCGGATGATAACTTGGCACATAGTGCAAAAGAGAAGGCCGATTTGTTGTGCGCTCTTTTTGTCTCAAATTCGACTTTAGACGCTGGGAACACCATACCTACTACCATCCCATGGTGTGGTAACTCTATGCCGGAAATATCCGTAACACAACGGAGTGTCCGGCGAGAGTTGCTGTCTCTCGACGTCAACAAGTCGAACGGGCCAGACGGCATACCGGCTTTGGTGCTAAAGAAGTGTGCTCCTGAGTTGTGTCCCGTACTCACGCGCCTCTTTTTTCATACTCCTCTGGGCAATTTCCGTCGTCATGGAAGACCACCCTTGTGCACCCTGTGCCAAAAAAGGGCGACAGGTCAAACCCATCGAACTACAGGCCTATCGTTATCGCATCTTTGCTCTCCAAGGTGATAATAATAAGCGTGTAATTAATACACAGCTCCTCAGATACCTAGAAGATTACGATTTATTGAGCGATCGTCAATATGGCTTTCGCCATAATCGCTCAACTGGTGATCTTTTAGTGTATCTCACACACCGCTGGGCTCTTGCCATCGAGAGCAAGGGTGAGGCGTTGGCAGTCAGCCTTGATATGGCGAAGGCATTCGATCGGGTTTGGCATCAAGGTCTCCTATCGAAATTGCCCTCATACGGAATACCAGAGGGATTATAAATGGGTCGCTAGTTTTTTTCTGGCAGATGCATCAAAACCGTGGTCGACGGTAGTTGCTCCAATAGCATGGACATTAACGCTGGCGTCCCGCAAGGCTCTGTTCTCTCCCCGACACTGTTTTTGCTGCATATTAATGATTTGTTAACTACGGTTGACATTCATTGCTATGAGGATGACAGTACTGGGGACGCGTCTTACACGGGCCGTGCGAACACCCCTCTTTCCGTTGTGGAGTCAAAGCGCGAACAGCTTGTGTCTGAAATCGAGAGTACTCTCACCAGAGTCTCCGATTGGGGGCGATTGTTGTTCAATTCAACCCTACCAAGACACAAGCCTGCGCGTTCACCGCTAAGAAAACCCCTTTTGCTGTGGCTCCGCAATTCCAGAACACGTCCATTACCATCTCTAAGAGCATTGGGATTCTCGGTGTCGACATCTCTAGCACAGTTGAGTTCCGTAGTCATCTCGAAGAAAAGGTCAAGCTGGCGTCCAAGAAGCTCGGTGTGCTGAATAGGCGGTACTTCACTGCGAACCAGAGACTTCTATTGTATAAGTCGCAAGTTCGGCCGCACATGGAGTACTGCTCTCATCTTTGGGCAGGAGCACCTGGATACCAGCTCGGTCCTTTTGACTCGGTTCAGAGACGTGCTATGAGACTTATCGATGATCCCAATCTCTCGAACCAACTTAGCTTGAGGCGAGACTTCGCATCGCTTTGTGTGTTCTACCGAATATACAATGGACTGTGTTCTGATGAATTGTTTGACATGATGCCTACGGCTACCTTTTACCATCGCACCGCTCGCCATCGACAGGGAATTCATCCCCACACGCTGGAACCTAAGTGGTCTCGTACAGTGCGGTTTCAGAGGAGCTTCCTCCCGCGTACACTTAGATTGTGGAATGAACTACCTGCCGAGGTTTTCTCGAGAGACTACAGCATGGGGGTTTTCAAGAAGGGTATATTAAGGTATATTAAGGTCACATACGTATACATGTGACACCCCTGGTGTTTCAGGCGTCCATAGGCTACGGTAGCCGTTTACCATCAGATGGGCCGTATGCTTGTTTGCCACCTAAGTGGTATAAAAAAAAAAAAAAAACTGAACTGTGTATATTCCGTAATAAATAATTTTCGTAAAAATTTAAAGTACAAATACACTGATTTATAATGACTTTTATTATTATATTTGATATAGGTAAATAAAAACCAATGATAGTACTGAACTGTGTATAAATGAATTAAAAACTGAACTGTGTATATTCCGTAATAAATAATTTCCGTAAACATTCAAAGTACAAATACATTGATTTATAATGACTTTTATTATTATATTTGATATAGGTAAATAAAACCCAATGATAGTACTGAACTGTGTATAAATGAATAAATAAAAAAACTGAACTGTGTATATTCCGTAATAAATAATTTCCGTAAAAAAAAAATATAAAATATAAATACACTGATTTATAGAGACTTATTATTCCCTATTATTGTAAAGAATTGAAAAGGTGACGGGTTGTTAGTAATGTGGATTGATGACCCCATAGCAATGTACCATGTTAACTTGACCTCCACGTGTTTCCCTGGAAACTATCGTGATAAATTCCCATCATCCTTTACTGTAGAGGTCTGACTGGCTAAACCGTTAGTGCAGGCAGGTGCACCATTCCATTATCATCCATTAAAAAACGAGAATGGAAAACAAATTGACTGTCTAATGGTAAATGGTAACAGTCATCTATCTAAACTGGTTCGATTCCTCGCACGACACAAACATTTGTATTCATGAGTATGATTGTTTGCATCGGTCTGGGTGTTTTCTATGTATAATATGTGTGTATTTACGAAAAAATATATCTATGTGTTTGTATCAAGTCTAGTACCCATAACACAAGCTCTAGCTTGCTTGCTTGCTTGAATTGTCCTGAGATTATTGTCATTATCTAAACAGTTATAAACAGTACTACATCATATTATACTAGGACGGCGATGCACGCGTTGCTATTCTCAACTCGTATTCATTTCGAATGAACGTTGTACATGATTCATTTAAATTTAAATTTGGAAGATATTCAACGACTTAATAATTTGAGAGTAGTAATAATTTAGTCCTTTATTTAATACATCGCTGTCCGTCTATCGAGATCTCTTGTCTCCGAGATATACTCACTTATTGTTATCCTGAATAATAAATATCCCTAATGTGGCGACCTAGGATGGGAAGCAGAAGCGTAGGCAGACCAACTGCCAGATGGTTGGATGACATCAAGACTGCAGACCTAGACTAGATACGCCACAGATCAATTAAAATGGAAAATTATGCAAGAGGCATACGTCCAGCAATGGACTAGAGATATACTCACTTATTGTTATCCTGAATAATGAATATCCCTAATGTGGCGACCTAGGATGGGAAGCAGAAGCGTAGGCAGACCAACTGCCAGATGGTTGGATGACATCAAGACAGCAGGGCCGACTTGGACTAGATGCGCCACAGATCGATTAAAATGGAAAATTATGCAAGAGGCATACGTCCAGCAATGGACTAATAGATGCTAAAAGAATAGAGAAGAGAGACAGAAAGGGAGTAGGAGACAGAAGCTGAAGAAGGGGAAGAAAAGGGAATGTTAGGAATAACTATTAGTAAAGCCTTATGTCAGATGGATCCTAGCTTCTTTTGGAAAATATTGAAGTTAATACATGGTAAAAATGCTGCGGTGACCTAAAATCGTTTGAAAAACAGAATCGAATTTAAAAGTGTATCAATATTTCTATAATCATGTTGACCCTCATTTCAAAAGAATAACAACTGACTTTCTTATCAGTTCTTCTGGTCGAAAGCAATCGAACTGATGATATATTTGACTTAACATAAGAGTCTGTAATAGACCTACATGAATAAAGGTATTCTGATTTGAATTGATATAGAAAATAAAATGGTTTATTTTTTGTAAAAATTATATAATTTTGCTTAACGTCGTTATTTAGTGCTAATATTTATTTATTTGGACAACTATTATCACAGGCCTAGGCCCAATACAATACAATAGTCTAATATCTTTTTTATTACACGAGTTTACAAACATTTCCTTTACTTTACCTTTGTTGGTAATTAAACAAAAGCTGGAGTCGTTTTACTTACTAGAGTAAATAAGTTCACTATAAAAAAAATACGAAGAAATACAGTAAATAGAAAATTAATAACAAAACGCATTCTTACCGCTATAAGCAATATCATATTAGTGCTTGTTAAAAATTTACTAATGCAAACTTGCATCAAAACTGTTAATTATATTGTTAGGCATTTTTAATCACTGAATTATACACCTTTATTTTATTGTTATCTCAAATCATATAAAAATGAACTAATACATTTTTTATACAACAAAGCAAACGCATTAAAACCATTTCAAACGTTGTACAATAATAGAAAATAAATAAGGGAAAATAATATTTGGCGTGTGGAAAGTTCCGTTTATCGAAATAATATGGTATATTTAGAAACTAAAATCAAAACGCGTGTGAGTTGGTCTGTAATAAATCTGGAGGAGGTCACGCGAGCTCGATTTTTCACGTCGTAAAACGGAACGTTAATTCCGCACGGTGTTGCCAGGTGAATATGTTTTATTCCCACAAAATTTTGTTTAAAATCCACAAATGTTTATTGGGGATTTTTTTTTTTTTGGGAGTACCAGATATTCATCTCGCATAATGGTGTGAAGAGTGTCCTTCCAATAAAGTAAATCATTTTATGACGACATTTTCTATATATCCGTTTATTATTGTTTTTTCTTTGATACTTTCATCTGTTTGAGATTTTTTTAAGCCGTGTCAATGGATTCCTAATCCACAACTGATGATTTTTAGACCGCATATTCTACATGTCATTTCCATTCTCTAACCAGAAGGCTTGTTATTTTTAAGGCTACGTGAACCCCCATAACCCAGCTTCAAACCCACAGCCCATCAAATTCACCCATACATTAGTTACCCCAAATTTCCCTACTTGTTCCATAATCTCACTAAATTTGGGAAAAAATCCCTAATCTGGCATCACTGATTCCGCATTAGTACAGACAGGGACGTACAGACAAACAAATTGCGGATAATAGTGTAATATTCTAGCAGGAACTGGTCCGATCAAGATTAAGTACTACGACTGATTATGCTTTCTTCTGTTTCACGTTTCCTTTTACATTTAAAAACATCGACAACTAAGCTGTCAGCAATTTGTATTCTAAAGTAGCTTTTAAAATTATTAGGAATAAGGTCAATATTTAAAAAAAATACTGCGCAGTACACCTAGTAAATTCTGCGCTAACTAAAAAATTCCAAATCATTAAAATTGAACTTTAAAACTATAACTTTAGAGTGAATATTTCAATGTTTATAAGTTTTCAGTCAATCTTCTACTAGGTGCGTCCTGATGGTAAATGACAACTGTTGCATATGTACAATAGCAAAAGGGTCATCATGTCATCATGATATGATGACGCCAGTGGTATTTATTCTGGACAACAAACATGTTATGTCTCCGTACATTCACTGCCATTTGTCACCATCGTAGAATGCATGGTGCTTGGCAGTTGATATAGTTGAGATAAACGTGGCCAGGAAAACGACTATACAAAGTTTGTGTGTGCCAAAACTCTATTTCGGAGGACATGTCCCCTTACCCTGTGCCAGTGACGTAAAGCTACCCACGCAGATAATTTTGTACAGTGTAGCTTGGTTATAGACATGAGAATGTCGTCGAAAATAAGATGAAGAGATTTAAAAAACGAACTAGTGAGTACCAAAATCTACCTCAACCTGTAAAACGTAACTGATGTAGTGGTACCCACACATATAATTTTGTGCAATGTATAGCTTAATTATCTACACGAGAATATCGTAGAGAATGCGATGATGAGATTTAAAAATAGAACTCAGTGACGTAGAAGTACCCACGCAGATAATTTTGTACTAACTGTAGCTTGGTTATTGACATGAGAATATTGTCGAGAATAAGATGAAGAGTTTTAAAAATCAAACTGGTGAACTACTACCTTATCCTGTAAAACGTTAGTTATGTAGTGGTACCTACACACACAACTTTGTAAGATGTATAGCTTGATTATCGGTATGAGAATATCCTAGAGAATGCGATGATGATATTTAAAAATAGAACTGGTGAATTTTACCATGCCCTGTAAAAAGTCAGTGACGTAGATAATTTTCTACCAACTGTAGCTTGGTTATCGACATGAGAATTTAATCGAGAATACTATTTAAAAATAGAACTGTCGACTTTCTAGAGGGTTATTCTCGCCAGAGAGGCAATAAATACAAAAACGAAACAGCGAGTGGATTTATTAATTATTATAAACACGAAATTTAATTCTATTACAACTTCTAATTTGAATTTAGAATTTAAATTTTGATTTATAATTTGAATTGCAAATTAAATTATAATTTATTGTTTCATTAATCATGTATTTATCGTACTTTGCTTTAATAGGGTTCATGGTGAGAATTTGACATCGTGTGACCTCATGAATTCATGTTGCCGTGTAATCTTTACGTAGTATAAAACAAAGTCACCGATGGTGTCTGCTCGCTTATATCTAACCTTCACCTGTCTGAAACCGAATCAAAATTGACTCAATATTTACTTTTTTCTGTATAACTTTTAAAATATATATTTTTTTCATTCTCTTAAAAATTATTGGAAATGTTAATAAAAATATCGTTATTGTAATATCGCCTAAGCAATGTCTTACAGATAACCTTTGTAATATAGCTCTATTTTATTGAGTAAAAACAACATATGCATGATGACTCGGGCCGTCACAGGACACTGTAAATTAAACAAACATATTTCAAAACTAGGCCTATGCACATAAAAAATCTGCAGATTTTGCCAAACTGAAGAGGAAACGCCACTACATGTCCTGTGTGGTTGTAGCCCACTCATGCATAAAGGAAATATCTCCTTTGGAAAGTTTACACTCTTTCCTGAGGAGATAAAAACCATCGCTCCTAAGAATATCCTTCAATTCTTGTCCCTGACGGGTCTAAGTAGCGAACTCTGAAAAAGGGCGAGCGCAATAGATCTGTGTAGGTCGCAGTGCTACAAGTGCTACAGGCACCTGACAATACCCCAACAACCCATAAAAAAAATGGCCCCATAGTCAAGAATAGGAATCTCAAATACGAGACATGTAAATATCTAAGATCTGCATTGGATGAAGACCATACATACCTATCTAGTCTTCAATCTAGGTTACGTACACTCCATCGCGGAAGCGCCGCGCGAGTAAACACGGGGGCGGATATAGAGCTATTTAGATAAAGTATGCACTGTTGACAACACAAGTTCTATGTCATTATTATACTTGACGCCCTCGCACAGCACACTGCTTCAATTCCGATGGTCGCGGGTTCGATTCCTCGCACGGTGCAAACATTTGTATTCATGAGTATGATTGTTTGTATCGGTCTGGGTATTTTCTATGTATAATATGTATGTATTCACGAAAAAAATATCTGATACAAATATCAGTTGTCTAGTACCCATAACACAAGCTTTAGCTAGCTTAATTTGGGTTAGTTAAGATGGCGCTGTGTGAATTATCCTGAGATTATTATTATTATTATACAAAAATTCTTATCTCACCTCTTAAGGAGAGGAGATGACAACTTACCCCCGGCAGAAGCACAGTCGGCCAGGGTTCAGGGCCCAAGGGAGAGAAACCGGCGTAATACAATTTTAAATATGTATCTATTGATAAAATATTGTTTATATATATCATGTTATAATAATTTTCATCCTTCTATAATAAAAGTACATGTATTGGGAAGGAACTGGCTTCTGTCATACGGCTAATGCTAGTTCAGAAGCCAGGACTACACATAAATACTGAAAGGATTGATATTGTCTGGAATGTGTACCTATTGTATAAATAATATTGTAACGATCCTTCTGAATTTAATAAAGATTATTATTATTATTATTATTACATTATTAATACTATTATTATTATGTATTCGGAAAAAAAATCTAAGTATTTATATCAGTTGTCTAGTACTCATAACAAGCATATAGCAGCATAAGCTCTGCTTACCGTGGTACTAGATGGCGCTGTGTTAATTGTGCAGGGTTATTTATTTGTAGTAGTATAGTCTTTGCCTTTAAAATAACAAACATCTTATATCAAAGCGTATTGTATATTTTATCTATACATATAAATAAAATTAGAGTATCTGTTTGTAATATTGAAATAACCGTTTTTTACTACATGCATATGAATATAAATACGGTACATACACCAAAATAACATTTTTTACAATTTTTGTCTGTCTGTCTGTCTGTTTGGTCCGGCTAATCTCTGAAATGGCTGGACAGATTTTGACGGGACTTCTATTGGCAGGTAGCTGATAAGTTACTCCTTCTTATGTATTTTTATATTCTTATGAACATGTTATGTGTGTGACTAGTAACAAACAAATAAACGATATATCTATCTATCTATCTATTTATCTTACTTTTATTTTAGAAAAATAAAGTTAAATTCCACGCAGACGAAGTCGCGGGTGGAGATAGTTATAAATATAAAAATACAATACTTTTTATGTATAAAATTCTGTACCCGTTTATAAACCCCAGTAACTGGCGGTTGGCTAAGCTTATTTGTATAATAAATTTAAATTAGAAGATAAATTGTAAATTTAACGAATACTTATATATTCTAAAACTAGCTGATCCGCACAGCTTCGTCTGCGTTTCATTTCCTCACCTTTTGCAATATTTTTCATTACAGCTCCATTCAGCTGCTTTATATATCGAAAACCGGTAAAATTAGATCCACTCTACGAGCACGTGTGTTGAAAATAATTATTTAAAATTAGAATACGTTTAACGAACATATTATTGATGACTATTAATAAATAATTCAAATTTAGAATATGATGTGTGAAGATATTTATTAATATATTATTCGAATATATTTCTCTTCTCAAGTTGACTGATTATTATTGAGAATAAATATTATTTGAATTTCGAATTTCGAATTTGAATGTTATAATATAATTATCTATACATATAAATAAAATTGGAGTGTCTGATCGTAATATTGAAATAACCATTTTTTACTACATGCCTATGAATATAAATACACCAAAATAACATTTTTTACAATTTTTGTCTCTCTTTCAGAGATTAGTCGGAACAACAGACAGACGTCTGTTGTTTTGAAAATAATCTCTGAAATGGCTGGACCGATTTTGACGGACTTTTATTGGCAGGTAGCTGATGTAATAAGGAGTAACTTATGCTACTTTTATTTTAGAAAAATAAAGTTATATTCCACACGGACGAAGTCGCGGGAACAGCTAGTCTCTAATAAAATGATATTGATAATTCTCGACGCTATAATCTATATAAAGGTGACTCCAGTATGAACATATTAATAAATGTATAACTTGGCTAACTTGGCAGTGTCGTGTTGTTATCATAATGAGCTCCTTACTTACAACGACTATTAATGTATGTAAGCAGGGCTGTCACCATGCTTCGCAGTTTTCTTCATGGTGGTTGTCAAACCAACATGGTATTGCCATCAATGGTAATAATCTTATTGATGGCAATACCATGTCGGTTTGACCTTCACATAGTTTGCTCTGGAAACCATCAATACAATGATATAAAATGTAAAGATAAGAATTTCGTGTTTTGGTACAATTACTTCTCCTCATTACTAACATTTTTCTCACCCCATATATCCAATACTAATATACTGTAACAGAGAATGCAGGTACTTTAATAACACTTCATATACGCGTGGTAATCTGATTAGGTACCTAAAAGGGTTTAATTAGATTTCATATCTTAAGAATCATAATTTTTACCAGCAGACAGCCCTAACGGTAATGTACGGTGATTATCTATGTTAATTACACGCACAGTTGAAGGTATTCAGTGTCGGAGTGAGTATATCTGTTATATGAACTGCGACTAACTACATACGACGAACTACGCATCGCTGTAAAAGTTAACGGAGCTGTAATATCATTTTACGCTTTTGATTTCTAGCTGAAGGGAGTGAGCGAGAATATCTGTACTCATTATGTATATTCTCGCCCACTCGTTTCGCTGAAAATGTCGCTGAAACTGAAATTGTATCTTCGATATAGGTTTAATCGTAGTAACACTATATATATCCGTTATAATTTTCTGATTAAGTATAATTGGATTTTATATCTTAAAAATCATAATTAGTACCAGCAGACAGCCCTAACAGTAATGTACGGTGATTATCTATGTTAATTATACGCACAGTTGAAGATATTCAGTGCCGGAGTCAGTACATCTCTTATATGAACTGCGACTAACTACATACGACGAGCTACGCATCGCTGTAAAAGTTAACGGAGCTGTAATATCATTTTACGCTTTTGATTTCAAGCTGAAGGGAGTGAGCGAGAATATCTATACTCATTATATATATTCTCGCCCACACCTTTCGCTGAAATTGTCGTTGAAGCTGAAATTGTATCTTCGATATAGGTTTAATCGTAGTAACACTATATATATCCGTTATAATTTTCTGATTAAGTATAATTGGATTTTATATCTTAAAAATCATAATTAGTACCAGCAGACAGCCCTAACAGTAATGTACGGTGATTATCTATGTTAATTACACGCACAGTTGAAGATATTCAGTGCCGGAGTCAGTACATCTCTTATATGAACTGCGACTGACTACATACGACGAGCTACGCGTCGCTGTAAAAGTTAACGGGGTTGTAATATCATTTTACGCTTTTGATTTCGAGGTGAAGGGAGTGAGCGAGAATATCTGTACTCATTATGTATTTTCTCGCCCACTCGTTTCGCTGAAATTGTCGTTGAAGCTGAAACTGTGTATATCGAATACAGTTAGTCGGTCTGTCGACTGAAAATTGTGCAATATTTAAAATTTCCTTTTTAATGTACATTATTTATTTATTAAAACTTCAATGCAGAAATATACGAATAAAGGGGCACATAGCGGACATTTTTTTTATATTTATTTATTTAATTAACACAATATAAACTTACATTATATCGGTATCGGGGTCATGACACGAATAATTTTATAGTAAATAAAGGTATTTACCTCTCTTGATGTTTCGAATAGGATTCACTAGCCGTGGTCACGAGCTGACTGGAATAACAGCGATGTACCTGGGTTCTGGATTCTAAATGAACAGTAAAATAAAAAAAATTGCCTTTCCGTCCAATTTAGCGATAAAAAATACATTAAATTCATCATTGCCTTGCCTTTATCCCATTATTTGGGGTCGGCGCAGTATGTCATTCTCTTCCACTGATCTCTAACGGCCGTCATATCTGAGCGCACTCTTCTTTTATTCATATCATCTTTCACACAAAAAATACATTAAATTAATGATTAAAAAAAATTATACAAATTGTTTTTTTTGTCTAATACATGATGTATTAGACACACACACGCATATACATATACTCTTTTGTTTATTCTCAGAGTCTAAGAGTCTATGGTCAAATTGTGAATAGATTAATATTTCTTGTCTTTAATATTATTTGTCTATGTATTGAGTTATTGAATATTAAATTAATTATTGTTAAATTTCGAGCACAAGTATTTATAAAAATTAATTACAAAATCATCCACTGAATATGCTAGCTTTGATATTAAAATGAACACAAATTACATAACTTCTCAGTTAAATTTCAGCTACTTTGCGGGCTAACTGCACTATAATTTTTCATGGCACTTCAGGCAACCTCAAATATTAAACACCGGTACAGTCGGCTGAAGTTTAGGCACAATTCAACGGAGCTAGCATCCACAGACTACCACACAGTTTGCACAGATAAACGTAAATTATGGCTTGTTCTAGCCACGTGTTGGGGTTTACTGCAAAATATGCACTAGTCGGTATTTTCTATGGAAATAGATTCGGTGACTAGATACGGTAATATCCATAGAAACAGATGATATTGTGATGATGTTGTGGTGTTCACGGGTCATCATCTGCTTCTTCCTTATCTCATTTATTTGGGGTCGGCGTAATATGTTTTTCTCTTCCATTCATCTCTGTTCGCAGTCATTCCGTTATTTACTCCCTTTCTCACCATATCATCTTTCACACAGTCCATCCATCTCTTTTTCGGTCTTCCTCTACCCCTATAACCATCCACATTCATATGTAACACCGTCCTTAGGATATGATCTTCATTCCTACGCATTACATGCCCATACCACGATAGACGATTACTCTTTAACCTCTCTGACATCGGTGCCACTTTCATGTGGTGTTCACGGGTACGGTTTAGTTAATAGTAGGGAAAAAATTATCATAGAAAAAAATTTACATTCATAAGCAGCTAAAATGTTCTACATGAATACATTATTTTTGAATTTGAATTACTGTAATACAGCAAATAAAAAAAACAACATGGCAAACAGGCCTTACAGTAATTAACAGATATTGCCAAGTTGAAGAGGAAACGCCACTACACATCTTATTTGATTGTAGCCCACTCATGCATAAACGAGATATCTCCTTTGAAATGTATACACTCTATCATCAGCAGATAAAAACTATCGCTGAAGAATATCCTTCGATTCTTGTCCTTGACGGGTATAGGTAGAGAACTCTGAAAAAAAGGGTAATCAGAATAGAGCTCCGTAGGTCGCACTGTTGCAGGCCTAAACCAGTCTAGTATTTAGGGGAAGGTGATTGTTAGTTATATGGACTAATAATCTCACTGCTGTATCGTATCAGGTTAAACTCCACGATGTTTACCCTGGAAATTCAAATTCAAATTCAGAATTCATGTAGGACAATTTATCCGCTTATGAACGTCAAGTTTTTACATTATATTTTTTTTCCCTACCGTCCAGTTCGGTATATAGATCCAATTGAGAAGAACTGGCAAGAAACTCAATTGTATTACTTTTTTTTTTAAAGCCAGTTTATTTACAATGCATAGGTATTTATATAGGTGTCTATGTCTAACATTAAATGAAAATCCCGAACATGAAAACTATTGCCATGCACGCTCGTCATTCAAGTAATCTCTCAATTAAATCTCAATTCTCTCACTCTAACTCACAAATATGATTTAACAGATGTTTTGAATTTATTTAAGGGTAATTCCAATATATCCTTTGGTATCTTATTGTAAATTTTTATACCTATTCCTATAAAAGACCTATTGACTTTTTCTAAACGATACTTGGGGACTGCAAGTTTGTCTTTAAATCTAGTATTAATACTTTGAATATTGCTGTTTTTTAGAAAACAATGTATACATACTTGGTTAATTTGTCACGGTGGGCTAAATGACCTGCCCTCATGTTCCTTCCGTCCTGTTTTCTTTTTCTGATTATTTTAATGCTATTGGCTGTTGGTCTTTACAGCTTCACCAGGCGAGTGCAGATGGCAGTCCAAACCCGCGGAAGAACTTATGGAGCGGCTGAAGGCCAACTCCCGCTTGATGGATACCACTTAATCTGAGTGCTCCGCTAGGGTTTTGGACCTCGGCTCAGGCCGTCGTAATTCCGATTGATCTCTACTGCCCTATCAATGTAACGTAAACCGTTAGCGTAAGGGTGTATCATTTCATTATAGTCCTTGTAAAATAATTACCTAAAAACAGCTCAAAACACTCAACAAAAAAATAAGTTAATATTACGTTTAAATTATGAGTATTTAAAGTAAAATTATTGACACATCTAGAGCTTTCATTCAGCAGCTGTAACCCATAACCTTTGTTTACTCTGCGTGCGTTTAAAGCGACTTTTTCACAATATCCGTTGACTCCTGCAAAGTAAATAAAGAGCAACGTTAAGCCCAGCTCGGGCCTGTTTGATTAATTTATTAGAGAGACGAGTATGGTTTGTTTGTCGGCTGCACGGTGGTCTAGTGGTCGTTACCACAAACGAGTTATTCTACATCATATACAAACAGTAACGTTATTAAATTCACCACATCTATACTTAACTACTATTAAAAAAGTTATTCTTTATGGAAACAAACATTAGAAAAGAACTGAGAGTGATACCTGCTTTAAGGATGACAAGATGAGCATGAGGCCAAGTTAGGCCATCGTGGACCATTTTAAACACAATTTTTTTTGGTATTGTATACAATTTTTATTTACCACGATAATTTACTTGAGGGCTCTTTATCATAGTAAATATCTCCTTTACAAAATGTGTACCATACAATTTTACACAAACACGAATAAAAGTTTAAAACTTTGTTTTTTTAAGCTAGAAGTTTATGTGATGCTGAGATGTCCGTAGTGCTGTTTATGTACGTAGGCTCCATTAGCCATTTACCATCAGGTGGGCCTACCTATTATATTTCGAAAGGTAAATAAACTGATGATTTGTTTACTATTTGAGTTATAATAGAAAACTTAGCAGAACTTATTAATTTATTCCAAACAACAGAATATTCGGTGATAATTAAAATGAATGTAGCGATGTCTTCCACTTCATCAATCTGATATTTGACAGGCTCGCGTCCATTTGTTAATGGGTAAAGCAGATTAAAAACGTCATTTCAATTTATTTCCATACACACAAATTGCATGATGCAATAAAGATGATAAATGACAATTCATCTAGGGTTTACTTTTATTTTTTACAATCATTTTTGATACATTTAGATATACTTTGTAAATTGTTGTCTGCGTACATCTGTATAGTTTTTTTACACGTCCCGGGAGAGAAAATGGACACTGTGAGCCTTTTACTCACTAGAAACTCCAAGAAGTTGCTTGTACACTGCGACTCTGATGATGGTAGCCCACTCTAGCAGCAGGCCACATTTATTTTTTACAATCATTTTTGATACATTTAGATATACTTTGTAAATTGTGGTCTGCGTACATCTGTATACTTTTTTTGCCCGTCCCGGGAGAGAAAATGAAGATTGTGAGACTTTTACTCACTAGAAACTCCAAGAAGTTGCTTGTACACTGCGACTCTGATGATGGTGCCCCACTCTAGCAGCAGGCCACATTTCTGCAGGCGTCTTTTGGAAACTACTTCATTCCTGGGGAAAGCGTCTAGAAACATGCACGCGACTTCTTCGGGCTGTAGTACTCCTCTGCTATCGTCAGCCCGGCCCGATGCCCTTCTGTGCATTTCAGCTCTCAAACTGCCTTTGTAAATATTGTCTTTATACTTGAACAGCACAATGGATATGATATCATCCTGTGACGCCTTCGAATCTACGATGCTACGCTTCTGTATTGCTTCTTAATGACACCATAAGGCTATGTATAAATAATCCATAAGGCTATGTATATCTAATAAATAATCCGATATATCTTAAATTTTTTTTTTTTAATTTGAATGTTCAGCTGTTGTTAATAGTTATAAGGAATGAAAATAAAAGATATTGCGTAGTTTAAAACTAGGATGTGCAACAAGCCGCGTTCGCCTTGGTTGGTGGACGCTACTAAGCAATTAGGTGGGGAGCCTTGCATATGGACAGTACGGCGGGTAATTGCACATACCTGTACCTTTAATAAAAATCATACATAGGTGCGTAATACAGGTATACATACAATTCTAAACAATAGGGCAAAACAAGAACATCTTAAGAGGAACATTACATAAAAATATACAATAAATAAGTACTGCGTCGCTTACAATAGTCATCACTTAAATTTATCAATCAGTTTAATGGACTCCCGCAAAAGTATACCTAAACCTATAAAAAGAGTATGGATTTTTACGAATAGACTCAAAACAGTATCAATTTCAAAATATCATTCACCCAATTGGATCCTACAGTACTGTTCATTAATATATGCTGTATTTATAACAAGAACATTATAACAATCTACTAAAACTTCAATAATATAGCCCAGGGTGTAAGAAAATTAAATCTTTAATTTTTTTTATCGCAGGCCGCGGAAACTCGAAGTTAGAACGGACCATTAGTTTTGAATAAATAAAATTTATAATTTTGTAGAATCCTATTGGGTGCAATAATTTTAAAAGCAATTGAAGTTTGCAAATACACTATTTTTTTTAAAGCAAAGAGTACAAACGAACTTGCATCACACCTGATGGTAAGCACCGCCGCTTTTGAGCACCCGTAGGACTAGGAGTACTCCAGGGGAATTGCAAGTGCGTTACCGCCCTTTTAAGAGGGAATAAGATTATTTATTGTGTGTTGTATCGATTTGGAAATACGAAACCTGGAAGGCGAATCCATAGTGAGGTTGTGCGTGGCAAAGTTTCTGAAAAAACGCACCGTAGAGGACCACATTTCATCCAGATGATCAGGATGGTATTTTAGTGCGATGGTGAAATTCAGCAACTGGCATTAAATTGAATAATTCCGAAGACTCCGTGATATATGCGGTAGAAAATTCACAGAGATGTAATGCATTTGTGGGCAAACAAACCTGCGACACACCTATGACTACCCGTAAATTCAAGGGAATTGCAAGTACGTTCCCGGCCTTTTAAGAAGGAATAAGACTTTCTATTGTTATATCGGTTCTGAAATACGATATCTAGAAGGCGATTCCATAGTGTGGTTGTGCGTGGCAAAGTTTCTGAAAAAAACGCACCGTCCAGATGATCAGGATGGTATTTTAGTTTCCGGTAAGTAGTGCAATGATAAAAAGTGAGTGTGTGCGCAAAACACAGCAATATTCATAATTTATTAATATTTATAGATTTAAAGACAAACTGTGAAAAGATTGTTGAAACTGTCCCCTAAAAAAGTATCGATTAGAAAAAAGTCAATAGGTCTTTTATGGGAATACGGTATAATATAATTTAAAATACGGATATCAAAGGATATATTAAGAGGAATTACCCTCTAAATATATATTCAAAACATCTGTTAAATCATATTTCCAAAAAAACAGCTATATTCATAATATTGAACAAGGACAAACTTATTACTCACTAAACGATTACTTGAATGACGAGCGTTTTCATGTTCGGGATTTTCATTTAATGTTAGACATAGACACCTATATAAATACCTATGCATTGTAAATAAACTGGATATAAAAGTAATTCAATTGAGTTTCTTGCCAGTTCTTCTCAATTGGATCTATATACCGAACTGGACGGTCTGAAGGGAAAAAAATATAATGTAAAAACTTGACGTTCCTAAACGGCTAAAATGTCCTACACGAATAAATGATTTTTGAATTTGAATTTGCTTGGAAACCCTGACCATGCCTCACAATATTAAGGGTAGGTTTTATAATGTTAGTAATCCATTCTGTGAGTACTTACCCTGAATACATTTCCTTCTCGATATAGTAACAGCAATACAAACAGATGCTAATGATATGTTTATACCGAAGTATCTATAATAATACCCGGAGGTAAGTTCATGAAACTTTCATACCGGCAGCGGACGTGCGTATAGTTCTCAACTTGTTGATGCTGTTGTAAACTTTAAGGTTCCGGTGTTCGAATCCTAATCGATTATGTTAACTTTCCTGATGTTTGAACCTAGGTCTTCATCCGGGTTTCCGTTGTAATGCCTCTTTCAACCTATAAGTATCTGATGAATAATGATAATGATCATTTAATGATAATGATGATCATGTTAACCAGGGAGGGGGAGGGAAGAGGACTGTTGGTAATGTGGACTAATAACCCCATTGCTATCAATGTGCCATATCAGGTCCACGTGGTTCGCCTGGAAACTGGGCTAACTGACCTGACCTCATGTTCATCTTATCATCCTTCACTGGTGCCCCGCCAGCGTTAGCGCAGGCGGGTGCAACATTTCATTACCAACCAGAAGAAAAAAAAATCAGTAACCCGGGATAATTCACAGCGCCATCTAAATGGACTAGTATTATGTTAATTTTGCTGGTGTTAGAACCTAGATATTCATTCTATTCTCCGTTGTTCACTGTGACTGTGTTAAGGAAACTATAATAATAATATAAATAATTTTCTCATCCACAGGAATTATACCAAAAAGTCTGAACAAACACCTAGACACGTTGCATATCCCCTCCTCTACAATAGACCTATTACAAAAAGCCGTTATATTAAACACATGCCGAATAGTAAGAAAATTTCTTTCTTCATCACATAACTCATCCATGCTTGGCTAAGGCCCGCGTGTTTGAATATATTACTCCCGTAAAAAGGGAGATATATATATAGATATATATATATGTATAAATATAAATAAATATTAATTAATAAAATAATAAATTACTTAATTGTCTAGGGTTATATATTATCCTAGACAATTAACACAGCGCCATCTACCACGCTAAGCAGAGCTTGTGTTATGGGTACTAGACAACTGATATAAATACTTAGTTTTTTTTTGTAAATATATAGGTACATAAATAAATAAAATAAATAACCCTAGACAATTAACACAGCGCCATCTACCACGCTAAGCAGAGCTTCTGTTATAGGTACTAGACAACTGATATAAATACTTAGTTTTTTTTTGTAAATACATACATATTATACATAGATTTACTTACATTGGTTCGATTCCTCGCACGGTACAAACATTTGTATTCATGATTATAATTATTTGTATCGGTCTGGGTAATTTCTATGTATATTATGTACATACATATTTACAAAAATAAAGTTTGTTACTATATATATCAGTTATCTAGTACCCATAACACAAGCTCTACTTAGCGTGGGACCAGATGGCGCTGTATGAATCGTTCTTAGATTATTTCTTGCATTTGAAAACTGTGTACATCCGCCGAGATATCATTATTATCTACATAGATGGTGCTGTGTGAATTGTTTTAAAATATTTTTCATTTTGTACTTGAGAGGAGTGTACATCCATCCTCTGGGATATTATTATTCTCTTTATGTCTTTTAGAAGTCTGTAGAAAGCATCCATCCATTATTATTTTGAACATCATTCCAAACAACACTGACAGAACAATTCAGTTTGATCCTTTAAGCCTTTTTGTAATGGATTTGGGTAATGTTTTTGTATGCATATGAGATTAAATGATAGATTGCTCTGTATTGCTACACAAGGCCTGTAGAATTGTTGGCGACAGTAAATAAATGTACAATCCCATTGGGGTAGGTACATTGGGGTAGGTAAATACATTGCGACCGTAATTGCTTAGGGGCAGTATACATTTATATGTACGTACGATATATATTACTAACTATAATATATGTCTTATCTTACTAATATTATAAACGCGAAAGTATGTGAGTATGGATGTTTGTTACTCTTTCTCGCAACTACTGAACAGATTTTGATGAAACTGTAATGTGTAATGTGGCAAAATAACATATATGATAAATGTCAGGTAAGTGTAATGCAAACAAAGCTATATGTAATATAGTATGTAAGATATTCGTTAATATTATACACTATCTGATCCGCGTAACTTCGTCTGCATATATATTTTGCCCAATTTATATAATATCTTTTAAAATTGTAGCCTATAGCTATATTACTGTAAAGTTTCATCAGAATCCGTTCAGTAGTTTTTGCGTGAAAGTGTAACAAACATCCATACTATCATGCTTTCGCGTTTATAAGCTATATTATTGTAAAGTTTCATCAAAATTTGTTTAGTAGTTATTGCGTGAAAGAGTAACAAACATCTATACATAGATCTTTCGCGTTCTTAATGTTAGTAAGACAAATATAGCTGTGTAAAAATCCGTGCAAATATATTTGAATTTTACATTATCCCTATTTCAGTGAATTTCAACCGGCGACTCAGACCGTTTATATATAATTCAGATCTACACTCACGTACATACAATGACTTATTTATATATATATAGTACTTGTAGGTAAGTCTTTATTAACAATTCATGAAGTTTCAGAATAACAGAATCGCCGCTGTACTATATAATAATAATAATAATCCTAGAACAATTCCCACAGCGCCATCTAGTCCCAATTAAAGCTAGGTAAAGCTTGTGTTATAGATACTAGATATATAATACAACTCCGTACAGTGATCATCTGGAAGATCCTGATCATCTGGAAGAATCGGTGCCCCCCCCCCCTCCCCTCCCGTGCGTTTTTCTAGAAACTTTTTACCACGCTCAACACTTGTGGTAGCACCTTCTAGTAATGGTATTTTGTAACCGATACGATATTGAAACCTTGAAGAAAAAAGCTTATTCCTTCTTAAAATACCGGGAACTTGCAATTTCCCTGGTGTTGTAGGTGTTTATGGGCGGCGGTAATCACTTACCATCAGGTGAGCCGCAAGCTCGTTTGTCCCTTATCGTATAAAATAAAGTATTATTGCATTTCGGGCCGCAAGCTTGTTTGTTCCTTCATCATCTCAGCCCGGAAGACGTCCACTGCTGGACATAGGCCTCCCTCAAAGATCTCCACGACGATCGGTCCTGCGCTGCTCGCATCCAACGCCTTCCAGCGATATTTACCAAATAGTCGGTCCACCTTGCTGGAGGCCTTCCCACGCTGCGTCTTCCGGTCCGTGGTTGCCACTCGAGGACTATTGCCCCAACGTCCATCTATCCTACGAGCCATGTGTCCAGCCTATTACCACTTCAGTTTGTCCCTTATGCTATAAAAAAGTATTATTGCATTTCTGGTAAATTGAATATCATTTAGTATGCAAATACATTAACAAAATCCAATGACGATAGAAAATATTACGCGCTCAAACATTACACGATACCCTGGGGCTGGACACGCCTCGTTACTCAATTAGAGTTTCGGCCACGTAATTAAAGGTGTAACCGATAGCGTATAGCTCGTAATAACAAGCTGATAACAAACGACGGTATATACTGATCAATATTTATAAAAGATAAAAAAGATATTGCATTCTTTTTATTGGGTTGTTTGGGCTATTGTCAGATGTGTAGCACCTGTAGCACTGCGACCTACATAGATCTATTGTGCTCGCTTTCAAAGTTCGCTACCTAGACCCGTCAGGGACAAGAATTGAAGGATATTCTTAGGAGCGATGGTTTTTATCTCCTCGGGAAAGAGTGTAAACTTTCCAAAGGAGATATTTCGTTTATGCATGAGTGGGCTACAACTAGATAGGATGTGAAGCGGCGTTTCCTCTTCAGTTTGGCAGAATCTGCAGATACTTGTCGTGCATAGGCCTAGTTTAGCCATATGCTTGTTTAATTTGCAGTGTCCTGTGAGGGTCCTAATCATCATGCATATGTTGTTTCTACTCAATAGCAGTAGTCCATTGGAGTATTTGTTCGAGTAGCCCGATATTAGGTCTTTTGAATGTGTTAATCCTGGCATTTCTTGCCAGTGATTCAGTGCTTCTCGTTTGGTTATATTTCATTTTACCGCATTGGAAAGTCTTATTTCGCACATGGGGACCGGCGTTTATTTTATTGTTAACGAGCTACTAGCCCCGGCTTCGCACGGGTGTACATGCATTATATATATAAACCTTCGTCTTGAATCACTCTATCTATTGAAAAAACCGCTTCAAAATCCGTTGCGTAGTTTTCAAGATTTAAGCATACATACGGATAGACAGCGACAGCTACTTTATTTTATACTATGTAATGATTACGTATATTATTTTGCTTGTAAATATCGTAGTGAAAAAAAATTGGTTACACAAATTTATACAAAAAATATTTAGTCATGTCTAAATACTCAAAAATATGTTTTATATTTTCATATATTACAATATCTTTTTTTATAAAATATTGTAGATTGCCAGCAACCAATAAAGATATTGTTTTCTTTTCTTACATAGAAATACAAAAACGTTACTAGTTTCGTGTATCTACATAGATCACGTCAGTACTTATTAAAATAACAGTGTTAAAATATAAATTCCAATATCAACAAAAATATTACTAGTTTTTTTTTTTAATAAAACGATGTAGGCTGCCAGTAACTACCAGAGTTTAGGTTTCGTTATTACTTTAAATTTGTTTCGAGTGTATATTTCTTTATTAGTAGTTCGTAATAGTATTTATATGTAATATGTAGTTAAATTGTAAACCTAAGTAACAACAAAGTAATAATTGTATTTAACTTCATTGAATGAAAACATTTTTTATTCACCAATTATGAGGTTCGCCTGAAGCTTTATTTATTAATGTGTTTTCTAAAATTTACTCAAAAGTCTGCTACCCTTTTATAATACTCGGATTCAATTCCCAGTCGAGCCAAATTGGGTAGGAAAATCTCTGAATTAATAAAGGCCACTTGAATTTTTACGCGCCATTTTGGTTAATGGAGAATGGCAGCCATTTTGTCGAGAGTAAATCATAACTGATAAAATAGAAAACGCGACGGGAAGGTCGTTTTAAATCTGTAATGGTTATTGACACTTAAAATGTACATAGATATAAAATATTCAATGTATAATAACGAAGATGTATTGATGAAAAAACGAGATTGTTTTTAGCGATGACCTATTGTGTTTACAGCTTTTTATAGTGCAATTTTGATTGTTTTTGTGTGAAAAAAAGTAATGATACTGTCCTTTTTTTATTATTATTAGTTATAGTCTATTCTATTCTATTCTATTCTATTCTATTCTATTTTATTCTATTCTATGCACGAAACTGTAGGGATGAGTTCCTGGTGAATTTGTCACAATGGGCCAACTGACCTGAACTCATTCTCATCTCATCATCTTCCACTGGTACCTCGCCAGTGTAAACTGTTAACGCATATGGATGCACCATTCCATTATCTTCAATTAACAATAATAAATATCTAACATAAAAAAAATCAGATTTCAACATTTAAATCAAATTCGATATCTATACATATAAATAAAATTGTAGTGTTTGTTTGTAATATTGAAATAACCGTTTTTACTATATGCATATGAATACAAATACGTTAGTATATTCCAAAATAACATTTTTTACAATTTTTGTCTGTCTGTCTGTCTGTATGTTCCGGCTAATCTCTGGAATTGCTGAAATAAGGTTGCTCCTTAGGTTACTTACATTTTAGCAAAATTCTCTAATTAACTTTTTTGTTAAATTCCACGCGGACAAAGTCGCGGGTACAGCTAAACGGGTACAGTTTAAAATAAACATAACCCAAGTCATGATCAACGCAACGGATTTTAAAGCATTTTTTAACAATAGATAGAGTGATTCAAGTGTAAGGTTTATATGTATAATACATGTACTAATCAAAAGCAGGGCGAGTAGCTAGTTAATTCATAAACAAAACACAAATACACTCAATTTTGTACTTAAATACACTTAGTTATGCCCAGTATTGCAAACTTAACATCATTATGCTGAGTTCCGATCAAATTTCGCCGAGCGCAGACACGTGTCAGAAATAACGTTGGATATTATCAGTAAAGTTTACTCGGATGTTGTACCCTTAGCCTAATACCCTTGGGTAGCGAGTCAAGTTGTGTTAAGTACCCGCAAACTTTAGAGGGGTACAGTCGAATGAGACGCTAAGTTGCATGATCGATATTAAGTAATTTCCTGTCTACAGCCTCAACTTTTTACTTCTCCATATTTCTCTCACTTGTATGTTACTCATTTGTTTTGAGTAATACTAGTTGTATTACTAGGAAATGTCACAGGATGGATGACCTCAGTGGTCTAGCGGTTTAACACACCACTTTCATTCCAATGGTCGCGGGTTCGATTCCTCCCACGGTGCAAATTCTAATTCAAATTAAAGAAAACAAACATTATTTTCAAATTCAAAAATCATTTATTCATGTAAGACATTTTAGCTACTTAAGAACGTAAATTTTTTTATATTATAATTTTTTCCCTACCCTCCAGTTCAGTATACAGATTCAATTGAGAAGAACTGGCAAGAAACTCAATTGAATTTCTATTGTTTTAAGCTAGTTTTTTTTATATTGTAGGTCGTAGGTCTATGTCTAGCATTAAGTAAAAATCCCGCGCAAAAACTACTACTGCCATGCAGGTTCGTCTTTCAAGTAATCGTTTAGTATGTAATTCCTTACATATATCTTCCTTATAATATATATAAAGAATTCGTTAGAAAAAATAATTTCTTTAGGAAAAATCACAAGATGGACGGACTAGTATAGCGTTTAACACGCCGCTTTACTTCCAAAGGCAGCCGGTTCGACCTCGCATGGTGCAAACATTTATATTCATTATCATGGTTGTTTATATCACGCTGCGTGTTTTCTATGCATAATTTATGTATATATATACAAAAAAAATATATAAATATATATTTATAAAGCCGAGTGAATTTAAGTTATATAAACTATAAACATATGGATAAATATTCGATTATAGTCTGCTTTAGAACTTAACCTTTGTGATATATTTTATTACATTTTAATGCCACAATATCGTAAAAAGTTTCGTGATTTTGTTTCGTATATTTTGTAAAAACTAATAAGCGATTTTTATTTATGTACGTACTCATTTTATCCGAAAATCCTTTTATTATTATTTAGAATGTTATCGTAACTCTTATTGATTTCTAAAAATAATATCATTATTATTTGGAATGAAATAAGAATAGAATACAATACAATAGAAAATCATTTATTCAAATAAACTTAATTTAAGAACTTTTGAACAGTCATAACAATTTGTTTTTTATTTACCACTCGTTCGGAAAGCTGTCTCATCACAAGAAGAACGAGCAAGAAACTTGTGTGTTGCTCTTTTAAATAATCCTTGTAAGTTTACATTTACAAGTCGAAACGTGTGAATACAAACTACCAACCAGTACTAATTTTTTGGGTCAAATATAAATATACAATAAGATTAAATCAGTCGTAGTGATAAAAGCAGACCAGTCCCTACAAGCAGCACTCGTTCACAAGTATGACGGATGAGCCAGCCATCACTGCACTCGACCATATTTTAGGGAGCCCAATGTCCCGGCCCACCACGCCGCCACCTGTCTGGACATTTTAGTAAGCATGACTACTCATTCCACACGACCACGTCACAGCTACAAAAATTACTATATGGTAGTTACAGTATTCGCTCTTTACATGAGGATGCATGCGGCAATCTATTATAAATAAGGGTAATATATTATAAATATTAATTCGCCCCGACTTCGCACGGGTGTACATTAATTATATATATATAAACATTATTCTTGGAAGCACTCTATCTATTAAATAAAATCGCTTCAAAATCCGTTGCGTAGTTTTAAAGATTTAAGCATACATTGGGACGGACAGACAGCGACAGCGACTTTGTTTTATACTATGTAAAGATTATCCGAGAATCCTTTTATTAGTATTGCAAAATGTTATCGTAACTCTTATTAAATTTCTATAAAATTATTATTTGGAATAATATTTATTTATTTATTTATTAAAACTTTAATGCACAGATACACAAATAGAGGTGCACATGACGGACTTAACACCTAGAGGCACTAATATAATGGTAGTGTATTATTATATGTACTTAATTTTTATTTATTTGTATTATAATTTACAATTAATGGGCATGTAAGTAGTAGGAATGAAGATAATATTTTATGGAAAGTGTTACATATGAATGTAGATGGTTATAAGGGCAGAGGAAGGCCGAAAAAGAGATGGATGGACTGTGTGAAAGATGATATGGTAAGAAAGCAAGTAAGTAACGAGATGACTGCGAACAGGGATGAATGGAAGAGAAAAACATATTACGCTGACCACAAATAAATGGGATAAGGAAGAAGCAGATGATATTCTATAAATTACAAATATAAGTTGATTTTACATTAGACCTCGCACTAGGCGATCCTGTATCGCGGGAGTCCACAAAAGAATTGTCAGATGTTATTAACTACAGATCAGCGAGTAGAGTAGATTTGACTCATCATAAGAAAAATAAGTACACACAAATAAGTTTCTTGCTCATTCTTCGTGTGATGAGTCTGCGTTCCGAATGAATGCGGTAGAATCAAAAATAATATGACAATTCAAAAGTGCTTATATTAAGTTTATTTGAATAAAGATTATTTATATTTCTATTATAAGAGTTTTAATTCAATTCTGCATTACACGTAAAGAAAGTAAATTAAGAATTTTATATTGAATAATTCATTAATTATTTCTTACTTTAAACGCGAAAGTTTGTGAGTATGATTGGATGTTGTTACGCTTTCTCGCAAAAACTACTAAACGGATTTTGATGGAACTTCACAGTAATATGTTCTATCCGCATGTTATTCTGATGTATAACATCAGAATAACATGCGGATAGAACATTCACATATTAAAAAGCTCGAAGTTTAATACATATTTAAGTAAATTTTTAGTAATAACTAGTATTAGGTATTAGTACAGGAACTTAGACTACTAATTAGTATAAGTTTCTGTTATTAGTACAGTCTACTACTACTACGCTGCAGATTTATTTATTTATTTATAAAATTACATGCTGTCAGTGAGTATTACAGTACAATACCAATGCACTCACCAAGGAATAAAACGTATGCAATACACACATTAATAATAATAATAGTGATAATAATAAAGTCATAAAAAAAAAAGAAAAAAAAAATAAAAATAATAAAAAATAAAAAAAAACTATACAAATTACAATAATATCAATAATCTAGAAATATACGAATACTGAGACTCCACAAAATTTGTTACCGCTCTGTGAAACTCTGTGGCAGTACAATTAAATATGTCAAGTGGAAAAAATATATATAACTCATTAAGCAAACGGAGTGCTCTTGGGAGTGGTGCATGATCAGCATTTAAGGTTCTACACAGGGGCAGGCCAAATAAATTGTATTTACGATATGCTTTCCAAGTTCTGGGACGTGAAAGCTGATCGGGCCCAATATAGTTTTTAGTATTTATAGCTTTATACTGAGTTGGTTGCCTCTTCACCTTTGCGGTACATAAAGTAATCTCCATTGCTTTTATTTGTGTACTATGTATTTTTATGTAACTTATGTACGCTATTTGGTATATTGGTGAATAAGGATTTATCTTTAATTAAGGATTTAGCTTGCGAAACGTGGACTCTAACCGCCGAAAGGGTCAACAAGCTACAAGTCACCCAAAGAGCAATGGAGCGATCTATGCTCGGTATCTCCCTACGAGACAGACTGCGGAATACTGAGATCAGAAGGCGCACTGGAGTTACCGACATCATCCAAAGAATCGCGCAGCTAAAGTGGCGTTGGGCTGGTCATGTATGCCGAAGCAAAGACAACAGATGGACATACAGATCCTTAATGTGGCGACCTAGGATGGGAAGCAGAAGCGTAGGCAGACCAACTGCCAGATGGTCCGATGATATCAGGAAGACGGCAGGACAGACCTGAACAAGACACGCCACAAACAGACTGAAGTGGAAAATTATGCAAGAGGCATACGTCCAGCAGTGGACAAATATATGCTGAAAGAAGGATTTATCTGTCGATCTATCTTTCTTCTTAACTTTCTTCTGCTAAGTCACTGAAAACTAGTTATTGGTTTTCTCTAGATATGTACTGTTGATTTAATGTATTAGATTGCAAGCCGTTGATTTTCTAATAAATAAATCATTTTTATTTCAATTAGAGAATAGAAATAAAAAAAAAAACTTTATATTGATTTATTTTGAGTTTTGTTTGATTTTGTATCAATAAAACTCAATTACAGGATAAAGCAATTGTTTTCCACGATGTAAAGGTCTCTGTCATCCGGTTTTAGTTGTTCGAACACCAATATCTGGCGCTGGGAATCCTGCCTCGCTAACCACATTTGACTTGGCAATACTGCGGTGATGTCATACTACGGCCAGCTATATTTATAGGGTTGCCAGTGTTTCTGATTAAATATTTACACCTTTATTCCCAAAATGTAGGCTTATTTTTTATGCAACTGGAATGGTAAACAAATGGTATTTGATGGTAAGTGGTAACCGCCACGCTGTGTAGGAATGGGTAATATGAATTTTATAAAATACGTTGCGACTTGTGAAATTTCATTTTAACGATCTTTATTCTAGCGGTTTGGCAGACCGCCATACTTCCGATGGTAGTCAGTTCGATTCATCATTCATGATTTTAGATGCTGTATATATATAAATAAATATATACATAAAATATAATTAAGTATTTCTATCAATTGTTTAGTAGACAGTTTAGAACGAGATGGTAAATTGTCCTCATTTCTAATTCTTATAAATTAGGATTAAGTTACATTTTCCTTTGAAGGGTAAAATCAAATGATCTTACCTTTCAAAGCGAAGTAACTTGTAAGTTAAGCTACTGGACATTGGAATAATGCAGGAGATTTTATATAAAAACACTTAATCAACTTATTATATGCGGTCGTCAATTATGTGTCACGCGGTATCTTGGTAGAACTATCTACAACGGTTATGATTCTTTTTACAATCAATACAGTTTATTCTCATGTTATTTCCCGACGGCTTCAAAGGCCTAATCTTACTAAGGCAGGTAAGTTACAAGGTAAGGAGGCAAGACTTTGACTTCTGGAATGGCAACAGACGTTGTCACGTGATCACGTGATGTCCTTGGTGCTATTTATGATACACATGACGGTCACCACTTACCGTTAGGTTTTCAGTTCTTCTTGGCTCGAAAGCAAACCGAACTGACGGTAGATTTAACATATAAGTGTCTGAAAAAACCTAGATAACTAAAGTTATTTTCTTATTTGATTTAATACCCATTTGCGACAAATTGTTTGCAGTTCTTATTACACAAAAACATCTTATTAATTCTAATTTTTAGTCTAAAATATTGCTAATTCTCGAAGTAAACATAACAATAATTTTAAAATTACAATTTCATTTCGTCATACAAACACATGTACATTAAAAGCATTTATTAGTAATTACACAAATAATACATTAAAACATTCAGCATTATTAATGAGAGTTTACCAACAAACCGTTGACAGCCCTATCTTTTGCTTTAATTCATTCCTCCCTTGAGGCGTTGCGGCCTCGAGCTGTACACAGGGCGTGGAGGGCAATGGACCAGTACAAGGGCTGGTCTTGAGAAGACAAAAATTGCTGTTAAATTATGGACCCTTACCATGTTACTGTAAACAAATACATAATTCTCTATTCTCTATAGTATAATACAAGTGTACAAGTAGAATGAAATTTTAACTATATCTCCTCTACCGATCCCCCGTCTAATTCAAACATTTCGAAATTACCACGTCCTGAGCCGATGTTCGAACATAGCGGTGCCTTCAGACTAAAGTCGTCGTCAGCCTTGAGTTGGCCTTCAGCCGCTCTATAAGTCCTTCCGCAGGTTTGCAGTGTCATCTGCACTCGTCCCCAATCGTCCGGTGAAGCTGTAAAGGCTAACTGCGGCTAACAGCATTAGAGTGGTCCAGAGGAAAGTCTATTCTAGACCCCTAGAGTCTCTTGTTGTTGTCTCCAGTTAGAGGAAATAGTGGTTAGTTCATGGGTCATGATGGTTTAACTCACTTCATCTTCCTCTGGTTCTTCAGCGTACACCATTGGGCAGTAACAATTGAAAACTTTATATCCATATATAATCGAGAACATTAATAACCATGGAGAATTTAAACAGCGACTTCTAGTCCTAAGCTGAGCAGAGCTTGTGCTATTGTTACTAGACAACTGATAGATATACTTAGGTTTTTTTTTATATAAATACATAGTACACATAGAAAACACCCAAATCAATACAAACAATCATACTCATGAATACAAATGTTTGTACCGTGCAAGGACTCGAAACAACGACCATCATTACATAGTATAAAACAAAGTCGCTGTCGCTGTCTGTCCCTATGTATGCTTAAATCTTTAAAACTACGCAACGCTTTTTGAAGCGGTTTTTTTAATAGATAGTGATTCAAGAGGAAGGTTTATATGTATGATACATGTACACCCGTGCCAAGGTTGGTAACTAGTTACATTACATAGTATAAAACAAAGTCGTTATCGCTGTCTGTTCCTATGTATGCTTAAATCTTTAAAACTACGCAACGCTTTTTGAAGCGGTTTTTTTAATAGATAGAGTGATTCAAGAGGAAGAATTCATATGTGCTAAGCCGGGGTGGGTAGTTAGTTACATAAAGCGCTGTGTTATAAACCGCTAGATCATCGAGGTTGTTGTTCTATTCTATTCTATTCTATGTTTAGTATTAAATAATGATGAGATATAAATATCCACCGTTAAGGTACAATTTAAGGTTTGCGATCAAAGTCAACAGCACAAAATGTCGCGTGACTTTGTCGCGCCCTCCAAATGTCATTCTTAGTATTCAACTGCGGCTAGGTTTTAAAGATTCTTCTCAATTGAATCTGTAATTATCAAATTCAAATTATCAAATTAAGTCATCTATACATATAAATAAAATTGGAGTGTCCGTTTGTAATATTAAACTACTAATATTATACTACATCCATATGAATATAAGTATGGTACATAGACCAAAATAACATTTTTTACAATTTTTGTCGCTCTGTCTGTTTGCTGATTTTGACGGGACTTCTTTTGGCAGGTAGCTGATGTAATAAGGAGTAACTTAGGTTGCTTTTATTTTAGAAAAATAAAGTTAAATTCGCGGACGAAGTCGCGTGTACAGCTAGTGTTACATAAGTCTCAACATAACATTATGTGACTACTGTCCTTATATCATGGCCTGTATGAAGGACATCGCGTTACATTCCCTAGGTGAAAATTTAGTTTAATTGTTATGAGTTTTGATTTTTATAAAACAAAGAATGAGAGAATTTTGAGTTCTAGTTAATAAATACTAAATGAATATGTATACTGAACGATAGAGAAAAATATTAATTGCTGAAAACGTGACGTTCATAAGCGGTTTTACATGAAAAATGATTTTTTAATTTCAATTTGAAAATAACAAAAACTATATTTTGATGTGTTTATATTTTGGTTCTGACTAAAACTCTCTCTTGTTCATTTAGATTCATGACAAATATGAGTTAATACGATCGAATTCATCATTCCAAGTCTGTACTTGAAAGAACTGTACAGAAGTCCATACATAGGCACGGTTCATTGCTATTTTTAAATGTTAGATTTATTCGATCGAATTCATCATTCCAAGTACAGAGAACTGCACAGGAGTCCTTACATAGGCACGGTTCTTTGATATGTTTAAATAGATTTATTCTATCGAATTCATCATTCCAAGTGCAGAGAACTGTACAGAAGTCCTTACATAGGCATGGTTCGTTGCTATTTTTAAATGTTAGATTTATTCAATCGAATTCATCATTCCAAGTGCAGAGAACTGTACCGAAGTCCTTACATAGGTACGGTTCGTTGCTATTTTTAAATGTTAAATTTATTCTATCGAATTCATCATTCCAAGTACAGAGAACTGTACAGAAGTCCTTACATAGGCACGGTTCTTTGCTATGTTTAAATGTTAGATTTATTCGATCGAATTCATCTTTCCAAGTACAGAGAACTGTACAGAAGTCCTTACATAGGCACGGTTCTTTGCTATGTTTAAATGTTAGATTTATTCGATCGAATTCATCTTTCCAAGTACAGAGAACTGTACAGAAGTCCTTACATAGGCACGGTTCTTTGATATGTTTAAATGTTAGATTTATTCTATCGAATTCATCATTCCAAGTGCAGAGAACTGTACAGAAGTCCTTACATAGGCACGGTTCATTGCTATTTTTAAATGTTAGATTTATTCGATCGAATTCATCATTCCAAGTACAGAGAACTGTACAGAAGTCCTTACATACGCACGGTTCTTTGCTATGTTTAAATGTTAGATTTATTCTATCGAATTCATCATTCCAAGTGCAGAGAACTGTACAGAAGTCCTTACATAGGCATGGTTCGTTGCTATGTTTAAATGTTAGATTTATTCTATCGAATTCATCATTCCAAGTACAGAGAACTGCACAGGAGTCCTTACATAGGTACGGTTCTTTGCTATTTTTCGATCGAATTTATATTTCCAAGTACAGAGAACTGTACAGAAAAATTTTTTTGTTACTTTTAAAAATTTATATTTTTTTCCATTTTTATAATATTTGCTCTGCAGAGCTTATGTTTATGCTTAACTGAAAATCAGTGTTTTGTTCTCAGAGCAATCTCCCATACTGAGTGTTGCTGGCAGCTTGTCTACCATTCTTTTTATGAACATTTTATTTTTATATCTGTTTTTATATGTCACTTTTGACTTGTTACTTCTTCACTGTGAGCCATTTTGGGAAATACACACAATTACTACAATTATTAAAGATTTTTATTAATAGTAGTTTTGTTGTCGCTCCAGTCACACTTAGAATTGGAACGGAAAACAAGCATATGGAGCATCTTAATGGTAGACTGTAAGCGTCGCTTATATACATGAATAGGTCGATGGCCATCACGTTATCACGTGATAGCCTTACGCCTTTCTGAAGGTCTAAGATATCATATTTTTGCTTTCTAATCTCACCCTACAACCGAAACTGCTTCAAATCAAAGCAAAATGTTTAATTAAACATTTTCTTCATACAATCAATTGCATATTATCATACAAAAGACATGACAAGTGTCGCGGATAGAAGCGATTTCCTGTCGCGTGTCGTCTGTCGTCTGTCGCGTGTCGCGTGCTGCGGTCGCGCACCTTAACTAGTTCTTTCAGCGTGAACGAACCCTTATCTGAGCGTAAGTTATGAACTAACAGCTCAAGTTTTATTACATTGAATAATGTACCGTATTTATTAGTTTGACGTCTCGATTTGCTTTGCGCGCAACAAAGTAAAATCTCCGTACAAGTTTGTTATACTTGATAATTTGTAATTAAAGTGTAAGTATGTTAAACTGTATGAACACAGTTCTAAACCCTCATCACGGTGGTTTACTCTACATGTTTTGTAACGAGTTATTCACGGTGATTATGTATTAATAACGAGCACATGAAATGTCTTGTTCTATTAGCCGACTTGTATAAGATTCACTGGGTATTTTACGTGCGTAAACCAAAAAATTATTTATTCATATCGGATATTTAGCCGTTTTTTAATGTCAAGTTTTTGTATTAACATTTTTTTCCTACCGTCCAATTCAGTATACTATATTAGTATGTTTTATTTAAAAGCCAGTTTTTTTGTAGCTGTCTATTTGTAATATTATATGAAAATGTGCGTGAAACCGTACATGAACAACTATTGCCATGCATGTTTGTCACTTAAGTAATCGTTTACAAGGAAACTCTTCATTTTTATATTAGTATAGATTACAAATACATTTGAAGTATCAGAATATGAATAAGTAAGAATAGAATTAATAATGCTCGAGAATCCATTAACAAAATTAAAATGGTACCGAAGCAAAAAGGCTGGCTCAGATTTGTACTAATTGAAAATTACTTACATTTGCTGTGTGCAAAATCTTTTAAGATCGAATTCAACCTTCGAAATTTGAAATTTATGAATTTTCATAATTCTAACATTTTAAATTTCGAATATGTTTCAAAATTTGAATATTCAATTTAAAAATGACTGGCGACTTCACGACCAAATAAAAAAAAGATCTAATCCAAACGTAAAACATTTCATCGTTCTAGCTTCAAAAATGATTTTTTGAAATTTCCATATAAACTTTTATTCCCTATTTTATATAACCTAAAGTATAATAGTTTTAAGAAGTTTGTCATGTCATATTTATTTATATTTAATCAACATCCCAAAAAATAAGTTTCAAGCTTCTAACTTTAAAAATTTTGATACTTTCATACAACTCATCATCTTCTCTTACAACTCCTTTCTTAGGGTCTAGGCTATCTGTGTACGAAATTTCATTTTAATCGGTTTAGTAATTTTGGAGTGAAGGCGCGACAGATAGAAAAAGTGACTTTCGCATTTATAGTAAGTAAGGTAAACAATTTGTATTGAAATTTTGAAATATGAAACTCCTAATATTTTTCACTTACAATTATTATTATCGCCTTCTGGGAATACAATCCAATAACTCTAATATTTCATTTTTAATAAATAACATAAAATAAACAGCGGCCAATCTAAGGAATGTTTGTTAAATAATAAATGAACATGAAATTAAAAGTTTTAAAAATGAACTAAACAGAGTTTGCGAGGTGATTTTTTTAATGTATTCTTTCTAAGTTCCATTTTTAATGGTATTCGAGAAGCCGAATTCATTCATGTACTTTTTTGTGTGCGGGAATAAACAGTGGGTAGGTTTGATGTTAATCCTGATATAAACCGGGACGAGTAATATTAAAAACTGTCAGCAACTTGTACTTTAAATTGTTTTTAGTTTTTATTTTCGCTTTTGAGACTATTTTTGGTGTCTCTGGTTGTGTGGTGGTTAGACACTGCCTTATATTTGGATGGTTGGGCATTCAATTCCCAAATATTATAAACATTTGTGGTGAAATAATTAAAATTATTTTTAGTTTTTATTTCTATAACCTATGAGACTATTTTTGGTGTCTCGGGTTGTGTGGAGTTTAGACACTGCCTCATATTTGGATGGGGGCAGACAAATCTCAAATATTATAATTAGGTGTCTCTGGTTGTGTGGCGATTAGACATTGCCTTATATTTGGATGGTTGGGCATTCAATTCCCAAATATTAATATTATTATAATAATTATTATAATAATATTAATCGTCATTGCCTTGTCTTTATCCCATTACTTGGGGTCGGCACATCATTATAATATTATTATCAGGACAATTCACACAGCACCATCTAGAAAAAATTGTTATTAGTTTTAAATTTTAATAATCTATGTTTGCCACCATAGTAATATAAAAAAAGACTATTTTTGTTGTTTCTGGTTATGTGGAGTTCAGACACAACCTTAGGTTGTTATGGTTTAGCAGTCAAATCCCAAATATTATAAACATTTGTGGTGAAATAATTAAAATTGTTGTTAGTTTTTATTTCAATAAATCTATGAGACTATTTTTGGTGTCTCTGATTGTGTGGAGTTTAGATTGTGTTTCACATTTGGATGGTTGGGCATTCAATTTCCGAATATTATAAACATTTGTGGTCAAATTATTAAAATTGTTTTTAGTATTATTTCAATAATCTTTGAGACCATTTTTAGTGTCTCTGGTTATATGGAGTTTAGACACAACCTTACATTTGGACGGTTTAGCAGTCAATGTCCAAATATTATAAACATTTGTGGTGAAATAATTAAAACTATTATTGGTTTTTATTTTAATAATCTATGACACAATTTTTGGTGTCTCTGGTTGTTTGGTGGTTAGATATAGTCTCATATTTGATGGTTGGGCATTCAGTTCTCGAATATTATAAACATTTGTAGTCGAATTATTAAAATTGTTTTTAGTTTTTATTTTAATAATCTATGAGGTTCTTTTAATGTCTCTGGTTGTATGGCGGTTAGACACTGCCTCACATTTGGCTGGTTGGCCATTCAATTCGCGAATATTATGTACATTTCTGGTTGGGTAATTGATTGTCTATTTATATATGACCTTTATCTATTAGGTAACCTCTATAGTATCAATTCTCTACTTAATTAGGGGATTTAGATGGCGCTGTGTTCAGAGATCAGTTTATTAGATAATCCAAAACTAATAGTGAAACTTATGCCACTTATTTATTTATGAAATAAATAAAACTATATACTCCGTGGATAGTACATAATAGTTACAAAAAATATCTAAGTTTTTATATCAGTTGTCCAGTACCCATAACACAAGCTCTGCTTGACTTTTTTTTTTCGGACTACTCTAATGCTGTTGGCCGCAGCTGGCCTTTACAGCTTCACCGGACGTTAGGGGGCGAGTGCAGATGGCACTCCAAACCCGCGGAAGGACTTATGGAGCGGCTGAAGGCCAACTCCTGCCTGACGAATACGACTTTTACGGGTTCGAGCCTCGGCTCAGGCTGTTGTAATTTCGATCCCCGTTTGAATTGGACGGGGGATCGATCGGAGGGGAAACTGCTTGCAGTGGGACTAGATGGCTCTGTGTTAATTGTCCAGGATTATTTATTTATTATTATTATATTTAGTATATATCAATATGCACCGATATTTTTAATGCTATCATTAGTCCACTGATATCGTATTGTACTAAATTTAGTACAACTTGTTATTATTGCTCTAATACTAAGTTCATATTATACTACTATATTTTTAATCTTCTACAGTATGCAATTAAATATTTCCTCGATCCGTTTGAATAAATCAGTTCACAGTACGGCTTACCGGGATAAAAATATCTCTCAAGCTAATCCAGGATATTGCCCGTCTAAAACAAACCGAATTTTATTGGAATTCATTCAGCCGGATATAATAATTATCAAGTAAATATATATTTAAATATATATAAAATTCTCGTGTCGCAGTGTACGTAATAAAACTCAGAAACTTGACCGATTGTTCTGATTCTTTTATGTATATTCAGTAGGTTTAGGATGTAAGGATAGGAAACTATTATTCATACCTATAAGAGATATGGGTTGTTTACCCCGATTTTTTTTATTGTTTGGATTATTTTTGTTTTGTTTAGTTTTCTTAATCGGCATTATAAAATATATAAATATTCAAATTTAAATTCAAAAATTAGACATTTTAGCCGCTTATGAACAGTATACATAATTTTAATCATTTTCTCTGCTGTCCAGTTCGGTATATAAATCCAATTGAGAAAAACTGGCAAAAAACTCAATTGAATTACTTTGTTTTTAAAAGCCAGTTTATTTACAACGTATATTTATATAGGTGTCTATGTCTAATATTAAATGAAAATCCCGTGCAGGAACCACTATTGCCATGCACGCTCGTCATTCAAGTAATCGCTTAGTGAGTAATAAGCTTTGCTTTATTTAAGGGTAATTCCAATATATACATATATATATATATAAACACCTCTTTGGGCACTTTGTTGATCACGCCACAACCTACACACTTGCTGATTCCACCTTTTGCACTGAATAACTTGACTTCTATCGCGTCTATCTCAGGCGGTATGGCAACGTCGCATTCTATTTTGCGATGTGGCCATATATATTCGTCGATAGTACGATATACTCGACACTTTTTTTACTAATAATTCGTGACTGAATGGCTCCGAACGGCTAAATTTTTGGTATACACAAAGACTTTTTGGCTCTGAATATATTCCAAAACTCAATTAATTATGTTGATCACTTTATATACTCGTCCTTACTGCGATACTTATTTACATCCGAATATATATAGATACCGTAACGGTCTATCAATTATGAATTTATTAATTTACTAATGTAGATATTTTATATTCGCAATGCTCCATACATGCAAGCTCCAGCAACGGTGGAGGCAGGGTCCCCCCTGCACCGTACACCGCACCCCGCGCACACAAACAAATTAGATATTTTTTGAATACACAAAGACTTTTTGGCTCTGTATATATATTTCAAAAATCAGTTAATTGTGTTGATCACTTTATATACTGGTCCTTACTGCGATACTTATTTTAATCCGAATATATATAGATACCGTAACGGTCTATCAATTATGAATTTACTAATGTAGATATTTTATATTCGCAATGCTCCATACATGCAAGCTCCAGCAACGGTGGAGGCAGGGGGGAGCACCGTACACCGCACCCCGCGCACATAAACAAATTAGAATAAATTAAATTCATAAGATTATTTATATATTTCGACTGCCTCGGTGGTCACACCGCTTTACATCCGATGGTCGCGGGTTCGATTTCTCGCACGATGCAAACATTTGTACTCATCGGTCATCGATTGTTTTCATCGGTCTGGGTGTTTTATATGTATATTATATATGTATTTACAAAATAAAAATATCTATTTATATCAGTTCAGTATCAGTCTGTGTTAATTGTCCAGGGTTATTTATTATATTTTTATAAACGGTTATCTTTTTCCATCGCACCGCTCGCTATCGACAGTGAATTCATAGAAATGTCACTCTAAAAACAAAAATAGTTTTGTGTTTTGTATTTCAAATACTAAATGCAAAATAGGTATTTTCAAAATACTTTTTAAAAATTAAGTACCTTTTGAATTTTTGTCCAAACCTCAGATATTTTATTTATTTTAGGTATATCAATCATTACATAGTAATATAAAAACAAAGTCGCTGTCGCATCTAACAGTACATAAACAAAGAAAGAAGACTTTGGCTCTGATACCGTAACGGCCTATGAATTATGAATTTATTATACCTAATCTAGATATTTTATATTCGCAATGCTACGTACATTGTAATATCCGCCTCCATTCATTGTAACGGTGGAGGGACTAAATAGTTGAATAAAACTGAATAAGCAGTTGCTCCACTCTATAGGTACTGCGTCGTCGTCGTATGCTGTTCATTTTTTCACTCGTTTTGGCGCCAAGAGAGGGTCACATAGTCGTGGTCAAGTTAAGAACTTATAATTTAATTTTGATAACAATAGATACAAGTAAAAAGTAGGTATTATATTAATGTACGTAAGTACTGTACTTAAAAATATTTATTCTTTACTGTATGTACATTTGAAAAACTTAACACTTAAGGACTTGTACATATACACGTACATACTGCCATTTTCTCTTAAAGACATCCAGAGAAGCACTATTAATATCAAATACGCGGGGTGCACCGACCTTTGACCTTATAACACCTGATTCGCGCGTAACGAATTACATTGCTACTTTTTGGTATTTTATAGTGGATATGTCACTATAAAATATTATTATTTCTTTAGATTATGACATAATAACATAGTTTACATGATTTTAAGGGAAACATACGATAAAAAAAAAATCCCGTAAAATGTAAAAGATAAAAAATGGTTATTGTTGGTTATCCTTAAGAGATAGACATATACCATCACGGACTTTTTTGTTGACCTTATTTTGATACATCTCAAAGCACTAGACAACACGCATTTTCATTAAACAGTATTGTATTTTTTTATTTCTTTAACTTTAATGCACAAAAAAATTTGTACATGTGGCGGACTTAATATTTTGCCGCGTTATTTACCAGGCAACCATGAGTGGTGCAGCGAAAGATTATTGGCGGTGCACTAATATAAATAAGAAATGTCAAAAAAAGATTTATAAAGATAATAAAGATAAGCAAAATATACATTTCTATAAAAAAATAACAATATACATACATAAATATATATCTAAATATAACCCATAAATGTATAAATATTATATATAATTATAAGTACAGTCTCAAATTGAAAGTAAGAAAATCAGAAAATATAGAGAGAACTATATGGATATAACAGAAAGATGTGAAAAAAGGAGAAGGACAGTAAAAAAGTTACAAATTTAAATAATGTTCCCGCAATTTCTGTTTAAATGAATTTATTACATTATTATATATATTAGGCATACGACTAGCCTTATGACTGTTACTTTTTTTTTAATCTATACATCTATACATGTAAATAAAATTGGAGTGTCTGTTTGTAATATTGAAATAACCGTTTTTTACTACTTGCATATGAATATAAATACGGTTCATTCACCAAAATAACATATTTTATAAGTTTTGTCTGTCCGTCTGTTTGTTCCGGCTAATCTCTGAAATAGCTGGACCGATTTTGACGGGACTTTTTTTGGCAAGTAGCTGATGTAATAAGGAGTAACTTACGCTACTGTTATTTTAGAAAAATAAAATAAAATTTCACGCGGACGAAGTCGCTGGGGCCAGCTATTCTATAGATATACCGAGATTTAATATTTAAGTTGCTATTATGTTGTTGACAAAATTTTACTGTAATGTTACTATTACGTTATCCTACACAATTTGTATTATTTTGGATGAATAAATAAATAAATAAATAATAATCTATACATCTATACATTTAATAAAAATTGGAGTGTCTGTTTGTAATATAGAAAAAACCGTTTTTTACTACATGCATATGAATATATATAAGGTACATATACCAAAATAACAATTTTTATAATTTTGTCTGTCTGTCTGCCGGTCTGTTTGTTCCGGCTAATCTCTGAAATGGCTGGACCGATTTTGACGGTACTTTTTTTGGCAGGTAGCTGATTTATAAGGAGTAACTTAGGTTACTTTTATTTTAGAAAAATAAAGTTAATTCCACGCGGACGAAGTCGCGGGGACAGCTTGTTTTTAATAAAAACTGTTTATTTGATAAAAAAACATCTTTTTTGTGGTACTTGAGAATGTTGAAGCCTGTTGTTTGTAATATTGAAATAACCGTTTTTTACTACTTGCATATGAATATAAATACGGTACATACACCAAAATAAAATATTTTACAATTTTTGTCTGTCTGTCTGTTTGTTCCGGCTAATCTCTGAAATGGCAGGACCGATTTTGACGGGACTTTTTTTGGCAGATAGCTGATGTAATAAGGAGTAACTTAGGCTACTTTTATTTTAGAAAAATAAAGTTAAAAACCACGTGGACGAAGTCGCGGGAACAGCTAGTGTATAATATATTAGAGATACCTACGTGTTTTTTATTGATGACTAGCTGTACACGGGATTTCGTCCGTGTTGAATTTAACTTTATTTTTCTAAAATATAAGAAGTTAAATTCCACGCGGACGAAGTCGCGTGTACAGCTAGTTGTCGGTAGTCTAGCGATTTAGCTAGCACACTGCTTTGATTCCTGCTTGGTGGTCGAGGGTTCGATTCCTCGCACGCTGCAAACATTTGTATTCATGAGTATGATTGTTTGTAACGGTCTGGGTGTTTTCTATGTCTAGATAATATATATGTATTTACGAAAAAAAATCTTTGTATTTATATCAGTACCCATAACATAATCTTCAGCTAGCTTAACTTTGGTCTAGATGAAGCTGTGTGAATTGTCCTGAGATTACTATTATTACTATAATAAATCTTTTCAAATCAGCCGATGTTTATTTTTGCCATAATACGTGCTGTTACCATGTGATAATATTACGTACGTACTTATTAAACTATTAACTTATTATTAAATTGTTTGTAACGGTCTGGGTGTTTTCTATGTATAGATAATATATATGTATTTACGAAAAAAATCTTTGTATTTATATCAGTACCCATAACATAATCTTCAGCTAGCTTAACTTGGGTCTAGATGAAGCTGTGTGAATTGTCCTGAGATTACTATTATTATTAATTGGTACACAGGTAAACTACTAACTAGGCCATATTGGTGTTGTTTGTTATGGTGAAAAAACTAGTAGGTATATATATAAGTTACACGTACAATTTCAAAGACTTATTTCTTGAAAACTACTGGCTATTCTGAAATAAAACTTTAGTGTTTGTATATGTAATGTTTGCATATAAAATATGATTAAAGGTTACCAGTGTATTTACACTTTTACTGAACAAACAGAGTTGTTTAATACTGAAAATATTGTGTGGAAGGCATCAATTACTTTCAGTGCATGTATAGCTTTTCTCTTTTCCTAATTATTATTATTAAGTTTAAAGTGGTTGAATTTTACGTAAGGGGTTTTTATACATTATTTCTAATGTACCATTTATTTTAAGTTTTTTAAACTCTATTCATCGAGACCTATCTAATGAGTCCAAACACGATATTTCTGCTGTAAGTTTTCGAAGAGTATGTTCATCATCTGATAATACTAGTGCCAGCATGAAGTCAAGGTTAACAGATAACTAATTACTTTTATTTCGTCAAAATCTTTAGATTACGTATAATAAATTCATAATATCGCTACCTATTCAAATCAAAACAAGTATTAGGTACTTCATGTACTAGTATATAAATTCATCAACACACAAGTAAATGATTTTTAAATATATTCAGAGCCAAAAAATCTTTGTGCATTTAAAAAAAATGCCGATACGGATTCACTATTGCAGGAAATTGTTGAAAAAATATATATCGAGTATAAGTATCTACTACTATCGACGAATACATTTGGCAACAACGCATGGTCTCGGCCGGAACGGCAACATCGCATATTAGAATACAAAGATAGTGATAGAAAGAGAGAGACAGTGGATCAGCAATATCTACGGATCGTGGCTGGATCAACTAAGTGTGCAAGTGTATATAAATATATATATATATATATATACATTTGTCTTTAATTCAAAGGAAATATAAATAATGAACGCATCACATTTAAAACAGTATAAATAGTTAATAATTTAATAATAAGTTAATAGTTTAATAAGTACGTACGTAATATTATCACATGGTAACAGCACGTATTATGGCAAAAATAAACATCGGCTGATTTGAAAAGATTTATTATAGTAATAATAGTAATCTCAGGACAATTCACACAGCTTCATCTAGACCAAAGTTAAGCTAGCTGAAGATTATGTTATGGGTACTGATATAAATACAAAGATTTTTTTTCGTAAATACATATATATTATCTAGACATAGAAAACACCCAGACCGTTACAAACAATCATACTCATGAATACAAATGTTTGCAGCGTGCGAGGAATCGAACCCTCGACCACCAAGCAGGAATCAAAGCAGTGTGCTAGCTAAATCGCTAGACTACCGACAACTAGCTGTACACGCGACTTCGTCCGCGTGGAATTTAACTTCTTATATTTTAGAAAAATAAAGTTAAATTCAACACGGACGAAATCCCGTGTACAGCTAGTCATCAATAAAAAAACACGTAGGTATCTCTAATATATTATACACTAGCTGTTCCCGCGACTTCGTCCACGTGGTTTTTAACTTTATTTTTCTAAAATAAAAGTAGCCTAAGTTACTCCTTATTACATCAGCTACCTGCCAAAAAAAGTCCCGTCAAAATCGGTCCAGCCATTTCAGAGATTAGCCGGAACAAACAGACAGACAGACAAAAATTGTAAAATATGTTATTTTGGTGTATGTACCGTATTTATATTCATATGCAAGTAGTAAAAAACGGTTATTTCAATATTACAAACAACAGGCTTCAACATTCTCAAGTACCACAAAAAAGATGTTTTTATTAAAAACAAGGTGTTCCCGCGACTTCGTCCGCGTGGAATTTAACTTTATTTTTCTAAAATAAAAGTAACCTAAGTTACTCCTTATAAATCAGCTACCTGCCAAAAAAAAGTACCGTCAAAATCGGTCCAGCCATTTCAGAGATTAGCCGGAACAAACAGACAGACAGACAGACAGACTAAAATTATAAAAATAGTTATTTTGGTATATGTACCTTATATATATTCATATGCATGTAGTAAAAAACGGTTTTTTCAATATTACAAACAGACACTCCAATTTTTATTAAATGTATAGATGTATAGATTATTATTTATTTATTTATTTATTTATTCATCCAAAATAATACAAATTGTGTAGGATAACGTAATAGTAACATTACAGTAAAATTTTGTCAATAACATAATAGCAACTTAAACATTAAATCTCGGTATATCTATAGACTAGTTGGCCCCAGCGACTTCGTCCGCGTGAAATTTTATTTTATTTTTCTAAAATAACAGTAGCGTAAGTTACTCCTTATTACATCAGCTACTTGCCAAAAAAAGTCCCGTCAAAATCGGTCCAGCTATTTCAGAGATTAGCCGGAACAAACAGACAGACAGACAGACTGTACTATGCTATACTATGTATTGATTGATATACCTAAAATAAATATAATATCTGAGGTTTGAACAAAAACTCAAAGGGTAATTTATTTTGAAAAAGTATTTTGAAAATACCTATTTTGCTTTTAGTGTTATAGTACTTTAACTGTTATGTTTTAAGTAACAATGTTTAATTATAATTAATACTACTGCACCAACACTCCGATCGTGCAAAAAAATTTGCTGTTTCATTATTTTTTAGTTCAATTAGTGGTCTACCTAAGTTCTGGGCTAAGGGGGGGGGGGGAGAGTCATGACGCCCCCATGACTTCCATGACCTCCATGACGCTCCCCCTGGATCCGCCGTTGCGTCTTCTCTTTATTCGCTCAGTAACGTTGTTACAAAAGAAAAGATTCCCATCCAAAAAATAACAAGTATTGAGGTTTGATCTGGAGTCACGTTACTCCAGACTGATTTCTATAAATATTTAGATTAGGTAGACTATTATTTTTGAAATACTAGCTAGACATTATTAAGTTACTGTAGCCATAATGTAGTAGCCCAAACGTGCCAATGAGGAAGCCCTTGGCAAATGCTGCACCCTGATTGGCCCGTTTGAATTGGATCAAGAACTGCTCGTATGCCAAAAAGGTGGATTTGTATAAAATCGTGTATAAATCGCTTAATTATTATTATTACTCGTCGTGACAGTTGTGGCTCAAAACGGATCAACATTTATATATGGTCATCTGGCATTAGATCAACAAAAGGCCTCCGGATCAACAAGTGAAAAAGGATCAACAAAAAACTACCTATACGGCACGTCTGAGCCACAAAGTGCCCAAGGGGATATTTATATATATATATATATATATATATATATATAAAATGTATATATATATATATATATATACACGATTTTATACAAATCCACCTTTTTGGCATACGAGCACTTCTTGATCCAATTCAAACGGGCCAATCAGGGTGCAGCATTTGCCAAGGGCTTCCTCATTGGCACGTTTGGGCTACTACATTATGGCTACAGTAACTTAATAATGTCTAGCTAGTATTTCAAGAATAATAGTCTATCTAATCTAAATATTTATAGAAATCAGTCTGGAGTAACGTGACTCCAGATCAAACCTCAATACTTGTTATTTTTTGGACGGGAATCTTTTCTTTTGTAACAACGTTACTGAGCGAATAAAGAGAAGACGCAACGGCGGATCCAGGGGGGAGCGTCATGGAGGTCATGGGAGTCATGGGGGCGTCATGACTCTCCCCCCCCCCCCCCCTAGCCCAGAACTTAGGTAGACCACTAATTGAACTAAAAAATAATAAAACAGCAAATTTTTTTGCACGATCGGAGTGTTGGTGCAGTAGTATTAATTATAATTAAACATTGTTACTTAAAACATAACAGTTAAAGTACTATAACACTAAAAGCAAAATAGGTATTTTCAAAATACTTTTTCAAAATAAATTACCCTTTGAGTTTTTGTCCAAACCTCAGATATTTTATTTATTTTAGGTATATCAATCAATACATAGTATAGCATAGTACAGTCTGTCTGTCTGTCTGTTTGTTCCGGCTAATCTCTGAAATAGCTGGACCGATTTTGACGGGACTTTTTTGGCAAGTAGCTGATGTAATAAGGAGTAACTTACGCTACTGTTATTTTAGAAAAATAAAATAAAATTTCACGCGGACGAAGTCGCTGGGGCCAGCTAGTCTATAGATATACCGAGATTTAATGTTTAAGTTGCTATTATGTTATTGACAAAATTTTACTGTAATGTTTACTACATGCATATGAATATATATAAGGTACATATACCAAAATAACTATTTTTATAATTTTAGTCTGTCTGTCTGTCGGTCTGTTTGTTCCGGCTAATCTCTGAAATGGCTGGACCGATTTTGACGGTACCATTTTTTGGCAGGTAGCTGATTTATAAGGAGTAACTTAGGTTACTTTTATTTTAGAAAAATAAAGTTAAATTCCACGCGGACGAAGTCGCGGGAACACCTTGTTTTTAATAAAAACATCTTTTTTGTGGTACTTGAGAATGTTGAAGCCTGTTGTTTGTAATATTGAAATAACCGTTTTTTACTACTTGCATATGAATATAAATACGGTACATACACCAAAATAACATATTTTACAATTTTTGTCTGTCTGTCTGTTTGTTCCGGCTAATCTCTGAAATGGCTGGACTGATTTTGACGGGACTTTTTTTGGCAGGTAGCTGATGTAATAAGGAGTAACTTAGGCTACTTTTATTTTAGAAAAATAAAGTTAAAAACCACGTGGACGAAGTCGCGGGAACAGCTAGTGTATAATATATTAGAGATACCTACGTGTTTTTTTATTGATGACTAGCTGTACACGGGATTTCGTCCGTGTTGAATTTAACTTTATTTTTCTAAAATATAAGAAGTTAAATTCCACGCGGACGAAGTCGCGTGTACAGCTAGTTGTCGGTAGTCTAGCGATTTAGCTAGCACACTGCTTTGATTCCTGCTTGGTGGTCGAGGGTTCGATTCCTCGCACGCTGCAAACATTTGTATTCATGAGTATGATTGTTTGTAACGGTCTGGGTGTTTTCTATGTATAGATAATATATATGTATTTACGAAAAAAAATCTTTGTATTTATATCAGTACCCATAACATAATCTTCAGCTAGCTTAACTTGGGTCTAGATGAAGCTGTGTGAATTGTCCTGAGATTACTATTATTACTATAATAAATCTTTTCAAATCAGCCGATGTTTATTTTTGCCATAATACGTGCTGTTACCATGTGATAATATTACGTACGTACTTATTAAACTATTAACTTATTATTAAATTATTAACTATTTATACTGTTTTAAATGTGATGCGTTCATTATTTATATTTCCTTTGAATTAAAGACAAATGTATATATATATATATATATATTTATATACACTTGCACACTTAGTTGATCCAGCCACGATCCGTAGATATTGCTGATCCACTGTCTCTCTCTTTCTATCACTATCTTTGTATTCTAATATGCGATGTTGCCGTTCCGGCCGAGACCATGCGTTGTTGCCAAATGTATTCGTCGATAGTAGTAGATACTTATACTCGATATATATTTTTTCAACAATTTCCTGCAATAGTGAATCCGTATCGGCATTTTTTTTAAATGCACAAAGATTTTTTGGCTCTGAATATATTTAAAAATCATTTACTTGTGTGTTGATGAATTTATATACTAGTACATGAAGTACCTAATACTTGTTTTGATTTGAATAGGTAGCGATATTATGAATTTATTATACGTAATCTAAAGATTTTGACGAAATAAAAGTAATTAGTTATCTGTTAACCTTGACTTCATGCTGGCACCAGTATTATCAGATGATGAACATACTCTTCGAAAACTTACAGCAGAAATATCGTGTTTGGACTCATTAGATAGGTCTCGATGAATAGAGTTTAAAAACTTAAAATAAATGGTAAATTAGAAATAATGTATAAAAACCCCTTACGTAAAATTCAACCACTTTAAACTTAATAATAATAATAATTAGGAAAAGAGAAAAGCTATACATGCACTGAAAGTAATTGATGCCTTCCACACAATATTTTCAGTATTAAACAACTCTGTTTGTTCAGTAAAAGTGTAAATACACTGGTAACCTTTAATCATATTTTATATGCAAACATTACATATACAAACACTAAAGTTTTATTTCAGAATAGCCAGTAGTTTTCAAGAAATAAGTCTTTGAAATTGTACGTGTAACTTATATATATACCTACTAGTTTTTTCACCATAACAAACAACACCAATATGACCTAGTTAGTAGTTTACCTGTGTACCAATTAATAATAATAGTAATCTCAGGACAATTCATACAGCTTCATCTAGACCCAAGTTAAGCTAGCTGAAGATTATGTTATGGGTACTGATATAAATACAAAGATTTTTTTCGTAAATACATATATATTATCTATACATAGAAAACACCCAGACCGTTACAAACAATTTAATAATAAGTTAATAGTTTAATAAGTACGTACGTAATATTATCACATGGTAACAGCACGTATTATGGCAAAAATAAACATCGGCTGATTTGAAAAGATTTATTATAGTAATAATAGTAATCTCAGGACAATTCACACAGCTTCATCTAGACCCAAGTTAAGCTAGCTGAAGATTATGTTATGGGTACTGATATAAATACAAAGATTTTTTTTCGTAAATACATATATATTATCTATACATAGAAAACACCCAGACCGTTACAAACAATCATACTCATGAATACAAATGTTTGCAGCGTGCGAGGAATCGAACCCTCGACCACCAAGCAGGAATCAAAGCGGTGTGCTAGCTAAATCTCTAGACTACCGACAACTAGCTGTACACGCGACTTCGTCCGCGTGGAATTTAACTTCTTATATTTTAGAAAAATAAAGTGAAATTCCACACGGACGAAATCCCGTGTACAGCTAGTCATCAATAAAAAACACGTAGGTATCTCTAATATATTATACACTAGCTGTTCCCGCGACTTCGTCCACGTGGTTTTTAACTTTATTTTTCTAAAATAAAAGTAGCCTAAGTTACTCCTTATTACATCAGCTACCTGCCAAAAAAAGTCCCGTCAAAATCGGTCCAGCCATTTCAGAGATTAGCCGGAACAAACAGACCGACGGACAAAAATTGTAAAATATGTTATTTTGGTGTATGTACCGTATTTATATTCATATGCAAGTAGTAAAAAACGGTTATTTCAATATTACAAACAACAGGCTTCAACATTCTCAAGTACCACAAAAAAGATGTTTTTTTATCAAATAAACAGTTTTTATTAAAAACAAGCTGTTCCCGCGACTTCGTCCACGTGGAATTAACTTTATTTTTCTAAAATAAAAGTAGCCTAAGTTACTCCTTATAAATCAGCTACCTGCCAAAAAAAGTACCGTCAAAATCGGTCCAGCCATTTCAGAGATTAGCCGGAACAAACAGACCGACAGAGAGACAGACAAAAATTATAAAAATTGTTATTTTGGTATATGTACCTTATATATATTCATATGCATGTAGTAAAAAACGGTTTTTTCTATATTACAAACAGACACTCCAATTTTTATTAAATGTATAGATGTATAGATTATTATTTATTTATTTATTTATTCATCCAAAATAATACAAATTGTGTAGGATAACGTAATAGTAACATTACAGTAAAATTTTGTCAACAACATAATAGCAACTTAAACATTAAATCTCGGTATATCTATAGACTAGCTGGCCCCAGCGACTTCGTCCGCGTGAAATTTTATTTTATTTTTCTAAAATAACAGTAGCGTAAGTTACTCCTTATTACATCAGCTACTTGCCAAAAAAAGTCCCGTCAAAATCGGTCCAGCTATTTCAGAGATTAGCCGGAACAAACAGACAGACAGACAGACAAAACTTGTAAAATATGTTATTTTGGTGTATGTACCGTATTTATATTCATATGCAAGTAGTAAAAAACGGTTATTTCAATATTACAAACAGAAACTCCAATTTTATTTACATGTATAGATGTATAGATTAAAAAAAAAGTAACAGTCATAAGGCTAGTCGTATGCCTAATATATATAATAATGTAATAAATTCATTTAAACAGAAATTGCGGGAACATTATTTAAATTTGTAACTTTTTTACTGTCCTTCTCCTTTTTTCACATCTTTCTGTTATATCCATATAGTTCTCTCTATATTTTCTGTTTTTCTTACTTTCAATTTGAGACTGTACTTATAATTTGATTATCGGATCATTATGTATTTACTTATATATAATATTTATACATTTATGGGTTATATTTACATATATATTTATGTATGTATACTGTTATTTTTTTATAGAAATGTATATTTTGCTTATCTTTATTATCTTTATAAATCTTTTTTTGACATTTCTTATTTATATTAGTGCACCGCCAATAATCTTTCGCTGCACCACTCATGGTTGCCTGGTAAATAACGCGGCAAAATATTAAGTCCGCCACATGTACAAATTTTTTTGTGCATTAAAGTTAAAGAAATAAAAAAATACAATACTGTTTAATGAAAATGCGTGTTGTCTAGTGCTTTGAGATGTATCAAAATAAGGTCAACAAAAAAGTCCGTGATGGTATATGTCTATCTCTTAAGGATAACCAACAATAACCATTTTTTATCTTTTACATTTTACGGGATTTTTTTTTATCGTATGTTTCCCTTAAAATCATGTAAACTATGTTATTATGTCATAATCTAAAGAAATAATAATATTTTATAGTGACATATCCACAATAAAATACCAAAAAGTAGCAATGTAATTCGTTACGCGCGAATCAGGTGTTATAAGGTCAAAGGTCGGTGCACCCCGCGTATTTGATAAATAGTGCTTCTCTGGATGTCTTTAAGAGAAAATGGCAGTATGTACGTGTATATGTACAAGTCCTTAAGTGTTAAGTTTTTCAAATGTACATACAGTAAAGAATAAATATTTTTAAGTACAGTACTTACGTACATTAATATAATACCTACTTTTTACTTGTATCTATTGTTATCAAAATTAAATTATAAGTTCTTAACTTGACCACGACTATGTGACCCTCTCTTGGCGCCAAAACGAGTGAAAAAATGAACAGCATACGACGACGACGCAGTACCTATAGAGTGGAGCAACTGCTTATTCAGTTTTATTCAACTATTTAGTCCCTCCACCGTTACAATGAATGGAGGCGGATATTACAATGTACGTAGCATTGCGAATATAAAATATCTAGATTAGGTATAATAAATTCATAATTCATAGGCCGTTACGGAATCAGAGCCAAAGTCTTCTTTCTTTGTTTATGTACTGTTAGATGCGACAGCGACTTTGTTTTTATATTACTATGTAATTATTGATATACCTAAAATAAATAAAATATCTGAGGTTTGGACAAAAATTCAAAAGGTACTTAATTTTTAAAAAGTATTTTGAAAATACCTATTTTGCATTTAGTATTTGAAATACAAAACACAAAACTATTTTTGTTTTTAGAGTGACATTTCTATGAATTCACTGTCGATAGCGAGCGGTGCGATGGAAAAAGATAACCGTTTATAAAAATATAATAAATAACCCTGGACAATTAACACAGACTGATACTGAACTGATATAAATAGATATTTTTATTTTGTAAATACATATATAATATACATATAAAACACCCAGACCGATGAAAACAATCGATGACCGATGAGTACAAATGTTTGCATCGTGCGAGAAATCGAACCCGCGACCATCGGATGTAAAGCGGTGTGACCACCGAGGCAGTCGAAATATATAAATAATCTTATGAATTTAATTTATTCTAATTTGTTTATGTGCGCGGGGTGCGGTGTACGGTGCTCCCCCCTGCCTCCACCGTTGCTGGAGCTTGCATGTATGGAGCATTGCGAATATAAAATATCTAGATTAGTAAATTCATAATTGATAGACCGTTACGGTATCTATATATATTCGGATTAAAATAAGTATCGCAGTAAGGACCAGTATATAAAGTGATCAACACAATTAACTGATTTTTGAAATATATATACAGAGCCAAAAAGTCTTTGTGTATTCAAAAAATATCTAATTTGTTTGTGTGCGCGGGGTGCGGTGTACGGTGCAGGGGGACCCTGCCTCCACCGTTGCTGGAGCTTGCATGTATGGAGCATTGCGAATATAAAATATCTACATTAGTAAATTAATAAATTCATAATTGATAGACCGTTACGGTATCTATATATATTCGGATGAAAGTAAGTATCGCAGTAAGGACGAGTATATAAAGTGATCAACATAATTAATTGATTTTTGGAATATATTCAGAGCCAAAAAGTCTTTGTGTATACCAAAAATTTAGCCGTTCGGAGCCATTCAGTCACGAATTATTAGTAAAAAAAGTGTCGAGTATATCGTACTATCGACGAATATATATGGCCACATCGCAAAATAGAATGCGACGTTGCCATACCGCCTGAGATATACGCGATAGAGGTCAAGTTATTCAGTGCAAAAGGTGGAATCGGCAAGTGTTTAGGTTGTGGCGTGATCAACAAAGTGCCCAAAGAGGTGTTTATATATATATATATATATATATATAGCCCTAATTTTGCATCCTATTACCATCAACCGCTATTTTTAATAGCGATATTAATTTATATGACAAAATAACTTTTGCCGTGTCTAGTTATACAATATATATCTAGTTATACAATATATATATCTTTACATTATACAATAGTGTAATGGAGTTTTTATCAATTAGATAGAGTGATTCAAGGGGAAGGTTTATCGCACGAAACATGTACATGTGCTAAGACGGGGCGAGTGGCTAGTGTAGCTATGATATATATACATACTAGCATATCGCACGAAGTAAGGCACATCTCGTTGGTATTGATAATGATCGGGCTTTTCGTCTGCTTTTGTACCTTACTGGTAATTTAATAAAGTTATTTTTTTATCTTCAGTGCAATGAATTTAATTACATATATCGTAGATTACTATAAAAAAATCCAATATTATTCATTAAAAAGAAATACCTATGTGTATAGTTTTAGTGTACATTTTCGTTTTTATGTTAACTGTACCGCACCGAGTCCTGGAAATTAGCTCCAAAAGTAGACACGCATCAGGCACTGCTTAAATTTTAATGATGTAGCTACATCCATTATATAGCGCTACGTACAGCGCAGTGTACTGTCTCCAAAACAACTTAGTTTTATATCTAGTATCATTACATAGTATAAAACAAAGTCGCTGTCGCTGTCTATCCCGATATATACGTCGTTAAAACTATGTAACGGATTTTGAAGCCATTTTTTAAATAGTTAGTTTTTTCAAAATTCAAAAGAAAGGTTTATACACATGTACACCCGTGCGAAGACGGGCCGAGTGGTTAGTTAAAAATATATTATACTAGCTGTCCCGACAAACGTTTTTTTGCCTTAAAATAAAAAAAAATTAGAGGTGGACTACCCCTAACATTTAGGGGGATGAAAAATAGATGTTGGCTGATTCTCAGAACTACTCAATACGCTCACAAAATTTCATGAGAATCGGTCAAGCCGTTTCGGAGGAGTATGGGAACGAAAACTGTGACACGAGAATTTTGTATATAGATATATATCACAGCTTTTTTCTCGTATTAAAATATATTATTTGCTAAAAGTTGTTTTTTCGAATATATTAAAGTTGAAAATTTTGTTACGCAACTTTTGTTATAAAAGCGAAGCCGACTTTCTTATATGTACATTAAATTCCGAAAAAAAAATAACAGAGAAATCCGTAATAAAATCCACTGAAAGTAACAGGCACTACACAAATTGTTTTGTTTGCGCAAAAAGCTGGTAGAATATATTTAATTGTATGTTACTAAATATTGTTGACTGTCAAATTTTTTTATTAGACTACTCATTCTCTGTGCGCGCCGTGCGACTGTGGAACTCACTACCATCCTCCATACGGAGTGCGCAATCACTAACCATTTTCAAGAACGCTGTGAAATCGCACTATCTCTCTCAGTAAATATTCTTTCTGCTGTCCTTTCTTTCTTATTACTAAATTGTCGCCTTCATAATTGCATATATGTTGCTGTGTACCTATACTCGTATATATTTGTATTATATTATTGTATATTTATTTTATAAGTTATGTATTTATATATTATGTAGAATGTATATGTTTATGATATGTATTATTTTATATATTAATATTATTAATGTTTCTACTCCATCATGCGCCATCCACCACCTTCTGTCTTTTCTCCTCTACCCAAAGGTTGTCTGGAAGAGATCGCATAAGCGATAAGACCGCCTTTTGTACCCATAATCTAAATATTGTTTTCGTTTGTATATATGTTTTTTTTTTGTTATTATGGTGCAATAAAGAGTAATAAAAAATAAAAAAAAAAAATCGTTAGGTACACAAAATTAAATAATAAATTTCTTAATAGGAAATACGATGTTATGTAGTATAAACTATATAGCCAGTACGTTAGTAATAATATTATATTAATAATAACAACAAAAAAAAATGTGATTCCTCAATGTACCCTCGGAACCGCAGAAAAATTTCACAAGGCTTCATATTTCAGAAATGATTTACGAAATTCAGCTCTACATCGCAGACTATAAGGTATATTTTATAAGCAACAGCGAGTGTAAAAATTTTCTCTATTACTATACTATTAATTAAACGAATAGATAATTTTCAAAATATTTTTATATACATAACAGATAAGTGGAATTACAATAAAAAATATATCATTATAATTAATATCATCCTTATGTCAGTTTGTCACGGCATCCTGTGATTTCATACCATAAAAACAACAATATCTGAGTCACAGTTTATCTGCAAACCCTACTGGGATGATTAAAATTTTATTTCCGCTTCACACGCGAAACATTTCATGCAATACATCTTGGCAAGTTAATTTGAACTGTATTTCCTATTCCGTTCAACTTAAATTAGTTCAAACACTTCCGATGTAATTAGGATCAAAATTCCATAACTCATTAACTCAACAATTGATGTGTGTAAATTGTAAAATACATGTCGATTTAGTTTGTGAATCGACATGTATTTTACAATTTACAAAGTCTCACTTTAGTAAAACTAATCTATTAAGTTTTACTAAAGTGAGACTTTACAAAGTCATCTATGTCTATAGATAAAAATTAATAATAACCCTGTACAATTAACACAGCGCCATCTATGGGTTAGTAATATTGACTGATGATCTTACTGCTAGCAATGTACCATATCAAGTTGACCTCCACGCGGGACCCCTGGAAACCATCGTGATAAATTCTTGGTGAATTTGTCACGGGCTAACTGACCTGACCTCATGCTCATCTTATCATCCTCCAGCGTAAACCGTTAGCCCAGGCGGGTGCACCATTCCTTTATCATCCACAAAAAAAACCTGAAATGGTTTTTCATTAGTCATATACATTTGAGAGAGTGGTCGTGACTTGCATGATGGTATATCGTTGTCCTCCTTAGTTACAGAGCTCGCGATCTGGTTATCTAAATTAAATTGTACTAGAATGAAAGCCGCATCATTACATAACATAAAACAAAGTCGCTGTCGCTGTCTGTCCGTCCCTATGAATAGAATAGAATAGAATAGAATAGAAAATCATTTAATCAAATAAACTTACATTGAAGCACTTTTAAATAGTCATAACATTTTTTTTTAATCTACCGCTCATTCGGAATGCTGTCTCATCACAAGAAGAACAAGCAAGAAACTTGTGTGTTGCTCTTTTAAATAATTTATTCTTACTTACAATTTAAGTTTAAGTGTGTGAATACAAACCACCGATTAGCACTAATTAAATGAAATAATAAAATAGAAAAAACATTCAATATACAACAACTGGTTAAACAATTAATAAGAGAAAATAAGTCATAGTGATTAGAGCAGACCAGTCCACACAAGCAGCACCCGTTCACGAGTATGTCGGATGAGGCAGCCACCACTGCGCTCGACCATATTTTAGGGAGCCCAATGACCCGGCCCACCACGCCGCCACAAGTCTGGACATTTTAGTGAGCATGACTGCTCAAAACACCAGACTACGTCATAGGTATGTATGCTTAAATCTTTAAAAAACGGATTTTGAAGCGGCACTCTATCTTTTTTAATACATAGAGTGATTCAAGAGGAAGGTTTATATATATAATACATGTACACCACGATGAAACCAGGGTGGGTAGCTAGTAATATCTAACCAAAACATATTACGCCGACCGTGAAATGTGGTGAATGCAGACACTGCATTGCGCTACGTCCGCCAGTGAAAACGGTACGTATTTATAATGGATAGTGGACTAAATTAATTGGATATTAGCACTAAATAACGTGTATCGAATACTAGTACAGAGAAATGCAACGTTCAAATTTCTGTTACGAGATAAATATGGACTATGGTATATATAGAAGAATGGAAAGAATTAGCTGGAAAGATAAAATAAGGAATGAAGAAGTGCTTGAGAGGATTAAAGAAAAGAGACAGATCATAGATATTATTGAGAATAGGCGGGGAAAAATGTTGGGGCACTTGATACGACACGACGAACTAATCAACAACATTATAGAAGGAAAAATAGCTGGAAAGAGAGGAAGGGGAAGACCAAGACACAGCTATATCAAACAAGTTAAAGAAAAAGTTGGAGTCGTGTCGTATCAACAGCTAAAGGGACTGATAGAAGATCGTGGAAGGTGGCGGGATTTCCACCGACAAGAGCACAGCTCTTAAATTATGAATGAATGAATGGTATATATAGATAAATATAAGATGCTTAATTATACAGTGGTAGAATACTGATACAATTCATGAGTTTAGCAAACATCTTATAATAAAATTCTCGAGTCACTATGTTAGTTATAATACTCCTTTGAAACGGCTTGATTTTTATGAAATTTTTTATGCATATTCAGTAGGTCTGAGAATCGGCTACAATCTATTTTTCATACCCCCAAGTGTAGTCACCTCTAACATTTTTTTTTAATTTTGGGAAAATATTTTTTTTATATAATGTAACATTAAAAAATACATTCAACCCTAATTTTTGTCCCTTCTATCACCTACCCCTATTTTTTAATAGCGATTTTAATTTATGTGGCAAAACAACGTTTGCGGGATCAACTAATATGTGTATAATAACAAGGCAGGCTTATTGCTGAAAGCATTTTTTTCAAGGAAACATGTTAATTGTAATAAAATAAAGACATACAATATATATACGTATACAATACATCATTACATAGTATAAAACAAAGTCGCTGTTGCTGTCTGTCCGTCCTTATATATGCTTATATCTTTAAAACTACGCAAGGGAGTGATTCAAGAGGAAGGTTTATATGTATGATACATGTACACCCTGGTCTGCTCTAATCACTAAAACTCTTTTACTCATATTTATAGATTTAATCGAATTTGGTGTTTGCGGAAGTCCATTTCACTATTCAATAGATTTATATTATTTTGTTTAATTCCGCTACAATTAGCATGTGTGATACCACAGATAACAATATTCAGTGTGGAAACCTGACCAGCGCTACGACCTTCTCCAGTGATCAAATTCCGACCGTTATTGAGTCTACACCCATACTGCGACACGTGTTTCGCCTCTGAACGAGGCGTCATCAGACATTGAATAGAGTTCGCATATAGCTTGGCGTTGACTGACTACTATACAGATATCATTTTACTCATATATATATAATAAAAACAATGTTGTTGGTAAATCTAATAAATCCTTACCAATATTATAAATACGAAAATATCTCTGTCTGTCTGTCTCGCTTTCACGCCAAAACTACTGAACCAATTTAAATGAAATTGTACGCAGATACTATAGACTCCGAGGAAGGACATAGGCTACTTTTTAATGCGAAATAAGGATTGTAAGGGTAGAAGAGGGAAACTTTTTTATTTTTTTTTATTTATACTCGTTATTGCATCAATTACGGAACAAAAAAAAAACAATTAAAATAGAAAATATACTGATACAAAAGGCGGTTTTATCGTTAAACAATCTCTTCCACCTTTGGATGGATGGAGAATTTATTGTGTTAGATTTCATTCATAATTTAAGAGCGTGCTCTTGTCGGTGGAGCTCCCGCCACCTTCGACGATCTTCTATCAGTCCTTTTAGCTGTTGATACGACACGACTCCAGCTTTTTCTTTAACTTGCTTGATATAGCTGTGTCTTGGTCTTCCCCTTCCTCTCTTTCCATCTATTTTTCCTTCAATAATGTTGTTAATTAGTTCGTCGTGTCGTATCATGTGCCCCAACATTTTTATTTAGTTAATAATAATAATAAAGCCTTTTATTTCCATAACCATCCAGAAGTTTGTACAAATATAAAAAAAGAAATTGTTAGTACTTTTTTTTTTATCTATTTGTTAGTATTATAGTATTACAATTATAATTATATTATTTGTGGATATGGACCCCTCTTTGGGTGAAGGCCTCCTCCATCTTTTTCCAATATTCTCTAGTCTCGTTTTTTCCTATAGCTAACCAGTCTTTTCCTATATAGTCCACAATATCATCAGCCCACCGTCTTATTGGTCTTCCAACTTTCCTATTTCCCTTTGGTCCTTTCCATTTTGTTTTTTTATTTAGTTAAGGTCGCTATTTTACGCGGATGAAGTCGCGGGAAGAGCTAGTAAATAAATATTCTAAAATATGTGACAGACTCGACCCATTGGCTTTGCGGCGAGATATTGCATCTCTGTGCATTTTCTACCGCATATATCACGGGGAGTGTTCTGAGGAATTGTTCGGATTAATACCAGCTGCTGAGTTTCACCACCGTACCACCCGCCAGAAACTGAAATACCATCCTGATCATCTGGATGAATGGCGGTCTTCCACAGTACGGTTTTCTAGAAACTTTTTGCCTCGCACAACCACATTATGGAATCACCTTCCAGCAATGGTATTTCCGAACCGATACGATATTGAAACCTTCAAGAAAAGAGCTTATTCCTTTTCAAAAGGCCGACAACGTATTTGCAATTCCCCTGGTGTTGCGGGTGCTCATGGGCGGCGATAATCACTTACCATCAGGTGAGCCGCATGCTCGTTTGTCCCCTGTGTTATAAAAAAAAAAAAAAGATTTTATCCATATGTGATATTTTAGCATCTTTTACGCCGCGTAAAAATAACATAACATCATGTTCCAATTAAATTCACGCATACAGCTATCTCGTCCACACAAGTGGCAACACTGAATTATTAAATAGTTAATTCCCGTCAGGTCGACACCGGGATCGTCATTTCGGTTTGTTATTAATAGACCGACATTAATATTAATATATCTGATAATAATATGCCTCAGTTTTTAATTCTCGACGAAAAAAGAGGGGTGTAAGCGACGAGGGGCATCGCTTTGGACATCGATTTAGACCTGCGATACCCCTAGTAAAGTTTCTAAACCGTGATTAAAGTTAGCTTTAGACCAAAGATGAATCACGGTTTAGTGATAAACTTCGTTTAGTAATAAGACAGTTAAAATCTTTGTCAAAACTCGTCTACATGGGTACCTCAGTCTCAGCTATTTCAGCCGCCAAGCTGTTTATTTCATAATGTGTTTCGGTTCGAGGGTGAGATTTTGACGGCCTCGGTTTAGTACACCGCTTTACTTCCGATGGCGCAGGTTCGATTCCTCGCACGATGCCAATATTTTGTAGTGATGGGCATGATTGTTTGTATTGGTTTGGATGTTTTCTATGTCTATTAGGTATGTAATTACAAAAAAATATATAAGTCTAGTATCCATAACACAAGCTCTGCCTACCGTGAGACTAGATGGCGCTGTGTTAATTGTACAAGGGTTATTTATTCCAAATATATTAAAAAAATCTTACATGTCTACAATTCATCTATTACGCACGAGAATTCTTACAAGTTGCAGTGTTGAGACCGCACGCAATACATCAGTCGTGCGCTATAATATTTATTAAAGGCCTTATCCAGAAGATAAACAGACAAGAACGCCTGTCCTGGAAGGAAATCTTGTTTTTTTTCATAAATTTTCGATGTCCCACCGCACGCATATCTCTTTGGGAGATTTGGGTGTGGTACAAAAAAAACGCTTCATGTATTAAAGATTTATAATAAAAAAAATTAATAACCCAGGATAATTCACACAGTGCCATGTAGTCCTGGCTTGTTTTATGGATACTAGATAATTAATTAATAAACAGATTTTTTGTAAATGTACATTATATACCCTAAAAGCATCAAGAACAGAGAAATCAATACCAAGAACCAATCTCATACAACACAAATATTTGCATCAATATACAAATTTCAATCTAATATAAGTGGGAAGGCCTCCAGCAAGGTGGACCGACGATCTGGTCAAGATCGCGGGAAGGCATTGGATGCGAGCAGCGCAGGACCGATCGTCGTGGAGATCTTTGGGGGAGGCCTATGTCCAGCAGTGGACGTCTTCCGGGCTGCGATGATGATGATGATGATGAATCCAATATACACGGTACGGGTGCCTGCCGTGCCTAGATTTGATATTAGTATTTCCATCACTAGAGAGTTAGTCAAGTTTAATAGATTTTTAGCATTGACCATATTCGAACCTACAAATTTTTGTATGGATTATTGTATGGATCTGAATGTTGGGCCGTAAAGAGGATGGACGAAAGGCGTGTGCATGTGGCAGAAATGCAAACGTTAAGATGGATGTGTGGAGTTACCAGGAATGACAGAATAAGGAATGTGTATATACGAGGAAGTTTGAAAGTTGCGCCGGTTATAGAAAAGTTGCGAGGTAACAGATTGAGCTGGTATGGGCATGTTATGCGGAGGAACGAGGACCATGTCTTATGGAAAGTGTATAATATGAATGTGGATGGATGTAAAGGGAGGGGACGCCCTAAGAAAAGATGGATGGATTGTGTGAAAGATGATATGAATAAAAGAGTATGTTCAGATATGACGACCGATAGAGAGCAGTGGAAGAGAATGACATACTGCGCCGACCCCAAATAATGGGATAAAGGCAAGGCAATGATGACCATATTCGAACCCACAACCTTTGCCCATGCCAGATAAATCACTTGGGAATAACGTTAGTTCTATTGTCTATCAAAGTTTGAGAGGAAAGGGGATTGTTGGTAATGTGGATTTTTTTATGGATGATAAAGGAATGGCGCCTGCGCTAACGGTTTATGCTGGCGGGGCACCAGTGGAGGATAAGATGAACATGAGGCCAGGTCAGTTAGCCCGTCGTGATAAATTCACCAGCAATTTATAACGATGGTTTCCAGAGGGAACCGCTAGCAATGGGGTTATTAGTCCACATTCCTAACAATCACCTTTCCCCCGGTAATGTAGACTATTGAGCCCATTGCTAGCAATGTACCATGTCAGGTTGACCACCATGTGGTTCCCCTTGGATACCATCATAATAAATTCCTGGAGCATTTGTCACTATGGCCATTAGTCCATTAAACCTGATCAGATACTATCTTATCATACTCCACTGGCACCCCATCAGCTTACGCTGGTTATGATTTACATCCTCAGCTCAGGCGAATGTATCATTCCATTATCATCATCATCTGCTTCATCCTTATCCCATTTATTTGGGGTCGGCGTAATATGTTTTTCGCTTCCATTCATCCCTGTTCGCAGTCATCGCGTTATTTACTTCCTTTCTTACCATATCATCTTTCACACAGTCCATCCATCTCTATTTTGGCCTTCCTCTGCCCTTATAACCATCCACATTCATTTGTAACATCTTTCTTAAAATATTATCCTCGTTCCTACGCATTACATGTCTATACCATGATAGACGATTACTCTTCAACCTCTCTGACACCGGTGCCACTTTCATACTTCCCCTAATGTATTCATTCTTTATCTTATCCATTCTTGTCACACCACACATCCACCTCAACATTCTCATTTCAGTTGCATGCAGTCGTCTTTCATCCGTCGCCTTTACGGGCCAGCACTCTGATCCATACAAGACAGCAGGCCGGATCATGGTCTTGTAAATTTTCCCCTTAAGCTTAAGAGGAACACGCGAGTCACACGTCGTTGCCGTAACCTGCCGCCACTTCATCCATCCTGCGTTAATTCTATGCTTTATGGCCCTGTCTAATTCACCATGTATCATTCCATTATCATCCATAAAAAAACGATAGAAAACCGAATTCTATTGAAATCGATATTGCAATTACAATCAGAAATAGACCCATAGCATCGACTACTCCTTAATTCAAAGTTGAAGATGAAAGCGTACGAAAAAGTACCTTAAGCAACGGTGAAAGTTCAACTTACCACTGTGTGTTAGCACCTGTCGTTAGAGTCTAAATTTGAATGCCGAATATATTATTGAAACTTTCCTTTTACAAGTTCCCAGACAAGTGTTACAGGGAATGTCTTAAGCTGCTTAAGATTTTGACGTCAACCTCCACTTTATTCTAATTTTATTATAATGTTGCCAACATTTCATATTGCTGAATTATGATATTATTAAATTACTAGCTGTACACGCAATTTCGTTCGCGTGGAATTTAACTCTATTATTCTAAAATAAAAGTAGCCTAATTTACTCCTTATTACAGCAGCTAGCTGCCAAAAAAAGTCCCGTCAAAATCGGTCCAGCCATTTCTGAGATTAGCCGGAACAAACAGACGGACAGACAAAAATTGTAAAAAATGTTATTTTGGTGTATGTACCGTATTTATATTCATATGCATGTAGTAAAAAACGGTTATTTCAATATTACAAACAGACACTCCAATATTGTTTATATGCATATATAGAGATCTCTTTCAGAGATAAGACTTATTCAGATTCTATTTAATATTCATGTACTTGTTTTAAGTTACATATGCAATAAAGAGGATATACCTATATGTATTATGCTTTTATTAAGTTATACTTGTCATACAATGTACATATATTTATTTCGTGTACCTAGTAAGTAACCGGCTCAGACGTTTTGGATCAAATTTAATATTCGTTAGTTTTATTTTCTATGATTTTCTAAATCAAATCTAAAATTGTTTATTCATGTAGGTCATTTTAGACGTTTATCAACATCATTTTTTTTTGTATTAATATTTTTTTTTCGCTGCTGTCCAGTTCAGTATGCAGATTCAATTGAGAACTGGCAAGAAACTCAACTGTTTTTTTAAATGCCAATTTTAGTTGCAATGCTTGTTCATATAGTTTACTTATATGGGTGTGTGTTAGGATAGTGTTTACCTTACTTACTAATGGTCCTAGGTTCGACTCCTCTCATGGAGAAAACACTTGTGTTCATGCGTATAATATTTGTTTTCTTTCCTACCTCCAGATAGTTCATCTGTAATTTTTCTTATGCTACAAATGCTTATGAACCTGGGTCGAAAATTTTTTTGCCCCCTATACAAATAAAAACGTATTTTGATGAATTTTTCTGTATGCTAGCATATTTTAGCAACAAGTCAAAATATTATGACGTAATATGATACTTTAAACTTGTGGTCGAAATTCGACGCGAAAGTTTCTGAGTATTGATGAATGTTTGTTACTCTTTCAAGCAAGAACTACTGCACGGATTTTGATGAAACTTTACAGTACTATAGCTTACACATTAGAATAACACACAGGCTATAATCATCAATCTAAATAAGATCTATGTAGGTCGCAGTGCTACAGGTCCAGGCACCTGACAATAGGTCAAATAACCCAATAAAAAATAAAAATAAATGTCGACTAATGCCACATATTTGACGGGCTTTTAAAGGGGTATAAAAACGTATAAACATCAATCACATGATAATCCCCGCGCGGATTACAGAACTGTTTATGTGGATTTACATTTTTGTGTACATTGTTCCGTAACAGGATTCAAACCGCAAACTCTGTAATCCTCCATATGCTTACCGATATATGTATCGCTCAACATATACGATATCAGCTTGTTATAATCGTAATCTCGTAGACGACGGTGGTTTATGTCTATATTTGGTTTGAAGGATTTAGTAAACTAAATCCTTCAAATTCACAAAACCTGACTTAAATTGTTTATATATAATCTATGAATTAAACATCCAACTTAAAGACAAAATCAATCTCACTAATATAAGAGAAAAAACCAAACTGACTGATGCAGTCAAAACCGTAAAACTTAAATGGAAGTGGACAGGAAATGCATAAGAAGTAAGAAAGAGAAATGGACTAAGGATGTTATAGATTGGTATTCAAGAGAACAAAAAAGAAATTTCTGAACGCATCCTATTTGATAGTTTGTATGGGAAAATAAACTTACTGTTTTTACTATAGATGCAATTTCTTTACATTTTATCACCTTTTAAACCATCCCCGGATTTCCACGTATATTTCAAGACTAAAATTAGCCAAATCGGTTCAGCCGTTCTCGAGTTTTAGCCAGACTAACGAACAGCATTCATTTTTATATACATATATAGATGATGATATGAATGTTGTGTGTGTGTGCATGTGCGTATACGAACCTGTAATAACCGTCATGACAAACTACTGCATTGCAACGTTTCCAAATTACCATTAAATCAAATCAAAAGTTACACTGCCAATAGAGATATGATTCTGGCTCGATTTAACCGAAATATTATTTCAGCTAAACTTACTCCAGTAGTCGCAAATTCTTATTTACCAAAATTAGGTTAACCGGGGTTCAATGGTAGTCATATCATTCTGGTCACGCACGCATTCTTTGATACATACGGACCGCTGGGAGGTTATCGGTGTAAACACTGCCTTGTCAAGGTTGAGACTATGTATTGAATACTACCGCGATTTCACTCGCGTGAAATTTCAATACATAAATTTCATCAGTAATAATTCATTAACAAATAAATCGTTAATGTCAAGATGGATCAATATGTTTACGATGTGCAATTATCTTGAATAAATTGTAGACGACACCTGCAAGAATATCCAGTCTTCACACCGATAAATAGCATCTCTAATACTGAGAAACTTTGATTAAATACTGGTCTGAGAATGCATTGAATTTTATAATGAATTCCTTAAGATTCACTTAAGTTACACTTAAGTGAATGATAAACGGTCCAATGAATCATTCAAAATCAAAATATTCTTATTCATGTAGGTCTATTACAGACTCTATTTTTATTAAGTTGTTTGGGCTATTGTCAGGTGCATGGACCTGTAGCGCTGCGACCTACATAGATCTAATGTGCTCGCCCTTTTCAAAGTTCGCTACCTAGACCCGTCAGGGACAAGAATTGAAGGAGCGATGGTCTTTATCTCCTCAAGGATAGAGTGTAAACTTTCCAAAGGAGATATTTCATTTGTGCATGAGTGGGCTACAACCACATAGATACAGATACAGACTCTTACGATACGTCAAATCTACTGTCAGTTCAGAGTGCTTCCGAGCAAAGAAGAACTGACAAGAAACTCAACTCTTATTCATTTCAAATAAACTTGTAAATGATTAGAGAAATACAGAAGAATTACATTCTCCTTAAATAAATTTTTAAATTTATTTAAGGAGAATGTAATGACCACTAGCATATATTATTGCATTTTAGTTAAAAGATATCTAATCAGTCTAACCACAACCACATTGGCAACATAACAAAGCAACAAATTGTCTTTTAAGTGTATTAACAGCATCACGTCGCCGCCAAATGAAGACCTACAATATGGTTGAGTACGATGATGGCTGGAAAATCCGTTATACTCGTGAACTAACTACGTCTACTCGGGTTACGACCACAGCTTACATTATTTTCTATTGATAAAAATGTCCGTCATACTCGTGGACGGTGCTGCTTATGGGGACTGAACTTTTCGGGTTACGGCCACTGATTACGTTATTTTATTTTGATAAAAATGTCCGTCATTCTCGTGAACGGTGCTGTTTTTAGGGACTAATCTGTTAAAAATGCAATATCATATGCCTGTAATAATATATCGACTGTAATAATGACTGATTAACGGTTAAACCGTACATCACAATACTGTTCCAGGGATCTACGCTATGCAATTAGGATGAATAAATTCTAGAACACACCTGCAAGAATTTCCAATATTCACTTTGATAATTGCATTAGTGAGAAATCGTCGTGATTAAATTAACCGTACGGCTTGTGTTTGTGATTGCATCTTATATGAATGAGTGAATAAATGAATGAATACCTGAAATAGAATGAACGAAATATTAATATAATACAGTAATAATTAAATAATGCAGTAGAAAAAAATACATTAATAAGGTTAACACAGTAGAAAAAAATACATTCAAAGGGATTATTATTAGGAAAAGTTATGCGAAAATATTGAGTAAAATATTTTAGTCTGTTCTATGTCATTTTCGCCATTTTTTGTAGTCGAAATGGTGTATTCTTTTTTAGGTACTGGGCAGTTTGTTACTAAATTTTTGTTGATTTAAATAAAACTGACGTCTACAAGTTTAAAATTAAAAATACAACAGTAATGGTACAATTAACATGGTTAGCCGGTGGGACGATCGAAAGCGCAATGCCGCAATATAGTTCGATCGGTCCTGCGCTGCTCGTATTGAACATTTTCCAGCAATCTTGACCAGATCGTCCACCTTGTTTGAAGCCTTCCCATGCTGTGTCTTTTAGTTCGCGGTCGCCACTCGAGGACTTTACTGCTCCACGGCCATTTGTCTTACGTGTTATGTGCCTTGCCCATTGCCACTTCAGCTTCGCAATTCTTCGGGCTATGTCGGTCACTCTGGTTCTTCTGCAGATATCTTCATTTCTGATACGATCATTCAGAGAAACTCCAAGCATAGCTCTCTCCTCTATTGCTGTAACTCTGAGTAATTTATGATGCCTATAGTTAGAGACCACGTCTCTGCGTCGTAAGTCATCACTGGCAACACACATTGGTCGTAAACCTTCGCCTTGAGACACTGCGGTAATTTTGACGAAAAGATATATCGTTGCTTTCCAAAAGCCCATCCGATCCGTCAATCAACTATCAGCCCTTGAGATTTTATAAGTAAAAATCGATTGGTAATATACAATAGACGATACGAATGGAAAAAAGCAACACAAATCATTATATTTTTTCGGACTACTCTAATACTGTTGGCCGCAGCTGGCATTTACAGCTTCACCGGGCGATAGGGGGCAACTGCAGATGACACTCAAAACCCGCGGAAGGACGTATGGAGCGGCTGAAGGCCAACTCTCGTCTGACGGATATGATCTTAGTCTGAGGACACCGCTAGGCGTTAGAACCTCAGCTCAGACCATTCTAATTTCGATCCGTTTGAATTGGACGGGGATCGATCGGAGAAGAGTAAACATGAAAGATGTGTGTCTGTGTGAAACATGAACACGAAGCATTAACATCTGCAATTTTATCATAGATCTGTATATATATGTAAATATATTTTTTTTATAATATTTTACGTCTTCTTCATAATCCTCGCCTCTTCCTGTCTCGGCTTTCTTTATCTTTATTCTTTGAAATTTCGATAGTATATGTATCTCCGCAACTACAGTTTGTTAACATAAAATCCAATCAACTATTACCCCTTGAGAATCGATCAGTAATATACGATATACGATACGAATGGAAAATGCAACACAAACTACCACATGTGCGAACTAAGTCAATATAACACCTCGCATACAAGCAGTTGACAAAGCATCTCCTTAAAGGATTACAATGTGTAGACTGTGTCTAATATTTTAGCAAATCTGTGAGAGCGCTCCCGTTGACGTAAGCTAGGACGCTAGAAAATCTTTTGTGCATACATCATTTCGGCGCATTCTGTGTGCATAACTTTAATATGGCGGAATGCGTTTGTGTGAAATATGAACGGCAACTTTCCACCATTTCTATTACCGGGAAAGACAGAACGTGTAGTCAGGGCCGTCTTTCTCAAATTAGAGGCCCGGGGCACGTTAAGATAATGGGGCCCCTATGAACATAGTAATAAAGTACTATTTTACATTATTTATATTATTATCCGGGTCTTAATACGAATAATTTTTATTTTTATTTGTCTGTTTGTTCTTGCTAATCTCCGACACGTCTGACCGATTTTGACGACACTTTCACTCGCAGATAGCTAATGTTGTAAGGAGTGACTTAAGCTACATTTAGTTCAGAAAAAATATTTATATTAATAAAAAAAATAGCTAAATTCTAAATGGACGAAGCCGTAGATTGAAATAAAAATGTTATGACTATTCAAAAGTGCTTCAATGTAAGTTTATTTGAATAAATGATTTTCTATTCTATTCTATTCCGTGGATAAGCTAGCTTAAAACTTCTCTTGACGTTTCGACGACTAGTTGTTGCACTAGCCGTGGTCACGAGCTGACTGGAGTAACAGCGATGTCAATGTAGACAGGTGACAGCGGTTTTTTCAACTACCGTCACTAGATTATTCAACGAAACTTCGTGACACACAGCACTCAATGTATCTGTACACTTGTTGACAGTTGACGCTACTGAACTTTGTATGAATATATTTATGACTGGATTCTACGCAGAAGATAATTTTAAGCCTTCCTCTCTGTTGAAATTGGGATGATTTTTAATTTCAATCGACTCCCGGACCGTTCGTGGATTATAGTGACGAACAGTAGAGAGGCGCATGTAGTTCAATCCAAAGCACTATTTTGTTAGAATAGACAAAGTAATTTTTGAACATGACTCTTTAGAGATGTATATGGGGATGCCCTACCTTCAAAACAGACCAGGCAAAAAACATTTTAAAAAGTCGTTTTGTGTTGAGCTGTTCAAGTTCTTGCTAGACATTTATAAAAAAAATAACAAAAACGAACAAATTGACCATAGTCGGTAAGCATTTGTTAAGACTGATTTTCAGGCGAGAGTAGAGTAGCTATCGGTTATTGTTTGGTAATGGAGTTGGGACTAGACTAAACTAGGCGGCCCCAATCATTAGCGGGGCCCTGGGTACGTGCCCAGTGGGGAAGAGGGGCCTGCGTGCAGTGGAGTGGCGCGGTAAATATATAGAAAACAAGTTTTGCATTTATTAAAATTTACACTGACACCGTTCGAATATTTTGTACACGCAGAAAATTTTAACTCAGCTGAGTATACATTTGGCTTTGCTAAATGTACTGCATTATATTTTTGTTAACATTACGTTCTGCTAGTGACCACGGCTAGTGCAACCTTGTCGCAACGTCGAGAGAGATAATATTTTTATTTACCATAAAATTATTTGTGTTAAGACGTGATTAACTATCTTATATATAACTAGTAGCTCGGTCCGTGTAGAATTTAACATTTTTCTTATTAATAGATTTATATAAATAGATTTCCTAATCTAAAATTTGATTTCTGCGAGTGAAAGTGTCCTCAAAATCGGTCTGACGTGTCGGAGATTAGCAAGAACAAACAGACAAACAAACATTATTAAAAAAAAATATATACTTATACTAAACACAATAGTTTTAAGCTAGCTTACCCACGGAATAGAATAGAATAGAATAGAATGGAATAGAAAATCATTTATTCAAATAAACTTACATTGAAGCACTTTTGAATAGTCATTTTTTTTTAATCTACGGCTTCGTCCATTTAGTATTTAGCTATTTTTTTTATTAATATAAATAATTTTTCTTAACTAAATGTAGCTTAAGTTACTCCTTATAACATTAGCTATCTGCGAGTGAAAGTGTCGTCAAAATCGGTCAGACGTATCGGAGATTAGCAAGAACAAACAGACAAAAAAAAATTATTAAAAAAAGTATGTATGTAAGTATATTCATTCACAAACAGACATTTCAATTCTATTTATCTGTACAGACGAGTACTAAAAACTTTTAAAATACTAGTAAGGTTTTTACATAATTAGAACAACAAATATGCTCTAAAACAATATTTCTTTTATAAGTAATTTAAAAGTTTCTCGATGAACCCACGTCAATAGGAAAGTTCTAGAATATTTGCACTCCATACGATGTGCGGTTCAGCAATTTATACGCGAGGTTTACAGGATTACAGATTCTAATCTGTCACCAAACTGCTCATCGAGAGTAATTCCGCAAAGTTTACAAACTCGAGTTCATGTTAATTATAGAGTAACACTTTGACTAAAGTCGTCTGCGTGGGCACTGTTACCTACTTCAGCAGCCAGACCTTGTTTTGTAAGCTGTTTTGTTGTAGGTGAGATATGGTAGTGAAGACACGGAGGCATGACAACGTAGGATGTATATATGATAATGGATAATCCAGCCTGCCCCAACGGTCTACGCGGGGCACCAGTGAAAGACGTCAGGTCAGGGTTAACTGACCTTGGCAAAATCCAATCCCTGTAAGGGAGGAAACGGGATTGTAGTAATGTGGACTGATGACAACTGTGATGATGATGTGGAATGAAACGAATAAAATGTCACGAATGAAATGAAATTAAGCGAATATAATAAAACTAATGAAATGAATGAAGCGAATGAAGCGAGTGACGCGAGTGAAGCGAGTGAAGCGAGTGAAGTGAGTGAATAAAATGTCTCGAATAAAATTAAATTAAGCGAATGAAAAGAAACGTATGAAATGACCGAAATGAACGAAATGAAAGAAATGACCGAAATTAACGATTTGAACGAAATGAACAAAATGAAAGAAATGATCGAAATGAACGAAATAGTCAAAATGAACGAAATAAACGAAATGAACGAAATGAAAGAAATGAACGAAATGACCGAAATGAGTGAAGTGAGTGAAGTGTGTGAAGTGAGTGAAGTAAGTGAAGTGAGTGAAGTGAGTGAAGTGAATGAAGTGAATGACGTGAATGAAGTGAGTGAAGTGTAGGACATGAATGAAACGAATGATATGAAGGACGAAATGAACGAAATGAACGATTGGTACGAAAAGAACGATTTGAACGAGATGAACTAAATAAATGTAATGAAATGAATTGAATGAATTGAATTTTCATTCAATTGGCGAAATGAAATAAACGAAATAAAATTAATGATATCGAAACGGGTTTCTTTACAACAGAAATAAGTAAAACAGGGGCAAAAATAATCCAGAATACAATAACTTGGTAGGCAGTTATTGAATACAGACTTGCATAGCACATTTTCCATATCTGAGAGCTAAGATGTCAATCCTTCTTACTACGAAATCACTGCGATATTCAAACGGGCTTCCCGACAAGAAAAATAAGTGAGATACAGGCAAAAATAATGCAGAATACAATAACTTGGTAGGCAGTTAGATTTGCATGGCACATTCATTCTCTGTGAACGAGTCGTGTGACCTGCATTCTACGTGCATAACTTTGCCTACGCGAGCATACGTTTCTCTGAAATATGAACGCCAGTACCATACCGCCATTAGCGTGCTACACACGGCCAAGAGAACTTTCGTTTCATTATATTATGACATATATATATATAGGACATAATAAAAAAATAATACTTTTTACATAAAAGAGTAACAAATCCATCTATATATACATACTCACAAACGATGGCATTTATAATAATAGTATGATAACAAGAAACCTACACCTAGGTCAGAAGTCCTGGCAACTGTTCGGAGTTAACCTCCACATGATGGACCTGCAGAGTCCACAGGGAGAGTGGCAGAGAGGGAAGCTCCGCACACCGCACGGTGAATACCTGCATAGAGTGCTAAGTTCATCTCTTTATTTAAAATATAATTACTCAATATTGAGAGATTCCTTTTTCATAATTTGAAGTTTAGATACTATTTCCAAAATGGAGTTATTGAGAGTTTCCTTTTTCAAAATTTGTATTTTCGACACTAATTGCAAACAGCCAGTATTGCGAGTTTCCTTTTTCAAAAACTTATTATAATTTTGAAAAAGGAACGAAGGAAATCGCTATAAACATCGAAATGGGAAACTTCCAATATCAGTTATGTACAATATGTAAATATCTGATATTGGAAATTCCTATTTCAAAATTCGAAATGTCGATTCTAATTATAAATAACTGATCCTGAGAGATTCCTATTACAAAATTTCAAATTTAGATACTAATTGCAAATAACTAGCATTGAAAGTGTCCTATTTCAAATATTAATTAAATTTAATTCGTGTATTTAAATTTGGAATACTGTAATAAGTGGTATAAATTTGACTTAAAAATTCACAAAGTCTATATAAGTGCAATTCTATTAGTATAACTTTAGTCTAGATTTTGCCTTTAGTTCTATTTTCATGTCGGTAATCGATATCTACGAATCCAGATCTATGTACGGTACACAGAGAAATTCTCAACAACTGACGTTGTGGTAAACGCAACACCTGTCATGTCCACATTTCACTGAGAATATTTGAAGCGAAAACGGCATTGGGCGAAACTGCCGTGTCTCTAATTAGTTTGGTTTATACTCGATATTCTTTCAGCAATATGTCAGTCAGCTATTTATAGATGTATCATGAATTGATACAATAAAGATTTTTGGTGTTAGCAAATTCAAATTCAAAATATATTGATGTATATCTATTACAGCCTCTTCTGATATGTCAAATCTACCATCAGTTCGGAATGATTTCGAGATGAGAAGAACTAACAAGAAATTAAACTCGTATACATTTCTAATAAATGTTGTACATATTTACAATAACACATAATTATTTTTAAATTTAAATTTAGGAGAATAGAGTGATCACCAGCCTATACTATTGCAGAAGCAAACAGTCTAATCAGTATTCGTAACCCTAACAGACTAGTCCCCACGAACAACACCCGTTCACGAGTGTGACTGGTAATAATCTCAGGACAATTCACACAGCGTCAGACCCAAGTTAAGCTAGCTAAAGCTTGTGTTATGGGTACTAGATAACTGATACAAATACATAGATATTTTTTTTGTAAATACATACATATTATACATAGAAAACACCCAGACCGATACAAACAATCATACTCATGAATACAAATGTTTGTGCCGTGCGAGGAATCGAACCCGCGACCATCGGTCATAAAGCGGTGTTGTTGAAAACTATTTTTATACCTTTTTTATTATCTATGTTTTTTTATAATGTTATATTGTTTTTATATGACATAAGTCAATTTTAATATACAAAAAATATTCTACAACTACAACGGTGCCGTTTTACTTTTTGCTCGTCATCTTCATCATCATCATCATCTCCATCCTTCACAGGTGTGCTACACCGCTAGACCACCGAGGTCGTCCGTCATCACTGGTGTCAGCTATATTGGAATATATCTGATACCAAAAATCTTTATCCTCTTATTTTAATACTCATTACGTTTAGAGTTTATAGTCCGATTATTATACCATTAAACAATTAATCTTGATTATTTCGATTGAAAAATAACTAACTGTTAACATAAAAATAACTGTCTATTAACTACGACTTTGTCTGCTGTTATTTTAGTTTTGAGAGAAAATATACAATGTTCATTGATGCGATAAGATATATACATTACTAGCTGTTTCACTCGCATGAAATTTATGACCTCAGTATTATTCTATAAAGCTGTGTTAATATAAAGATTCATCAAAAAACGGTAAGTAGCTTTTGGGTAAAACAGTAACAAATATCCATACATACAGCTAGTTTGTGAGTATGGATGGATGTGATGTGAGTTTCATATAAAAAGTACTGAACGGATTTTTATGAAACTTTACACTAATATAGCACATACTTCAAAGTAGCATATAGGTTATAATTTAAAATGTTGTCTAGGCTCCGAATATGAATTTGTCCCATTCGGTGTCGAGACCCTTAGTCCGTGGGGTCCAAGCGCTATAAGACTTTTCAAAGAAATAACGAAAAGGTTAGTCGACATCACAGAAGACCGAAGAGCTGGCAGCTACCTTGGACAAAGAATTAGTCTAGCTATTCAAAGAGGGAACGCTGCCAGTATCTTCGGAACGTTGCCTAAAGGGACCTCTTTTAATAATATTTTTTAATTTTAGGTTCTAAGTTGTACAATTAGGTTATGTAAATAATAATAATAGAGAAAACTTGCAATTACAATTTAGAATGATATCATGAAAATTGGTCAAGTAAGTGTGATACAGACGAAGTTTCGCGGGTCGGCTAGTAAATAAATAAGTTAATCGTTATCTGCAATCGCACATCTTATATAGCGTTTATATAGTAATATTAGTAAGATTTCTTCTTTGTTGCGTTTTGTCAGAAAAAGCAACAAATAGTAATACTGTAATATTTATAATAATTTATAATATTAATATGAATCTTCAAACAATATGTCCGTGTGTCCCATTAAAATGTAAAAATAACAAACGAGGTGCGAACATAGTTATATCACGTCGCAGTTCCCGCCAAACTTTCATTCCACGAGATTTAACACATTCGGAAACTAACTGCAGTAATGTGACGAACTCAGTTACTACTGCAATGTGTCATACAGTGTTCTCAAAGTTCTCTGTATTAGTTATTTTTAAACTTTCGTCTTTAATATACATCTTTTTTTATATAAAATTACATGTCACGTTGTTTGTCCGCAATGGACTCTTAAACTTAACTTAACTTCTTAGTCATGCTCGCTATAAAGTTCAACCGTGTGGCGGCGTGGTGGGCCGGGTCGATGTGCTCCCTCAAATATGGTTGAGCACAATGATGGCTGGCTCATACGTCATACTCGTGAACGGGTGCTACTTGTGGGGACTGGTCTGTTCAGGTTGTGAACACTGATTAAATTTTTTGGTTTTTGCGATAGCATATGCTGGTGGTCACTCTATTCTCCCAAATTTGAATTTTAAAAACTATATTTATTATAAACATGTTCCACTATTATTTGAAAAAAATACGAGCTGAGTTTCTTGTCAGTTCTTCTCATCTAGAAAATTCCCATTCCCAACTGACGGTAGATTTGACATATCATAAGAGTCTGTAATAGACCTCAATGAATAAAGATATTTTGAATTTGCATTTGAAACTACTGAACCGATTGCGAATTTGATTTGCGCATTGTGTGCAATTTGATCCAACTTGAAATATAGGATAGTTTACATCTCAAATTATTGTCGCAATATTATTTTATTGCAAATTATTTGTCTATTATTAGCCAGAGGAACGCGGGGCCAGGACTGCTAGTCTAAATATATATAACTCAAAGGTAACTGACTGACATAGTGATCTATCAACGTACTGCTCAAACCACTGGACGGTTCGGGCTGAAATTTGGCATACAGGTAGATGTTATGACGTAGGCATCCGCTAAGAAAGGATTTTGATTAAGTCTATCCCCAAGGGAAAAAATTAGGGGTTTGTAGTTTAGGATAGAAGGGTGAAAGTTTAGGGTTGTATGTAATTTATTAATACTGTTGGATTACGAATCCTTATAAATTAATATATAAAAGAGAGAGTGGACTGTATTTATTGAAAAGAAAATAATTAATGGAAAAGGAAGTAAAAATACGATTTCGACCTGGAAGAACGTCTTCCACACTCCGAACACCCCAAAGTAAGCAATGTAACACCAAACTTACTCACCTTTGCTCAGGAACGTCCCGATGTGTAGTACTGTTTAGTGGCCACGCACTCTAGAGTGTATATTTTCATCAAAAACAATTATAATGTGTTAAATAATTACTTAATTATCTTGTTTTATATAGATAAAAATACGGAGCGTCCTTTTAATTCCAGTTATTATTTTCAATTGTTTTTTTATTCTTTTTATGAAATTTAAGTGGCCACATGTTTTTATATGTGGCCAGTATTACCGAGCGCCCTTTGCTCCAGTAAGCAAGCCGGTGACACAACCTGCTTAGACTAAGGAGGTTCGGAATACGGAACATACCCCCGGCCGAAACCGTATTGACGGTTTCAAGTTAGTATTAAGGTAAAATAAAATTTATTAACTAAAGAAGTAATGCAAAGGGAACTGTACAATAATAATAAGGAAAAAGAAATGGAAAATTAATTAATATAGGGAAGGGGGTTCAATTTATTATTAACTGGTCTTTTTAAGAGGTTTTGTGTATGGATTGTAACACATCTAATAATTCCCTCATCTCCAGGACGAAGTAATTCAATATGAGCTAACCAGTTGCAAGGAGACACGTTATCGGTTTTAAGTAATATAATTTCTCCTATTTTAATATTAGCATTAGATTTGAACCGTTTTCCCCGTTGTAAAGTATTTATATCTTTCCATCTTTTCCTAAATAGTTGCGTACGTTTCTGTATATATTGCCAACGTGACAATCTGTTAATTGGAACATCCTCAACAGTATACTCTGACCTAACAACGAAACTTTTATCTCTAAGAAAATAACCCGCGGTTAAAACGTTATAATCGTCTGGATCATAATTCGCTGGTAGTGGACATAGCGACGTAGAATTTAATATAGTCTCTATTTTACAAAATATTATGAAAAGTTCCTCAAACGTTAAAGATTTCTCTCCTATAATTCTAACAAAATGGTATTTTACTGATTTAATATCAGCTTCGGCTAACCCATTCATATGTGGTGCACTAGGCGGATTAAATTTCCAAATTAAAGATCGATTAGAACAGCTCTCTATTAGTTTATTTTGAGTTTGACGGTCAGATACAAATTTCTGAATTTCATTTAAATATTTACTACCAGCTATAAAATTGGTACTACTGTCGGAATAAATAACAGCACACAAGCCTCTACGAGAGACATAATTATTTAACATAGAAAAGAAATATTCCGCTGATGAATAAGATAGAGTTTCATGGTAAACCGCTTTTTTCGACAAGCATACAAATAAAGCAATGTCTGTACGGTATGATTTTGCGTTACAATACAAACTTTCTTCCATAAAGAATTCTAGTTTATATTGTGCTACTTTATTAGTGTTAGTACCGATAAGATGTATAATTTTAAGATCTAGGTTTAATTTGAGTAAAATTGACTTGTCAATGTTCACGAACAATGTAACAGACCATTTACTAATATTTTCGCGAAACCAATGTGGACCTGATAACCATTTTGTACTATACTTTACCAGCTGAGACGGAATAGCGCCGCGAAAACTAATGTCAGCCATGTTATAGGCACTGTCGACATGTCTCCATCTATGTGGCGGTAAAATTTCTATTATTTGTGTAACACGGTTACAAGAAAATAATTTTAATTTATAGGTTTTAATTTGAAGACATGACAATACGATTGTCAAATTAGTTAGAGCTGTCATACGAATGATTTTAATCCTACTTAAGTTACTATTTATATATTTAATTAATTTACATAACAGTAGAGCACCCGTCAGATCAATACGAAAATTAGTGAACGGCTTGATCGGTGCCACTTTATATTTGGCCATTATAAAACTTACTTTAACATGCCCTTGATCATCTCGACTAATAACATAAACATTCGCAGCATAATCCCGAGTAGATGCATCGCAAAATCCCACTAATTCACATTCTACTTGATTAAGCAGTAACATGTAACGTTCAATAAGAATTTCAGTTAAACACAACAATTGAGTAATAAAATCTGTCCAACGTTTACATATGTATGCCGGCATCTGTTCATCCCATACTATTCTTAACTTCCATAGATTTTTCATCATTTCTTCAGCCATAAATAAATAAGGCGATATAAAACCCACGGGATTATATATCAATGCTAACAATTTTAATACAGGTAGTTTTCTGTTTACATATACTTTGATATTTGAGGCAATATTGAATCTGCCTGATATCGGAACCCAATGCAAATCTAAAACTTTTACAGGGCATTTATTGTCATTCTTAATAAAATGAATAGGACATTCTCTATGTTCCACGGGAACTAAATCTATTTCCGAAAATTTACGTAAGGTCATGTCTGATGATGTTTTCTCATTAGTTGAGGAACATAAATAAGAATATAAAATATTATCAGTACCAGTAGTCCATAATTTACCACTAACAATAAAACCAAATACTGTTTCAATCACTTGAGGAATATTAGGTTTAATCAATAAAGGTTTATCTTTAATAAGTTCCGACATTATGTCATTACCAAGTAAAATATCTACATGGGAACGTTTATAATAAAACGGATCCGCTAAACTAAAATTCTTATATTCGTCAATCACGGTGGACGGGAACGAAACATTAGGCATATCAGTCGATACTTTACTAACTACAACCATATCTACTGTAAAATAAGGCTCATGTACACTTCGCGATGAAAATGTACATGTGACCATTCCGTAATTCTTCAAGGACTCACCCCCAAGTCCATATATCGAATAAGGACACTGTTTACGCGGAAGACCTAAACGTTGAGCACAATCCGTTGTTATAAAAGATATGTGCTCCAGAATCAAGCACTGCACGGCAGTCCTGACTTCCACCATACATATCCCTAACCTGCAATCGCGCTGTACCTAACACGACGCTGTAGTTATATTTATTATCAGTACTTTGTAGTACTTGTGCACCAGCTTCCGACTCGCTCACGGAACGAGCGGCGACTAGCACTTGCTGTGACTCTAAACTAGTCGAAGGAGAGTCGAGATTAGAAGGAGTGGATGCCGTCGACACGGTCGACACATGTCCCGCATCCTTGTGTAATAAGTAGTGATGTGGTGACGCACACACACCACAATTCATTACACTTTTACAAGACAAATTATATGATTTGCCTTTAGACAATTAGTACATAACTTTAATGCCTTGACACGGTCAATTCTGTCATCCGGTGACAGTTTACGAAACTGTTCACACCTATAAATCATATGATTTTGATTACAATGAAGACAAATAAATTTAGAATTAATATTATTAGATTTAAAACTATTATTCGACAACACTGATGAAGTAGTAAGAGCTTGCTTCTCCGATAAAGAACGCGGTTTATAATTATTGTATATTGTTTGATTTTTTGTTATGGGTTTACGTTCCAGTACCACGGGACTGGAGTACGAATTAGAAAATGTGTGTTCGAGTACCTTAATTTGATTGTTTACGAAACTCATTAATTCAGTGAATGACGGAAGTATCTTTTGATCGCGACTATCTTCAAATAATTTTCTAGTGGTTGTATCTAATCCACGTAACGCTAAATGACAAATTAAATAATCACTTAAATTATCCACTTTTAACGCTTCGATTGCCTTCCATGAATTATCGAAGGTATCTATGAATGAACTTAGGTTTGCCTCAGAGTTCTTTCCTATTGGAGTGAAGTTAATCATTTTATCTAAATACCTACCTACTAATATTCTGTGGTCTTGATACTTGTCTACTAAACATTGCCAGGCAAGTGGATAGTTACTGGCAGTGATAGGAAATTTCTTAATTATGTTAAGTGCTGGACCTTTTACACAAGATAACAAGTAATGAAATTTATCAATATTTTCAAAATTACGTTCATGAACCAATGATAAGAAAGTATCATGAAAGGTTGTCCAGTTTTCTAATTGGCTGTCAAACTCAAATAATTTTAGTTTGGGCAAAGACGGCCGAACCTGATCACAATGTTTATTCGTTGAGGTACTCTCTAACGTTCGATATTTCACTACTACTGATCTACAGGCAGAGTATAATGTATCAAATGAATCCAATTCGCTAGTAGAATATTTAGTATTAGGATTTAACTGAATTTGGAGTTGTAATATTTCTATAATTGTCTCTTCAAAACGTGTTCTAACATTATCTAAATCCGAAAATTCAGCTAAATACAATTGAAAATTACTTTTAGTCACAGACTGTGACATATCATAAACCTTCATCTCTGTAATTTGGAATATAAATATTCCTTTCGAAAATTTAAAATCTTTTGTTTAGAATCCATTTCAGCATTGGTCGTCATTTGTTTTATTGATATTAAGATATTTATGAAAAAATGTTATCGCCCAATATAATATGCGTCCTTGCAACTAATTTCAGCTATTATTGAATGAAATGAGATGCTATAATTTAGGAAAACACAACAAATGTAAATAATATAATATATATAATTATCCGAATTACTGGATAAATGAATATTATAACTATGTATTTCATCCGGTTCGATTGGGCCAAAAAATGTTGGATTACGAATATTATAAATTAATATATAAAAGAGAGAGTGGACTGTATTTATTGAAAAGAAAATAATTAATGGAAAAGGAAGTAAAAATACGATTTCGACCTGGAAGAACGTCTTCCACACTATATATACCCCAAAGTAAGCAATGTAACACCAAACTTACTCACCTTTGCTCAGGAACGTCCCGATGTGTAGTACTGTTTAGTGGCCACGCACTCTAGAGTGTATATTTTCATCAAAAACAATTGTAATGTGTTAAATAATTACTTAATTATCTTGTTTTCTGTAGATAAAAATACGGAGCGTCCTTTTAATTCCAGTTCTTATTTTCAATTGTTTTTTTATTCTTTTTATGAAATTTAAGTGGCCACATGTTTTTATATGTGGCCAGTATTACCGAGCGCCCTTTGCTCCAGTAAGCAAGCCGGTGACACAACCTGCTTAGACTAAGGAGGTTCGGAATACGGAACAAATACTACATTATGAAAGTGGTGGTTTGTATTCACACACTTAAACTTAAAAATGTAAAGTAATAATAAAATTATTTAAAAGAGCAACACGCAAGTTTCTTGCTCGTTCTTCTTGTGATGAGACAGCTTTCCGAACGAGCGGTAGATTAAAAAATGTAATGACTATTCAAAAGTGCTTCAATGTAAGTTTATTTGTATAAATGATTTTCTATTCTATTCTAAAGTTATAAAAAAACAGAAAAAAATGTTGGGGCGGACTACCCTTATCACTTAAGGGTATGAAAAATAGAAAGTAGCCGATTCTTCTTCGGCCAAGCTATTTCGGCTCCTCCGAAACAGATTCGTCGCGATGCGCAGGACCGATCGTCGTGGAGATCTTTGGGGGAGGCCTATGTCCAGCAGTGGACGTCTTCCGGGCTGCGATGATGAAACAGATTGGGCGAATAAGAATCGGTAATTAACATTGTGACACGATAATTTTATGTGTGTGTGTGCATGTGTGTGTGAATATCAAATACATAGCAGTGTGTGTAATGTTTTTTTTTAATGTTTTGGTGTGTTTTTATGCATAATATAAAAAAAAATATTAGCTATCTGCATTCGTTATTTATATAAACTATAAGTGTGAATAGAATAGAAGCTTCATGTATCTATTAAAATATATATTTCTAATAAAATTCCCCAAAATATTCCACAATAATAATATAAAGTATTATTGGATATTTATATGTGTATATTGTGACGTGTATTATTTATTGAAATATACCAACGCAGAGGACTTTATGATCACTAAAAAAATGCAATACAATATCAGTATGAATTTATTTATTTAAATAAAAATCTCTCTCGACGACCATACATCCTACACGCACTGCTGTATCAGACATTATTCATCCCCAAAACCAATACCAATAGCCTAAAATAACTTCACAGAGAACCCTTTTAAGCATCCTCATATAAAGAGAACATAATATTTTAGAATAACGACCAATGTTAACATTGGTTGATGACTGTACATTACCGCAGCGAGCTATAAAGTAAACGAGTATAGCGCACCGCAAAAGTTTTTACAGGAACCGTTTTATAGGAGGAAAAATATTTTCACTAAGATTTACATCCCTAAAGTCGAGCTTTTTAACCGCTCTTCGAAAATAGGTGGCCACGAATTAATGAGGCCATTCCTTCAACATAAAGGCTGTATTGTATAACCAAAGCGGTACTATTACTTAATATGGTTCAGTGCAATGATGGCTGGCTCATCCGTCATACTCGTGAACGGCTGCTTGTGGGGACTGGTCTGTTCGAGTTACGAACACTGATTAGACTATTTGCTTTTGCATTAGCATATGCTTATGGTCACTCTATTCTCCCAAATTTGAATTTAAAAATGAATCTGTATTATTGTAAACATGTACAATATTTATTTGAAAATAACACGAGCTGAGTTTCTTTTCTAAGCTTCCAAGAGGTGCGTCTGTTGGCCATTTCTGTTATAGTATTTTTTTTTATTTAATACAAATGTCAAACAATCTGATGGCCTGCCTGATTGTAATTATTAATAAAAGAATTTTTCTAAAATAAAATTAGCCTAATTTATTCCTTATTACATCAGCTACCTGCCAATAAAAGTCCCATCAAAATCGGTCCAGCCATTTCAGAGATTAGCCGGTACAAACAGACAGACAGACAAAAATGGTAAAAAATGTTATTTTGGTGTATGTACCGTATTTATACTCATACGCATGTAGTAAAAAACGGTTATTTCAATATTACAAACAGACACTCCAATTATATTTATATGCATAGATTTCAGTGGAAACCAAGCACTATGGAGAATGAAATATAATATTTTGAAAATGTATATTCAAGAGCTGAGAGCTGATGAATTCATTATTTTGCATAAACAGCATCAAACAAGTAAGAATGACAGTGAAACAATAACCTGACGAGTGCTTCTATAAATTTAGGGTTGGCACAACGTTGTACAATAATAATAATAATAATCTCAAGAAATGCCGTATAATAAGAAAATTTCCGTCTCCATCATCATATAACTCGCGTGTTTAAAAGTCTTACCCCTGTCAAAAGAGAGATATCTAAAACATATATTTATATAATAATCTTATATATAAAATTCTCGTGTCACAGTTTTCGTTCCTATACTCCTCCGAAACGGCTCGACCGATTCTCATGAAATTTTGTGAGCGTATTGAGTAGGTCTGAGAATCGGCCAACATCTATATTTCATCCCCCTAAATGTTAGGGGTAGTCCACCCCTAATTTTTTTTTTATTTTAAGGCAAAACAACGTTTGTTGGGACAGCTAGTAATAATATACAATAAAAAACTCACACATACACTCATATTGCACTTACTTAATAAACCAGCAAAAGCTGAGATTTGAGACTACAATGAAAATAATAATATTTATTTATTTTTAATTCTTGTTACTAAGGGCCCATATTATAAATACCTTACAGACTAACATACATATTATTATGAATGATAGTAAAATTAATAGAAAATATAAATTGTCTGTGTGGTCATGGCAGTGATGACGGCAATCTGCCGGTAGCGCCGATACACCACACCCTTCGGTCAGTAGATCTGTCTTCATATTGGTGGGATAGTTCCCATATGATGGGATAGCCACCAACATGCTCACCATCGTGGAGATGGTACTCAATTCCATCGTATTTTTGTGACGGTTGCGGTTCTACTTACCAGAAGGTGATGACATGACATGACATGACATGTACAATTACAATTATATGACATGTATGACATGTATAATTACAATAAAGCGGCCTTATTGCTGAAAGCAAGGTTTTCTCTTTATTTACCATCCAGTTACAAAAAAAAAAAACAATATTCACAATATTTCTGTTTTAAATATAAATATTCTATTCTAATATAAATGATTAATATTTATCTGATTTTCGTTTCGATTTTCATGTAATATTTGAGTGAATTGATGAAAAATTATTTATTGTTTCTTTCACCGAAAAACTACAATTATATAAAATAATATGTATAGAAATATAAATAATAAAACACATTTACAATAATATATAGATTCATTGGGCGGTCTTATCGCTAAATGACAATTTTTTCCAAGACTTCTGCCATTTTTATTTATATATAATACCTATAATATGAGTATTTATTTATTTGCAGAACACGAACTTCTATGTACTACGCTGCAAGAAGGAATCTCTACGGCTTCAGCTGAACAAGAGGTAATTTATGACTGATTAGATTGATGAGATTAAACATTTTTTACAATTTTTGTAGGTCTGTCTGTCTGTCTGTTTGTACCGGCTAATCTCTGAAATGGCTGGACCGATTTTGATGGGACTTTTTTTTGGCAGATAGCTGATGCAATAAGAAATAATTTAGGGTAAGTTTATTTTAGAAAAATTCTTTTATTAATAATTACAATCAGGCAGGCCATCAGATTGTTTGACATTTGTATTAAATAAAAAAAAATACTATAACAGAAATGGCCAACAGACGCACCTCTTAGGTAAAAGAATCTCAACTCGTGTTATTTTCAAATAAATATTGTACATTTATTTTAGAAAAATATAGTTAAATTCCACGCAGACGAAGTCCCGTGTACAGCTAGTTATACATAAATATTTACACTTACTTATTCTTATTACTTATGGTTTTCAAGACTCTTGTTGCATACTATAAAAATATTTGTCTATCATATTTATCTGTCAATAGTGTTGGGATATTTTCTAATTTTATTTCTATATCTAGTAAATTTTCATAATGAATTTTTTTTCTGATTAACATGGGGATATATCATATATATATATACGGACAGTGATAATCTATTATGATGGGGTGGTGCTATTCTTACGGCGTCATCACACGGATAAGGGACACACATCACACTTACACACACCCCTCACACACACACACACACATTGCAACTTAATAATTACCCCCGTAAAAAGGGAGATATAATAAACATATATATATATATGTAATAATAATAATAATAATAGAGAAAAAGAGAAAATATCTCGACCTGGCTCACGAGGTGACCGAAATGTGGGGGGTGATGTCCACTGAAATCATTCCAATCGTTATGTCGGTGAACGGTCTTATCCCAACCAGTCTGGAACAACATCTCAGACGGTTGGGATTCTGAGGCGGCTCACTCCCGGGAAAGATGCAGAAATGCTCTTAGATTCTGCCCGCATTGTACGCCGGTTTCTCTCCCTGGGGCCCTGAACCCCGGCCGACTGTGCTTCTGCCGGGGGTAAGTTGCCATCCCCTCTCCTTAAGAGGGGAGATGAGAATTTTGGAAAAAAAATATTTGCAATAGATTTTGGGTACATACCTATATGATGTTATACAAAAACATGGCCCTTGCAAAATCTGCTTATATCAAGCGTACAAATTAAACAAACAAGCGTACAAAATTAAATATTGTATGTAGGTACTTACTAGACCAAATTACCACATAGTAGGCGTCACATGATGGTGTTTTTGCTTTCGAACTATTTTAATATATAGCCGCAGCTGGTCTTTATAGCTCCACTGAACGATAGGGGGCGAGTGCAGATGGTACTAAGAACACACGAAGGGACTTATGAAGCGACTGAGGGCCAACTCCTGTCTGATTATAGCTTCACTGAACGATAGGGGGCGAGCGCCATCTGCACTACAAACACCCGAAAGAGTTTTTGGTTCGGCTGAACGCCATCTCCTGACGGATATGATTTCAATGTGCACCGCTAGGGTAGGAACCTCGGCTCAGGCCGTTGTAATTTCAATCCCCGTTTGAATTGGACGGGGGATCGATCGGAAGGGGATGGCGAGATGACCGTGATCTTATGTTGTACATGGACAACGGAGTATCCGCTGGCTCTAAGCGATCAGAGGGGGTACTTACCCTTAATCCTATTTTAAATACAAGCCACGGATGCTACATACTAACCAGGTCAGCCGTAAATTTTTTGCCTTTTCAATTACATAAAATTAATTAATTTTGACAGCCCTAATCATTTGAGCACTCAATGTGTCGGTCCATAATGAATCACATCTCCGACCAGCAGCTTAAACTTGCCCCGTTATTGCGAGTAACCCTTTAAGACTCGAACATAATACAGTACTTAGCGAGCAGGCGTTATTTGCTACTTCATTGTGTATTCGGGTTTAGGTGCGTTGTTCCTTGATTATCCCTAGGGTTGTCACAAAACAGTAATTAATTTAAGATACCTAATAAAGTTAGATTATATTCTAAATATGTAGCAAAAGCTATAAACTATCAAACGACTGAAGAGTAGCAGTCTTAGACTTGAGAAAGTTAGTTAATTCGCCCCTACTATACTTCATGCAGAATAGAGTTAAAGTTTTTCATTATATACTAGCTGTTACCTGCGACATCATACGTGTGGAATTTAACTTAATTTAAAATTAAATTTCTTAAATAAAGTTAAATCTAAAATTAGCGAAATCCCTTAGAACATTGATAGATAATGTTATAAGGACTAATATGTCTAAGTTTAAAATTCACTTTATTTAGGAAATTTAATTTAATTTAATTTTATTATGTAAGTGAGTGAAAGTCCCGTCAAAATCAGCCCAGCAGTTTCAAAGACTAGTAAGAACGAACAGACAGACGATTTTTCAAAATTAAGTTTAGTGAAAATCCACTTCAGTTTTACTCATTTGTATACATTTAACCCGCGCCCGCGGTTTCACTCGCGTGATATTTATAGCCTATATGTTGTACAATCTATATTACTGTAAAGTTTCATCAAAATCCGTTTAGTAGTTATTGCGTGAAAGAGTAAAAACATCAATCCATTCATCTCTCTATTTCTCTATCTCATACTCACAAACATTTGCTTATATATCCGAAATCAGTGTGTTTATAATAATCTGATTGATTGGGAAATGACAATGCGAGTCTACAGATTTCTTATTTAATGAGGCCATCTAGCATAAATTTAGGTATTAAGAAATATAGTGCTGTTTATCCAACCCAGTATATGCCCTTTCAGTCGTTTTTGGGAGTCAGTGAGTAGCCTCTGAGCTAGCTCATTAGGATGGACACTCAGCTGAGCTTTCTATTTTGTGCTTGTGCTAGCAAGAGCTCCTCTCATACCGTGGGTAAATTCAGCTGAACTGGAGTGTAGTTTATCCAACCCAGTATATGCCCTTTCAGGCGTTTTTGGGAGTCAGTGAGTAGCCTCTGTGCTAGCTCATTAGAGTGGACACTCAGCTGAACTTTCTATTTTGTGCTTGTGCTAGCAAGAGCTCCTCTCGTACCGTGGGTAAATTCGTACGAACTGGAGTGTAGTTTATTCAACTCCAGTATATGCCCTTTCAGGCGTTTTTGGGAGCTTGTGCTAGCCTCTGAGCTAGCTCATTAGGATGGACACTCAGCTGAGCTTTCTATTTTGTGCTTGTGCTAGCAAGAGCTCCTCTCATACCGTGGGTAAATTCGTACGAACTGGAGTGTAGTTTATCCAACCCAGTATATGCCCTTTCAGGCGTTTTTGGGAGTCAGTGAGTAGCCTCTGAGCAGCTCAGGGATGGACACTCAGCTGAGCTTTCTATTTTGTGCTTGTGCTAGCAAGAGCTCCTCTCGTAGCGTGGGGACGAACTGGAGCTGTAGTTTATCCAACCCAGTACATGCCCTTTCAGGCGTTTTTGGGAGTCAGTGAGTAGCCAAGAGCTAGCTCATTAGGATGGACACTCAGCTGAGCTTTCTATTTTGTGCTTGTGCTAGCAAGAGCTCCTCTCGTAGCGTGGGTGGACGAACTCAGCTGTAGTTTATCCCCAGTACATGCCCTTTGGCGTTTTTGGGAGTCAGTGAGTAGCCTCTGAGCTAGCTCATTAGAGTGGACACTCAGCTGAGCCTTGTATTTAGAGCTTGTGCTAGTAAGAGCTCCTCTCGTACCGTGGGTGGACACGTACGAACTGAGTTTATCCAACCTTGTATGGGCATATTGAGGTTGGATGCTAGTAAAATACCACATTAGGGTGGACACTCAGCTGAGCCTTGTATTTTGAGCTTGTGCTAGCAAGAGCTCCTCTCGTACCGTGGGTAAATTCGTACGAACTGGAGTGTAGTTTATTCAACTCCAGTATATGAATTCTTTTCAGGTATTGTGGGGGCTTGTCAGTAAGTAGCCTAGCTAGCTCATTAGCGTGGACACTCAGCTGAGCCTTGTATTTTGAATATGTTCTCACCTCACGTACACGTAAATTCGAAAAGTGATAGATTTTCGAGTTGGTCATAAATTCAAAGAATATGAATTTCTTCTTATTCAATGTTAAAAAAAGTAGCAACGACCACAAAATAAGACTATAACTGAAACTCCACCTCGGTATACATACAGACAAAATTTATTATATCAATGAAAACGGTACTTTATTGGCGCGGTTTCGAAACAAGCCAAGGTTAGATAAGATAGCACCGCGCCCTATAGTGCTTCGTTTGTGTTTCGATAACGAGTGACAACCCTACCTGTAATTTAGAGTTAATAACAGAGTAATTGAAAAACCTTCAACCTTATTGTATTTACAACACTATTGAATTAATTCATTAAATTTATAATAGTAACTAGCTTTTGCCCGCGGCTTCGCTCGCGTTAATTTATCCCTTAGTTATTATTAGGGGTGGAATTTATCAAAATCCTTTTTTTGGGGATGCCTACGTCATAGTAGCTTTATGCATGCAAAGTCTCAGCCCGATCGGTTTAAAATTGACAAAGTTTCATACAAACTTTCATCCCCTATATTATACCTTTGGGGGTAGAATTAATCAAAATCCTTTCTTAGCGGATGCCTACGTCATAACATCTACCTGCATGCCAAATTTCAGCCCGATCCGTCCGGTAGTTTGGGCTGTGCGTTGATAGATCACTATGTCAGGCACCTTTGAGTGATATATATTTAGATAAGGATTATTCACACAGCGCTATCTAGTCCCAAGTTAATCTGATGAGGTCAATAGGTCAACGAGGTGACAGGTTAAGTTGGAACTAGATGGCGCTATATACGCTAGATGGTTAGGGGTACTAGACAACTGTTACAATAACAAATAACTTTTGTAAATATACAAGTTACGTATATATACAAACATTAGTTACGTATATATACATCATTCTTCTTGTGATGAATCTGCATTTCGAATGAGTGGTAGAATCAAAATATGACTATTCAAAAGTGCTTGTAATGAGTTTATTTGAAAAAAGATTATTTCTATTTCTATTTCTATTTCTATTATTTGTAATAGTAGCTAGTTAGCTACTCGCCCCGGCTTCACTCGGGTGTACATGTATATATAAGCCGAGGATTTATATGTATAATACTATACATATAAACCTTCCTCTATAATAACTCTATCTATTTTTTTCTTCTTGTGTAATTAGTGTATGTATTAGTAACTAGTGTTTTATAAGTGTGTGTATATGTATACAATCTTCTTAAGTATATTGGGAAACTGTAAATCTCACTTAGTGTGACGTAAATAAATAAATAAATAGTTGAAATAACAATAACTAATTATTTGAGAAACACAATCCAAATTCGAGTAGGGCCGCGGGCAATTTCTTCGCGTTACACGAAGTGAAATGTAATATTGATATCGGCAGAGTTTTCCCAAAGTATTAATTAACATAAATTTGTTTATATGTTGGAAGTATAAATAAGTGTTTGTTTATTGTGTTCGTTAATATTGTTTCACGAGTTTGACAGTTTGAGGGTAGGCGAAACGAGGGGAGTATTGTAGCGTATTTTATACAACCAAATGTACGGGACAAGTACAAATAATTTTATAATAAACTAGATATATACGCAACTTTGTCCGCGTGGAATGTAACTTTATTTCTCTAATTTAAAAGTAGCCTAAGTTACTCCTTATTACATCAGCTATGTGCCAAAAAAAGTCTCATCAAAATCGGTCCAGTCATTTCAGAGATTAGCCGGAACAAACAGACAGACAAAAAATGTAAAAAATGTTATTTTGGTGTATGTACCGTATTTATATTCATATGCTTGTAGTAAAAAACGGTTATTTCAATATTACAAACGTACTCTCCAATTTTATTTATATGTATAGATAAAGATTATTAATTAAATGTTGGTGAAGTTCCTTCGTTAAATAGAAAATGAATTGATAGTTTGAATTTTTTGACGGTGTAGATGGTTTAATGATTTAGTACCCCATTACAATACTAGTATTGGGACCCATTAATATTACAATCGTTTTCCTATTCTCGGTCCATCAGTTTAGGTATTATGATGTCACAGACAGGCGTACATACAAACGCGTTAAACTTACAACATCCCTCGTTCCGTCGAGAGTTAATTGGTTTTTTTGGTGCAATTTGCACTCGTTTATAATCAGGATTCTGTTCATCTCGTGGGACAAAGCCGACAGCATCGCGTAGGGATGATCGATTTTTATCGATATTGATTGAACTCTATTTAGCAGGAAAATATCGATATTTTAATATCTTTGATAACTCAGTCGATGATTTTGTAAGTTATATATAGTATACACAGCAGTAATAAATAAATGTTTGAAATAAATCTGTAATAAATAAATAAAAATGCCAATCCTAGGCAAGCTGGGCACTGAGTGTGATAGAAAATATGAGGCGCACAACTCGAAATGAAAATTCTACCCGTAAGTACCTGTAACACAAGCTGTAGCTAGTTAACTTGGGTCTAGATGGCGCTGTGTGAATTGTCCTGAGATTATTATTATTATGCTACTCTCGAAATGTACACTCATTTTTTCTTTTACTCGTCGGTTCACATTCTCGACACAAACTGCGCAGAGAGTTTTTCATATGCAATTTGTTAGTGAGGATTCTTTGAACACAGCTGTAGGAGATCCCTGTGAACCTGATGGTCATTCTTTGATCTGCCAACACGACTTCGTCGACTTTTTTCACGTTTTCTTCAGTGAGAGACGTGATTGGGCGTCCTTCGCGATGTTCATCTTCCGTGGATATTCTGCCCAGCTTAAACTGCTTGGCACAGCGTGCAACTATGAAATATGGAGGAGCAGAGTCCCCCAGTGCTTCCACCAAGTCGACGTGTATTTGGTAGATATTTTTTCAAACAGAGACTAGTAATTGATGTCAGCTCGAAATTCGTTTTTCTCCATTTTGTTGTTACCCTTGCGACGGTTTGTATTAAAATGAATGTACCTCCTGGAAATCGTGGCATAAATAGGCCTTAGGATTTTTTTATGCTAACCTAGTGGGTTATAAGCAAGCCAAAAATTGTTTTTTTTTATTTTTATATGCACTGGAAGTAACCGATTATCATTTATTCTGGATCGCCTTCGTATATGTCACTTCACTGTCTCTACAATTACCATTAAAGTATTTATCCCATTATAAATTGTTTTACAACATATTTCTACAACAATATCGATGTTTTTTTTATCTCGATCATCCCTACCATGGTGTACATAATACAAGTTAATTAATCTCCAATTTCATTTTCGCTATACAATAGCGACTTGTCAATGAGGAAGCGAGTTGATATGCTGACGAGCTATTTCATGCAAAATGATAGCCAGTAGTGACAGTGATGTTAGCAGCATCATCGTCGTCGATCGTCATGGTATCAGATGCTTGCAGTTTATCTACCATTTTTTTTATAAAAATTTTGTATTTTTGATATCATGTTTTTTATATGTCACTTTTGATTGTTGTTACTCTTCGCTGTGAGCCCTTTTGGGAAATATACACTATTATTTTATTTTCAATAAAATAGTTGTTATGTTCCTGCTGCCGTCACAGTATCTACTGTAATTATTAATATAAAAATGTAAATTAAATTTTAAAAATTATTTTCAGTGTACCAAATAAACAATTTTCTTTCTTTATTTCTATCTATTAAGTATATTAATATATTCAGGTTTGTTGTCTATATAGAAATACTTTCTATATAGACAACAAATCTGAATATATTAATTTTCTTGTATATATAATTTGTTATGATAAAAGTAAATTACAGACATATAAGGGTATAATCAATACAATTTAGAAATAGAATCATTACAATTTAGATATATTTTCCCGCCATTTTTTACCATCTACCTGCTCTTCAGTTTACCCGTGATCATGGCGGTTGAAATACCGCCGAAATATATGTAACTCATAAGACATGAAAATTCATCTAGTTTTTGAGATTATCGTTCACGTGCCAAACAGACACAGTTGGGACTTTGTTTTATAATAGGTATGTATATAGATAACTAGAGCCTTACATATGAACCAGGGATGTTAGGGAGGTTTGTAACCGTAACCGAAACTATCGGATATCCGATATAAATAAAATATCCGTAACCGTAACCGAAACTATCGGATATCCGATATAAATAAAATATCCGTAACCGTAACCGAAACTATCGGATATCCGATATAAATAAAATATTCGTTACCAAAACCGAATATAAAATAAAAGTTTCGGATAATATCGGATAGGGGCAGAGAGTAATTGAGACACATTATGTAACCGTTTTATTAGCTATTTGTATTTTACTTTTGAAATTCTTTAAAAAAATAATATCCGTAACCGAAATTATCCGAAACTTATGGATAATCCGAAACAATTTCATATCCGCATCCGTAACCGTATCCGTAATCATTCCTACATCCGAAACCTATCCGTATCCGAAATTTCATTTCCATACCATCTCTGAT